>NC_137915.1:6108021-6118021 GCF_963457725.1 Sprattus sprattus | reverse complement strand
TCTACTTTCACTGCGCCTATCTTCCTTTCTACCTGTCGTTCATTTTTCGCTCTTTCTTTCTCTCCTTCCGAGGGTTTAGGTGCTCCACCCTAGCTGTCGATGCTGGCCTGTGTGAGTGCCGTCACTTGAAAGGCTTGTGCAGGGGGCACGCATGGGAGGAAGACACACACACACACACTCACACACACACACACACACACACACTCACACACACACACGCATGGGAGGATGAATACCTAAGAGCAGTCTGGAGCGTTTGAAGTGCCCTCTTTTTCTTTTCATTCTGTCTGTCTTCCTTCCTTAAACGCCCTGTCTTGACACACAGACACACACACACACACACACACACAGAGTCCAAACCAGCACTGTCATTCATGAACCATAGGTATGCAAAGCGTGGGCGGCACACCTGTGCAATTGTAGCCTGTTAAAGCGTGCGCGCACACACACACACACACACACACACACACACACCTGTGCAAGACAGACAAACATAAACAGCCATATACACAAAGGCATAGATGCTTAACATAAAAGTCAAACAAAGACAAAGACATTCTGACATACACAGCTACAGGCAGTCTGATACTACACTCCCATAATGATCATGGGGGCTGGTACAGTGAAACAATACACAACCACAGCAAAAAGGCACATGAAAACAAATTATGTGTGTGTGTGTGTGTGTGTGTGTGTGTGTGTGTGTGTGTGTGTGTGACTGAGGAAGAGAGGGCAGACGGCACTCAAAGCGAGTAAACGGGCTTTAATCGTTCATTAGCACGAATCAATCTCATTAGCGTTGACCAAGAAACAACGGGGATTTCCTCTGAAGACTGTGGGGTATCTACAGGCATTCCGCGCGTACACACACACACACACACACACACACACACACACACACACACACACACACACACACACACACACACACACACACACACACCAAAAGATATAAAAGCACACACACACACACACACACACACACACACACACACACACACACACACACACACACACACACACACACACACACACACATATTAAGGGAAAACACAACTACAGATCACTTATCTCACAAAGACCCAGTGCAATAATAAGAAGCCAGAAGGTGGCAGGAGGCAACCATACTGTACATGGCTCTCTTGATCTCATCTTATTAAATTCATCACAAACACACGTGCACACACACACACAGACACACACACACACACACACACACACACACACAGACACACACACAGAGACATACTCACACACAAACACACACACACACACACACACAGACACAGACAGACACACAGACACACAGACACACACACACACACACACACACAGAAAGCCAAACATACCCAAAATGCACACACACGGGCAGTTGAGCAAATGCTAATTTGTTAAGGGAGAAAGAAGACTCAGTACAAGAATTCTCGTTAGGCACCTCGCTCAGGAAAATCCCCCTGCTTTACAGGTCCCTCTTCTGAAAAAGTGTGTGTGTGTGTGATGTGTGTATTTGTGCTCTGTGTGCGTGTGTGTGTGTGTGTCATGTGCGTGTGTGTGTGTGTTCTGTGTGTATGTGTGTTCTGAGATTTCAGTTTGAGTATGAGTCTATGAATCCCCTTAAGAACTTTCTCTGTGTACTCAGTATGACCAAGCGGGAATGTACCCACATGAGAAACCACAGCAGCCAGACAGCTGTTTATCCCCCTCTCCTGTCCCCCGCTCGCTTTCTCTTTTTGGGGGAAATTCAAATTCATTTCAGCGTCTCTCTCTCTTTCGTATGCTTCAGTTGACATGTCACTGCAGCTGACGAGAAAAGGTTGGCGGCACTGACATTTGTTAGGGACGCGAGAAGGTTCTAGAATCTCTTTCCATCTAGTGAGGGAAAAAAAAAACATCAAATGATCAAGAAAGTATCAGTTTGAGTGTCTGGTGAAATTTCCATTTAGCATTTGAAATGTCTGATTTAGAAAACTCCCATGCTCAATATCAGTCTGACTGCCTCCTCCTCCTCAATCCTACAGACATATCATAGTGAGATATAGAGTGATCGGCATAGCAAAGCTGCCCGTTAATATGATGAGAATTACTTTTGACAGTTTAAGGAACAGAAGAGACTAATAGCCCTTTGAAATGATCTTGGAGACAAAGATGAGTTTGAGTGCTGTGTGTGTGTGTGCTGTGTGTGTGTGTGTGTGTGTGTGTGTGTGTGTGTGTGTGTGTGTGTGTGTGTGTGTGTGTGTGTGTGTGTGTGTGTGCTGTGTGTGTGAGTGTGTGTGTGTGTGTGTGTGTTTGCGTGTGTGTGTGTGTGTGTGTGTGTGTGTGTGTGTGTGTGTGTGTGTGGCATTCATGTGTCCTGGAGCGCTTGAGCAATCAGGTTGTTTTTTTCCCCCTCAACCATGATCTCCTGACGTACAAGAGCAGGGTCAAGGGGAGTGACCAGAGGTCTGCTACTGCTAGGAAACCGCACTATTCTTAGCGGAGGTCGTCACTGCAATGTCCAGCCCAGATTATAGCCACGTGTCCCAAACATGCGGGGCTGAACCCACAGGCCCCAGTTTCCCAGAGGCGCCAGAGGCCTCCAGCTTTCTGTAAACATTTAACGGGATTCCATTCAGCCCGCTGCTCTCACCTGGGGTGATGTGCGACAGCTAGATAGGTGTGTGTGTGTGTGTGTGTGTGTGTGCGCATTGCCTGTAGATATCCCCTGCAGATGTGCGACAGCTAGATAGGCTCCACACCAGCTCCTCTGAGTCACACACACAAAGAAACACATAACCTCCGGTCTTCAAACCTTCCTTGTCTTGTAACAATGTCATAACTTGCCATGCCGTAGCCCGCAGGTCCAAAACTCATTGTTACTGCAGTCCATACTTAAAAGATACTAAAGAGTTCTAGGAATGTACACAGTCTGGTATTTAACACACTTACATATACAGTACACACTAAAAGATTTATATCTGATCGAATCGCACATACACACACCTTCTTGCGCACACTCTATCACACTTGAGCGTTCTCCATATGTTATGTCTCTGGGGCTGGTAGGTGGTGGAGGTGGAGGTGTGTGTGTGTGTGTGTGTGTGTGTGTGTGTGTGTAGGTGTGTGTGTGTGTGTGTAGGTGTGTAGGTGTGTGTGTGTGTGTGTGTGTGTGTGTGTGTGTGTAGGTGTTGGTATCAGGGTTTGAGGAACTGGAAATCTCACCCACCCCTGCCGAGAGAGATGCTCGCTTGCAGCAGGGGGTCCCCGGAAAAGCGGGAATGTAACGGACCAGCGCGCCCCGGAAGAATCGTGTATTCTCCACGGGCCGTGCAATTATTCCAACGGGTTTATCCCTGGATTAATGAATCACATTAATTCAAAAGGGGGATAATAAGAGAGGATTAGCTGCTGGGGGGGAAAGGGGCCGTTCTGCTTGGTAGGGGAAGCCATAACCATCTGACCAGCCTAAGAAGGTACGTGACGCTCCCCCGTCCTGCTAGCATGGGGCCCACCAGTTGGGAAATGGATTGGTGCAAATAGCTTATCAACCATTTGGGCTTTCATTATGCTATTTCACGGTTATTTGGTAAGAGCAATTAATTTCTTACTAACAAAGTCATAAGCTGTGTGCGTCTTTTCCAAAGTGTTTTAGTGTTCAAAAAAAAATGTGAAAACAATACTCAGTTCACAAAGAGGCTTACACATAAGTTGTCATGAAGGCCATGTGTAAAACAAACCATGTGAAGCTTGGTTCAATTGGCATTTAATATTTAACAAGGCAACCATAAATCTTTCTTTATCCCCAGACGGAGTAAATGGTATGATTTATTAAAGTGTCATGCAGCCAGTAGGTGGTCAGGAGTGGTCTGCTGGCCCTGTGGTTCAACATGTCTATGGGTTTGTCTCCGTAAGCACCAGCACAGGTGGTCCGGAGGTGTGTGTACCTGAGAAGAGCTGACCGTGGTCTTTCTCTGTTCTCCACTGAAACCTCTTTTGTCTCCCCTCTGGAATATGTCTGCGGCAACCGAAGCATCAAACATTAATCATATCACATGAAAACAGAAGCAGCGTCCCTGTTTCACGCTGAAGCCATTTCCTGATGGGTTTTTTCTCTCTCTTCCCGTCATCCTGAGAGGCCAGGGCGGTCTGGACACCTTAAGTGGCGCTCAAAAACAAAAGGCCCTATCCTCGCCTTTACATGTGCCAGATGGCCATTGGGTGGAGCGCCCCCTTCCCTTATCCCCATTAACCAATCAGATTAGGAGAAAATACTCCACTTCCACACCATAGACCCCTAAAACGGACTTGGTGCCGAAACTAAAAAGACACAAACAGAGTTCCACGTGCAGAGTGCAGACGAAGAGGTCTTCCACATTTGCCCATGGGCTGCACCAGTAAAAGTCGAACAAAAGGTTCCATGAGGCCTTACCTCAGTGCTGTGAATGGGTATTCTCAAACTGGCATCAGTCCATTAGCGTGACTGGCACTTAAGGTAAATGACTCCCTGGCCCTTCGTTCTAATTGGCTTTACTACCAGTCTCCACGTCAGATGCTAAATGTGCCTTCTGATGGCTAAATGTAATAAATTAGTCATGGACGGCCTCCAGCCACGGCGGCAGCCGGCTCCTTAATAATGGAAGCGTGCGCTAACGGCCCGTTAACGAGCACGGGCGCTAATTGTGTCCTAATTATGCCGACCGCCCCGTCACCTGAAGGAAGGAGAAAGGCGGAGATGACCATGGCTATCCATCATACACATTTATACAGACACTATCTGTCTCGCCCACACACACACACACACACACACACACACACACACACACACACGGGTGGAGAGAGCTCATTTATTCCCCAAAATAATACCACCTGTCTTGTTCCATCCAATTTTAGAAATCCAAACCGGAGCCTGTATCCTGGTAACAGATAATATCATGTACTTTTGGCAACTTGATGAATATCTCCTCCTCCTCCTCCTCATGTCCTTTTCTCTGCCATATTTTACCTTCCGCCTCCTCTATCCCTCTGTCATCCTCTCCCTCTCTCTCTCTCTCTCTCTCTCTCTCTCTCTCTCTCTCTCTCTCTCTCTCTGTCTGTCTGTCTGTCTGTCTGTCTGTCATCCTCTCTCTCGCTCTCTCTCTCTCTCTCTCTCTCTGTCTGTCTGTCTGTCTGTCTGTCAGTCATCCTCTCTCTCTCTCTCTCTCTCTCTCTTCCCCTGACCACCCTTTCTTTCCTCCCTCTCCCTCCTCTTCCTGCTGGGAGGGCAGTTAGACTGTCCCTCAGTAACCTGGAGCAGGTGTGCAAAGTAATGAGGGCCATTAGTTGCTCCCTCCCTCTCTCTCTTCCTCTCTTTCTCTTTCTCTCTCTCTCTCTCTCTCCCTCTCTCAGTCCTCAGACCAGTCACATATAATGGCCCTCTTCCTCTCTTTCTCTCTCTCTTTCTCTCTTTCTCTGTCCTTAGACCAGTCGCATATAATGGCCTTTGCCTTCTTTCCCTTCGTGAATGCTTCACCAGCAAACCACATTAAACGGACGGCCAAAGGGCAGCTCACAGGGTGGCACTGGGATAGACAACACACACTCACACACAGACACACACACACACACACACACACACACACACACACACACACACACACACACTCAACACACACACCACACACACACACACACAAGGTCTCTTTATTTCTCCAACTTTACAAATACACACACACATACAAGGACATTATAAGGCATAACATTTCCCTTCCTGTTTTCCCCAATGAAGGTGGTAGGGAAGAAGAAGACTGGAGCAAGTTACAGCCATTCTGGCAAACCATCTTTTGTCTACACATACATGCCCTCCTTAATAACATGAGTTGTAATGAACCACCACACTCTCTTTCTCAATCTCTCTCTCTCTCTTTCTTTCTCAATCTCTCTCTCTCTCTCTCTCTTTCTCAATTTCTCTCTCTCACTCCCTCTCCTTCCATCTGCTCCTCGCCCAAGAGGTTGAATTAATACTCTAAAGTTTCAGTTTTCTCCTTCACTGCCCCTGCTTTGATTCTCCAAGAGCCCAGATCCCAGCCTGGATACGGAACCCCAGCTGACTAGATGAGCCCTGAAGGCCCCCCCCCCCCCCCCCCCCCCCACAACACTACCACCACCACACACACACACTCACACACACAACCCTCACCACACACAGCCAATCAGTATGCCTCCTCTCCTCCGAGGTGCCCAGACAGCTATGATGTGGACGGGTAAAATCCATGTTGTAAATTATTCAGTGTAGAATGAAAACTAACATTGCAAGCAGAATGCCATGTCAGTGTGTGATGTTCAAAAAGTTTAGTTTTTTTTCCCCACCTGCAGTTGGATAGTTTTTCTCTACCTTTTTAGAGTTGGTGTTAGTGTTGGTTTGTAGTTGATTTTTTTTCTTTTCTTTTTGAAAGTCGTCCAAAAAAGACATACACACACACATTCTAACATTGTTGTCTGTCCATTGAAGCCTACATGAATCAACCACAAGTGACACATACACACACACAGAAAAGCTACTGTTGGTCCTTAGTGGTACACCCACCCACATATCATGCACCTGGTTCCCCACACACTTCACCCACTCACTCATCCCATATATACTACACACGTACAGACACACACAAACACACACACACACACACACACACACACAATTTCAGAAAAGGATGTAAAGTGATCAGCATAGAGAGAACCCAGTTCCTCCCTAGTGCTGATGGGACACATATAGTAATCGATGCCCCTCTCACCGACTATAGGACTAGAGTCAGCCGCTGCCCAAAGAGGAATCACATATTCATGATGTCCTGCTGAGCACAGGGACACTGCTTTTGTATATAGGCTGTCGCTGTGATGGAGAGTAGCTTGTGAAGTGCAAGTGTGTGTGTGTGTGTGTGTGTGTGTGTGTGTGTGTGTGTGTGTGTCTGTGTGTCTGTGTGTGTGATTGTCTGTGTGTGTGTGTGTGTGTGTGTGTGTGTGATTGTCTGTGTGTGTGTGTGATTGTCTGTGTGTGTGTGTGTGTGTGTGTGTGTGTGTGTGTGTGTGTGTGTCTGTGTGTGTGTGTGTGTGTGTGTGTGTGTGTGTGTGTGTGTGTGATAGAGAGAGAGAATATGACTGGATGTTTATATAGTTCTCTGAAGGAAGTTCATTAATCTGCAGCGCGACTGTACACAGCAAACCATCTCTCGCCTGCATACTAAAACTCACCCAGCCGCCGTTCTGCTCAATCCAGTTGTGGAGTGGACCGTCTAGATACTCCGTCATCCAGTGTGCTATGAGATCCACTTGGGGCACCATCTGCCGGTTAACGCTCTCTACGCACATGGTCCCACCGAATTCGAAAAATGCGACGATTCGACCCCAGTTCACCCCGTCATCGCTGAACAGCTCCTCGGCGACCGCAGTGAATTTCCTCTGCGCGGTTCCTGGGGTGAAGTGCAAGCGATCTCCCATGGCGGCGAAGTCCCGCTGGTACATCCTCTCTATCTCGTCCCCTGCCTCGCGGAGGACCCGGTTCAGCCTGGCGTGCGGGTCTGGCTGCGAGCGCAGGGAGGGCACCGGGGAGTCTGGGTTATCTCCAGCCGCGTCTGCGTGCAGTCTCCGAGCATAAACTTCAGAGTTATCCGCTAATCCGTTATTTGGAGAGTCAATTTCTGCTATGCTGTTGAATTCCCATACGTATCCCTTCTTTAGAAGTTTGTGATAAATGAAGTTCTGTACAATATCGCGGTTGTCATAGGAATTGTCGTTTGCCATAATGGTATTCAATAGTACAATCGCTGTAAGCGAACACCGTTAAGATCAATACATGTGAAAAGACTGCACAGTAATTTGACATAGACCAACAGAAACTGATACAATTGCAACAGCTTCTATTGTGATGTACCTGCAAATTCGCTGAACTTGTGTCGCATCAACCCCCGGTAAGAAAGTGTACCACTTCATTTGATTGTATTTTGCAGGCCCAATTGCCCCAGCAACAAAACGACTATATCCTCGTCACTTTGTTTTAATGATGGGCACGTAGATGTTTAAGAAATTGTGATAGAGCATCCGATCCGGTCAGCTGGGTTAATTCAACTTCCATGCGCTACCATCATTACGTGGCCCAAGATTGCGCTCTGTAACCGCACGAGTAGGAATGTCTGATCTCCGCATATGGTAGCTTACGCCCCTTTTTCAGAGCCTGGGAGTGAAATCCATGGGAAAGTAGCGAGTGAGTTTCAGGCGTAAAAGTCTCAGTTGAAGCGAAATGTATTTCCCGCAGTAGAACGCAACCACCAATATGCAGTTGGCAGAGAATGGTGTCAAGGCGAGCTGGTATTCCCCATATGAAGTTTATGTAGTTTAAGGAAAACAGAGCTTTTTCCACGGTTTTGTCGACCCCGTGAACATTATAAGCAACAGAAAGACGGAAGAGAAATCGTTTACGATCCTTTCGAACTACACTTTCACCCTCTAGCAACTGCCTGAATAAATAATTGCAGCCCAATTTTATACCAGACCTGGCGGTAGAGTATGCGACGGAAACGCTGCGGTCATGCGTCCATGTGTGATCCCGCAGGGTTTGAACGTCTGCGATTACCGGGTGCGGGGGACTCCGCTGTAAGCTTGTGTCATTGAGCTTGTGGTCCCTATTCAATGTGTGCATGAAGTCTGGCTGGCTTGTAGCGAAGCCTACTCCCACTCGTTTAGTACTTCCCTTTCTTGGTCTACGTCACATCATTTTCTGAATGAGTCGGCCATCGGAGACCGGGCGGCGCATCATCTAAAGTAGTACAAATGATGTAATTACTTTGACAAGTGTAGTGTTACTCGGCGAGTATGGACATATAGACATGAGAGATATGCATGAACGATCGGTCACACGAGAACCGCCCTCAATTGCGCCAGTTTGATCTCCTGACTAAGATTTCTTGAGAATTGCCTTGTGCGTGTGTGTGGGTTTTTGGTGTTGTCTGTAGACACACGAAAATGCCTAATGGAAATGAACGTTGACAGGAAAACCTTAGTCATGGATATTGAACAAACCAAACAAAGCACTGTTTAGACACTTTTCATTTACAAGGAGCAGACTGGAGCAAAGACTGAACTTGGATTTTGGGTCAGTAATTAAATAATCTTCTGGCCAATCCTCGTCTGATTGGGTTTCCTAAAGCGGCCACAAGAAGGACTAGTGTGGCCCAGCTGCTCCCTGTCTGGACCCATAGCCATAATAATTTAATTGGATCCCATCAAATCACTGTATCTTCCCAAAAGAGTCGTTCAATTTGGTGCAGAGGGTCTGGACGTTCTTGATTATTTATTATTAAATTCATTTAAATTAAGATTGCCTTGTGTGAATCAATTTTACATGGTCAATTGTTGGAACTGTTACATAGTGAAATGGTGTGTTATGCATCAAATCAAAAGTAGCAACCATTCATTTGTACGCCCATATCTGGAAGGCACTAGGACTGGAAAAGGTACATACATATTACCTGAAACACACTGTGGAATCTATTCAAAGGAAATTCTCCTCGCAACCATAATGAAAAATGATCTCCAACACGTCAGTTTTTAAGACAGATTTTTAAATGTATTACATTGTGTGTGTGTGTGTTTGTGAAACCAACATCAGGTTTAAGGCTGTATAGCAGATATCATTGTCACATTACTAGCACTAGAAACCACAAAGAACAATAATTACATTCCTTCATTTCCACTGCTTCTTTTCGTAGTCCCACTTTGATGTGAAGCCATCCACTGGGTTGACGCGCATGTCAATCATCCTCTGCGTCTGCTTCTCCACCCACTCCGGGGACAGAGTGTGGGGTACGTCTCCAAAGACTTGGGGGACAGACAGGACACACAATGACGTTACACCCAAGGTACAATGGGGGGGACACCTATTTCACATGCATTCATTTGGCCAGGAAAAAGTCAGTTCTAGTCAAGGCACAAATACACTGGAATAGAGAGAACAGCCAGTGTCTCTTTACTGGCAGCAGTAAGGTTGAACCATGCT
>NC_137915.1:6080521-6100521 GCF_963457725.1 Sprattus sprattus | reverse complement strand
TGCCCCCCATGTCTTCCCTTGTCAGATTGATTCAAGTTATTTATCCTTAGTACTGTGCAAGATCAGACACTAAAATATTTCGAGACAATTGTTTCATTCTCCATGTATGATGGAAATACTATGGATTGTATGCGTATTGTTTGACTGGTTAAAAATATTTGACCCCTTTTTCCGTGGCCTCATTAACTAAACCAGTTTATCAGAGAGCCTTGTTTTTATTATGGATGTTTGGGTGAATTTACATGCAAGCTTCTCCTCCTTGCTGAGGCTTGACCACGGTCCTTTCTCCTTCTCCTTGAGCTTCTCCTGCCCGGCGTCCAGGACGGTCACAAACGGGACGTCGGGGAGCGGGGTGTCCAGACGGTTGTTATACTGCGGCACAGTGCAGTCCATCATGTCCACAGCTGGGAAACAAAACAACACGGCCAAGAGTATGGTCAGCACACACACACACACACATGCACACACACACACACACACACACACAGTGCAGTCCATCATGTCCACAGCTGGGAAACAAAACAACACGGCCAAGAGTATGGTCAGCATCTAAGGCTGCGCCAAAATCTTAGTTATCTGACAGTGTAAGTGTCTCTTTCCGTATATATGTTTGCACTCACACACACACACACACACACGCACAAGAGCACACACACACACACATACACACACCCACATTCATGAAGTGTCTTTCCGTATATGTTTGCACGTATGAATTACTGTATGTATGTCTGTATGTGTATACAGAATGTCAGCCAATTTAAATATGTCTATTACACAGCATGTAATAACACTGCCAACTTGTATCTTGCTGTAGCATACTGTAGTCTGCGGTCCTATTCTTAAGTTAGTTTAGTTTTATAGATAGAGGGTATGCATACTGTAAAACCTTTCATTTAAAAGTGCTCTAGTGGCCACTTGTGCTGGCCACAGCAGTATGGATACACTTTGATAAAGTCTGTCTGTCTGTCTGTCTGTCTGTCTGTCTGTCTGCCTGTCTGATTACCATACTGTGTCTGTCTGTCTGTCTGTCTGTCTGTCTGTCTGTCTGTCTGTCTGTCTGTCTGTCTGATTACCATACTGTTTGTGTCTGTCTGTCTGTCTGTCTGTCTATCTGTCTGTCTGATTACCATACTGTTTGTGTCTGTCTGTCTGTCTGTCTGTCTGATTTCCATACTGTTTGTGTCTGTCTGTGTGTCTAATTACTATACTGTTTGTGTCCTTGAGGGTTACTGCACTTGGCACAATAATGTCCTACATCATAAAACATCCAGCCACTATTTCATTTCATATTTTGAAAGCCTTGTAGATTGCATTCAATTAGCAGGGAAACAAGCCAGCAAGACTCCACTCTCTCTCTCTCTCTGTCTCTCCACTCACTCGTTCTTTTTCTCACGCACGCACACACACACACACACACACACACACAAACACACACACACACACACACACACACCACACACCACACACACACACACACACACACACACACACCAGACACTCACACAAACACACACACACACACACACACACACACACACACTCACTCACACACACACACACACACACACACACACACACACACACACACACACACACACACAAGCGGAGGACACAATTTTTATTTAGGGACCACTTTCACTCTACAGTGCTCTCTAGTGCCAAGTACTATGATGTGTGCACTGGTGGATGCTGAAAGGCTTCCAGTGCCATAGCCTAGTATGTGTACCTTTTAAAGCAGCAATAAGGAGTTCTGTTCCAAAACTAGCAAGCCAACTACCTAAGAGGTATGCAAAAAACCTTGCAAACACCACTAACAGCCCAGCTGACACTGATAAAAGCTTGCCAAAAACACTAACTTATGTCTTTTGGCAGTATAGCTGGCAATGTCATGCTGTGAAAGATTTTCTTCCATTTTTGCAGGGTGTTCCAGCCCGCAACACAGAACTACATTGGGCATATCCTGTATGGCTAGTGGGAAAGACACAGGTGTTTATCTGTCCTTGACATGACCATATGCTATCAAAATGAATTTGAGGATGGCCCCAAAACCATCTGCCTATAAAACCATACATCAAAAAGTGTAAAATAGTTGCATAGTGTTACTTTTAAACATATGGGCGTCATTACCTTTGCCATGGCCTGCCTGCAGGGCACTGGTGCTGGACACACCTCTCCCTCTCCAGAGACTGGACTGCAACCCCCGGATCAGTGCTCGAGATGTCAGCATCTGCAACAGTTATTCAGAAGATTATCCCCCAGTAGTCCCAATGATAGCACATACACACTGCCCTTGGTCACCACCCATATGTGTAAATCAAATTGATGTGAGAAGCCTCTGATTAGGTCTGATACGAACTAATCAATAAAGTCTCAAAGGCTCCAAACTGAGAAGTAATACCCTCACCCCCCAAAAAATAAAACACTTTTATTTCAAGTTGTCTATTACTAAGGCGACATTAATTTGCGTAAATCCGTTGCCTCTCCCAAGCCTTTCATCAGTAACTGCGTATAATTTGAAGGGCGGCAGCAGACAGTACAAAAATAAGTTGGTGGAAAACTGTCAGACTCGACACCCCTCAAAATGAATTAATTACTGAAGAAAGCTCCTGGGCTGTTTTCACACCGGCTGAAGGTCAAATACGCAAATAAATGTTGCTGCTGTTTGGTCTGTCACGTAGCTTACAGACCCAGACATGCTATGCTTGCTAAAATTGTGACTGCGATGGGGCGCAGCAAGGATTTAGCTGGCTGCTCTGATGCAGAAATCAACAAGAGGACGCAAGGCAAATAAAACGAAACCAATTACCATTATATCGTATCCTTCGTTTTAACTAATACTACAGTTGAAACATTTTAAATATCACGGTTGAATTGTCCGACTTAAAGAAAATTCAAGAAACAAACTACAGAAACAAGACAGACTATTCGAATAGATCATTATTTACACAAAAAGTCAAGTAATTTACATGCAGTCTATAAAATAACGACTGAAAGTCTAGGCTAACATTCAACGCAATATTAGCCATGCAGACTTTATCTGGGCTAAAATACACGCATCATCCTCGCAAGGTTATTTCAGGTTACACCAGGAGACGTCTCAAGCCTGCATTGTTTTTCTTAATTATTCTATTTTAGGATGACAGGGTTAGTGGAATATCATATAACACACTCATTCAAATATCAATTTCAAGGCATTTAGCCTACCTTGGTCAAGTTATTGTAAAATTGTCAGTTCTCAGTCTCAACAAGTTGCCTACGTGCCTTCGGATGGCTACGGCATGGATCATTTATGTATGCGCGTCAATATGTTAAGTCAGGTGTCCTAGCTATCAGCTGAACGGACCAATCAGAAGATTCCAGGAACCAGTCCACTCCCGCTATGGTATGAATCTAGCAGGGGGTATCTCCCTTATGATGTACATAGATGTGCATAGTAGGCTACGTGCAAGCTGTCACATCACACAGAAATGTGATTTTAATGGGTAATATGGATGAGGAATATCTGTACAGTTACACCATTAAGCTATTCTATTTATGAACATTTCATAACACAATAGGTGGAAATGGAGACGTAGAGCCCTTTCGGCATTTCCTCAATATAAGGAAGTAACACTCCTGATGACCCGAACCTGTTTGCAGACTTGTTTCGACAATAATTTTGATTCGGGTTAAAGAGCAGGAACATTGATGTTCTTGTGCTGTGTGTTGTGATCACAGGTGCCCATAAGGTCTAACATTCTGTCATTGTGTGACTAAATATAAAAAATACAGACATAATAAAACATACATACATAAAATAACTGCATTCTGATGTGTCTAAAATCTGATTACTTTTGAATGGAGATACGTGTGACATACACATGTCGTAATGATTGCTCTCACGGCGAGAGTATATGCATTTGATGTCATAGGTCGGTTTTCAGCTCCATGGTGTCATACAAATTGAGTTTCGGTAATCAGTTCATGTTCAAGCCGCAGGGTTTCCGTCATAGCGCTCGTGATCCTGGGTCCTCTGTCAGTTGCCAGTGACAACTTTCAGTGCTGTCTGAATGCATTCGAGTTACCAACACTAGATGGCAGTCATTCGTTGAAACGCAACTTTTACATTGTACGGGATAAAGAATACCCTGTGACATACGATGTGATGTAAATGCATATGATCACATAAGAGTGTATATCTCATATATATATATATATATATATATATATATATTGATCAATTTAGAGTGTATACGCAATGTTTATGAGAGTATGATATAACTCATACTGAATATCCATACTGAATTCATCCACAGCATAAACAAGTTTACCTAGGTAATTTCCTTGCTCCGTTTCTTCCCCACCCCGTAATGGCACTCTGCCCATCTCAAGACAGATTACGACTGCGCGACTTTATCTCAGCCCAGGTTTTTGCTATAAGATTAGAGCCTTGAAATGTAGGCTATAGTAGGTAGCCTACAGTAAGTCTTGATGGGCCTGACCTTTGTACCTGCTAGTGAGACAGGTAGAGAGAGTTGTACAAAGGTACAATCCACAATCCTTATTTAATACAAGTGTAACCTTTTGTGTTGGGTTCGTTTAGGTGAAATCCTCACTTATTAAACAGACGAACTGGAGGGAGACAAGGATGCTCTTTAACAGTTTAATGGATCACTTCTCAGTCTTCAACTTTCCAAAACTCTCCCGTCACTTCCCTGATCCTCCAAAATCATAACATGTCAACATCCGTTTACATTGATGTATTTCCAATAACTTAACTAACAAGAGAAGTCCTAGATGAACTAAATGTAATTTATAAAATCCCAACTAAGACATAACTTCTAATTGAATTAACTTTAATAGAAAATGCTCCAGCTTACACAAGTATGAAGAGTGGTTTAAACGTACAATCCACATTGCTAATTTAATAGACTTTTTTGTCAGTCAGTTAACAGCCCCTCAGGGTCCTCCAGCTGTCCCGTGTGTGTGTGTGCAGCTTTTTTTTTTTGTTACTGAGTTTCAAAATGAATTGAAAATAGGATAATTGTCCCCGTTTCTCTAAGCATGTACTGAAATCACAAATTAATGAATGGGACCCTATAATATACATAGTAAGAATTGAAAAAAAAGAGACAAGGCATTCAGTAGTAGAATTTATTTTCTCCTTCCAAAAGAAATGTACAGAACATAAGCGTTGTTCCCAAACAGGTCCCATGCCAGTTGTGTTCCGCTCTGGGAACCCTCTTCGGGGTGCATACACATCACGCACGCACCCACGGTAAAAATGACACACACACAAAAAAATCTGAAATATTACAAACAACATGATTTAACAAAGTAATACACAGAAAAATAGACCTTTTTGTCTGGCACTTATAGATTTCTTTCTTTTTTTTTCTCAGTAGGAGCTCTTTTATGTACAGTACGACTGATAAGGTAAGGAGCAGTACAGACGACTTGCATGCCTCTGGCGGCAGGAGGAAACAAAAACAAACAAACAAACAAACAGACAAACAAACAAACAAACAAACAAACAAACAGACAAACAAAACAAAAAATGCAGGTCTGTAGGGAGCAGCTGTAATTTTCAACTGCATTGAGCAACATGATCCGTCGTCACGTCGCACCACAGTTATGCATAGGGGCAACAGGCATAATATTGTTTTTCCTACTGTATGTAAATTATTACTCATTCAAAAAAAAAAAGGATCTCTGTTAAATATAAATAAATAAAGCTCTGATTCTAACCCTTTACAGCATCAGTAATCCAAAACAAAAAGAGCACAGATTAAAACTCAAGTCCTTATAGAAAACTGAAGGAAACAAAAAAAAAACTCATATAAAGCAACAAAATATAAAGTCAACCAATCCATTGCTGGATTATGTTTTGGTTCATTTATTTGTTTTGTAGATATGCTCACATTCACGTCACTTTGAGTACACCTTCAACACTCTCATTTGTGCACTCTCGCTCACGTCGCCACGACAACAACGACAGAGGGGCAGCAAAAGGCACAAATGACAGACTTACGAATAGGCTCCGCCCCTAAGCTTTCATGTCCTAGCGGGGTAGGAGGGGGCTAGTAGGTTTCAATCCCAGAGGTGGACTGAGGGTATAACATCATGACAGGTTAAAGGGTAGTCTGATAATATTCAGAAAAGAAAAGAATGCAGTGTTTCCTCAATTGGTGCAAAATAAAGCGCCAGTCCGCCGAAGGTTCTGCCGACGCACATCCTGTGCAGGAGGGGCGAGCGGACAAGCGTGGTGCTCACCGGTGACGGCACACGTCCCCGGTAAAGACAGAACCTATCCATGTCAGATAAAGATATGTTTCAAACTCTCTCGTCCTCTTCTGAGTGTACATCACAGACAGAAACAGCCCAATGCTCTGCGTCTCACACACGCAAGACACACAGTTACGGTGGCATATAATCTCTGTAAAACAGGCAGAATACAGGGAAGAGAAAGAGAGATACAGGGAGAGAAAGAGAGATAGAGAGAGAAAAGAGGGACATGGCAAGCAGAGAGGTAAAACTGATCCCGTAGCCCTACTGGTCATTGAAAAGCAATCTTTGGTGGTCCACCTGATGCCCCCCACCCCACCGGACCAACCTGCTGCTGCCCTGTCCGGCGCTCCGCTCCATGCCTACATCACCCCCCCTGCCCCCCTCCCACACTCATGCCCGCTGCGCCACCCCGGCTGTAGGGGAGGGCTGTGCCCACTCCAGCTCCGGCAGCTGGTGCAACTCAACAGGTGGCAGCGGCATGATCCTTATTCCACCACAGTCTCTTTACGCTTCTCCAGTCCTGCAACACACACACACACACACACACACAGATATTGAAGACATTCAGTAACTCACAGAGACACACACGCACACACACACACACACACACACAAACAGAGATTGAAGACATTCAGTAACTCACACACACACACATCAATAGAGACAACTCTCTACTATAACCAAGACCCCACAAACAAACCAAAGGAGACGTGCCAAACACACACCTCTTTGCATCGCTCCCCGTACCCGAGAGAACACACACAAACCCAAAGGTCATCGTAATGACCCAGAGCAGTGTGTATTTGTAGTCAGGTATGGGACTGTCGCTCTCAAGCATCCCTTGAGTGAACTCTGGCTTTGTACCCAGAAACCAGAAACCTACCTACCAACCCACCCACCCCACACATTTGGTCGGGGCACAGTCCCAAGAGGAGATTAAGAACAAGCTGCTCCCACCGCAGACTGACCAAACACACACCTGAGTGATGATGACTACAGACTGATCAGAGAGGAGTCAGAGAAGAGAGACAGACAGGAGTCAGAGAGAAAGAGAAAGAGAGGGAGAGAAAGCAGGGAGAAAGACTCAGAGATGGGGGAATGAGGGAGAGGGAGGAAGGAGGGAGGTGGTGGATATGAAGGAGTGAGGGAGAGGGAGAGAAAGGAAGGAGGTGGATATGAAGAAGCAAGGGAAAGAAAGATAAAGGAGGGAGGTGGTGGATATGAAGGAGTGAGGGAGAGAAAGGAAGGAGGGGGTGGATATGAAGGAGAGAGGGAGAGGGAGAGAAGGAGGGAGGGGGTGGATATGAAGGAGAGAGGGAGAGGAAGAGAAAGGAGGGAGGTGGAGGATATGAAGGAGTGAGGGAGAGAGAGAGAAGGAGGGAGGGGGTGGATATGAAGGAGAGAGGGAGAGGAAGAGAAAGGAGGGAGGTGGAGGATATGAAGGAGTGAGGGAGAGAGAGAGAAGGAGGGAGGGGGTGGATATGAAGGAGAGAGGGAGAGGAAGAGAAAGGAGGGAGGGGGTGGATATGAAGGAGAGAGGGAGAGAGAGAGAAGGAGGGAGGGGGTGGATATGAAGGAGAGAGGGAGAGGAAGAGAAAGGAGGGAGGTGGAGGATATGAAGGAGTGAGGGAGAGAGAGAGAAGGAGGGAGGGGGTGGATATGAAGGAGAGAGGGAGAGGAAGAGAAAGGAGGGAGGTGGAGGATATGAAGGAGTGAGGGAGAGAGAGAGAAGGAGGGAGGGGGTGGATATGAAGTGGCTGGTGAGTGTCAGCATGAACAGGGGGAGTGCCTGCTAACATCAATTAATCATCCTTACTGCAAGAACACCCCCAGACCTCCCAACTACACACGCAGCCACACACACACACACACACACACACACACACACACACAAACACACAAACACACACACACACACACACACACACACACACAGAGAACAGAGACAGCCATCACACCAGAAAGAAAACAAATGTAATTAACACGGGCAGGGACACAACACACCCAAAACACAAGCTAGACAAAACAAAACAAAACGCATCGAATACGGATGGACACAGAGACATGCACAAAAGGACAGACACAGAGACAAACAAAGAAACACACCCACACAAAAACATACAATAGACACACACACATACGCACACACAAACACACACACTACACAAGTCAACACAAACATGTATTCCTGATGCCACACTTTAACAACACCGTCTCAAAGACCAGGCTGCAATATTAGTGGTTTTAGTCAGCCAACACCTCCAGACACACCCCACCACACACCAGCAGGCCGGGGGTTGCAAGACCCAGAGAGGGAGGGAGGCCGCAGGCCTACCTGAGCTGCCATTGTAGGGTGGTGGTGGTGGTGGGGGGAAGGGGGTTGTGCTGGCGGTCCAGGGTGGGGAGAGAGAGGGGTTAAGAGAGCTGGGCGTTTATACCTGCCGGGGTCAAAACCAGGGCCTGCAGGATGTCCGACAGGGACACGATGCCCGCGATACTGGCATTCTCATCCACCACCACCAGCCTGTGTACCTAGAGGAGACGGAGAGAGGGCACGGAGATCAGAGGTGGACAGAAGACAAGAGGACGGACAAGGACACAGATGAGAGGTGGACAGAAGACAAGAGGACGGACAAGGACACAGATGAGAGGTGGACAGAAGACAAGAGGACGGAGAGAGGGCACAGAGATGAGAGGTGGACAGAAGACAAGAGGACGAACAAGGACAGAGATGAGAGGTGGACAGAAGACAAGAGGACGGAGAGAGGGCACAGAGATCAGAGGTGGACAGAAGACAAGAGGACGGACAAGGACACGGATGAGAGGTGGACAGAAGACAAGAGGACGGAGAGAGGGCACAGAGATGAGAGGTGGACAGAAGACAAGAGGACGGACAAGGACAGAGATGAGAGGTGGACAGAAGACAAACATAACAGTACAGGTGCAGTGTGTCCTCGGAGAAAGAAATGAAGGTCATGACTCTATAAGAGCTCAATTGTGTGTGTGCGTCCTTAACAGCAAGAGTGTGTGTGTGTGTGTGTGTGTGTGTGTTTCATTCCTAACCTCAGCTTTGACTATGGAGCCAGTGATGGTCTGTGTTTGTATGTATGTGTATACATTTGTCTGTGTATGTGTCTGTTAGGGTGTGTGTGTGTGTGTGTGTGTGTGTTTCATTCCTAACCTCGGCTTTGACTATGCGGTCCACGATGGTCTCCAGAGTCTCCATAAGGTTGCACTTCATCACCCCCTCAAAATACTGTGAGCGATGCCTCAGGGCCTGAGTCACACTGATGTCCAAGTTGTTATAGGTCTTCTCAGCAGCAAGGTTCTGCATGCACACACACACACACACACACACACACACACACAGAGACACACACACACATACACACACACAAACAATGCAGCAGGATTTGTCACAACACACCCATATATACACAACCACAGCAAAATAAATGTTATTTACTACGAAATACATTTTTGTAGACATGAATATACTAAAATGAAAAATAAAAGTCCAGCAAAAAAAAGAGTACTTACTATGACATCAAACTTGGAATAAATATCAACCACTTTTCCTGTTGGGAGAGGGGGGGGGGGGGGGGGACAAATGAGAGGCATGAGAAACAACATCCAACACATCACTTAACCCACCCACTCCCCTGATAAAGCATACCCAGCCTGGCACTACCCACCCACTCCCCTGATAAAGCATACCCAGCCTGGCACTACCCACCCACTCCCCTGATAAAGCATACCCAGCCTGGCACTACCCACCCACTCCCCTGATAAAGCATACCCAGCCTGGCACTACCCACCCACTCCCCTCATAGAGCATACCCAGCCTAGGACTGGCACTACCCACCCACTCCCCTCATAGAGCATACCCAGCCTGGCACTACCCACCCACTCCCCTCATAGAGCATTCCCAGCCTGGGATTGGCACTACCCACCCACTCCCCTCATAGAGCATACCCAGCCTGGCACTACCCACCCACTCCCCTCATAGAGCATTCCCAGCCTGGGATTGGCACTACCCACCCACTCCCCTCATAGAGCATTCCCAGCCTGGGATTGGCTCTACCCGCCCACTCCCCTCATAGAGCATACCCAGCCTGGGACTGGCACTGCCCACCTGAATCGTCGACGACAGGCAGGGCGGAGACGCGGCGCTCCACGAAGAGGCTGAGGGCTTTGATGATGGGCGTGTCGGGGTGGATGAAGGCGATGTCGCTGTAGGTGCCGATGCCCAGCTCGCCCAGCGTCTGCTTCATGAAGGCTGGCTTTGGCATCTCACACACCTGCAAGGCCGAGGAGAACACCACTCAATTCACACACAATACCCTCGCTTATATTTCTACACCCCCCCGTTTCATTAAACCGACTTTACATTGACCTTCCTGCAGAGTAATAAGCAAATCCAACAAGCATGAAGAACCATATAAACATCATGTAAAGTAGGCGACAGTGACTGAGATTATACCCTATTTCCAAGGAACAATATTTTGCCATCTTTTGTGACCACAAGATGGCGCCAAAAGCCACACCACAGATGAATGGTTTCAGGTACAGAATTGAGTGTCTACAGAGTGATGCTGCCTCAGACTCACTTCAGTCTCATCCACAAAGTTAAACACAGCTTGGCAGAGCATTACAATTTAGTGTTGCTTCTAATTAAGAAAAGAAGTCAACTATCTTAATGTTAATCAGACATGGATCCTGTCATGTCAGAAGCTTGTTATGTTACCAGAGCTGAGAGTCGAGCAGAATAGCTCTGGCCGGTCTCTCTCCTCTTAGAGAGGGCAGCATTACAAAAGCATATGTGTGATGTTACCACAGGCAACAGACATAATCAGACCTCAGGCCTGTCAGTGGGGCTCACAGCGTGTGTGTATGTGTGTGTTCGGTGTGTGCGGGTTGCAACCAGACCCAGAAAGAGCCAAGGATACAATATCCCTGGGATCTTTGTGTCAATTAGGAAGGTTGCCATGCTATTTCCCCCCTCTGAGATTACACTGGGTAGGCATAAAGATGGCATTAGGACACGTGTCTCAGACACATCCCAAACACACACACAGCTCTGTGTCTAGTGACTGTGATGGCCACCAGACTGCTGTGTAATGAGAGACTGGAGAGAGACAGCGAGAGAGAGAGAGAGAGAGAGAGAGAGAGAGAGAGACTGAACAGAGCGCAGCAGTCAGATGGATTACTCTAATCCTCCCTCAGAGTCACGCAGAGACGCCTGTCTGTCTGTCTGTCCGTCCGTCCGTCCGTCTGTCTGTCCGTCTGTCTGTCGGTCCGTCTGTCTGCCTGTCTGTCTCCTTCTTTTGCTTTCACCTGCCCTCTTTCTCCTCTGCCTCTTTCTCTCTTCCTTTTCAACTGTTCCCTCCCTCACACACCGCAGCAGCCCAGCCCCCCCCCCCCCCCCCCCAATCATCCAGTATCTTTTTATGAGTCCCTTTTCATCAGTACATCTTTAGGCACTCCTTTCACTGATTTTCTTTAAGTGGAGGGATCACCCAAGGAGAGCGATCAGTCAAGGTCTGTCGTGACTTACATGCTAACATGCTTACGCGTAGGGATGCACGGATCCGATATTTGTATCGGTACCGATATTGAAGACATTTCTAGATCGGGTATCGGTGACAATTAAAAAAAAAAATATATATATATTTTTTTTATGTTTATATATATAGGTAGTGTATTATGAGTGCACGTTGCTATTAGTAGCGATTAGCATGCTAAGCGGAGATTTAGTTGAGATTTCGACTGGATGAGCTATGAATGAGATTCATGTTGCCTTGTACAATTATATGTATCGAGTAATATTAGTTGTGTAATTGTTATCGTGTAGCAATAAAATGTTAAAGTAATTCAGTGCAGTGCTAATTAGTCCCCATTCTCATTGCAGACACTCACATATGTAGGATCACGCGCTGTTTTTTTATATCGGTATCGGATCGGTATCGGCCGATACTAAACCTCAGATATCGGTATCGGTATCAGAGGTGAAAAAAGTGGATAGGTGCATCCCTACTTACGCGCAGTATAATGAGGACATCCTGCATGTCTGCATCACAACAGCAGATCATATTTGTCACAGGATAACAGAAAAGAAGGGGAAAAAGTTGTTTTTTGCAGTCATGATTCAACAATGGTACCCAAACTGCTGCGTACTTAAACATATATTAATCAATGAATAAGGTGAACAGCCAAGGCAGGCAGAAACTTGTGCTGTAACAATAAAGCTGAAGTGCCCTTGAGCAAGGCACCTAACCCCGATCACTGCTCCCCGGGGCGCCCCCAAAGGCAGCTCACTGCTCCGGGTTAGTGTGTAACCTCACTTCACTGTGTGTGTGTCACTTCCCTGGATGGGTTAAATGCAGAGGTGGATTTCAAAGTGTGTGTGTCTACACCACCTCTGCCATAGAGAGGACTTTCACTTTAAAGGACTACCACTACTACTACTACTAAACCATTCCATTTCACCACTATGCAGTTCCTCATCAGTCCAGCAGATGGAAGCACCGGCTCAGCGCTTGTTTGTATGAAAGATTATGCAGATGGAATGGCACTGGTGGTAGCATCTTGGCGTGCTAAAATATCCCACAGGCTTACAACTAAAGAAAGGGCCTTGACCTCAGCTACACTGGTTTGGTTGAGAGTGTTTTAGAAACCAGTGGATGCTTCTCATACATTAACTACCACACATACACTAGAGCATTGTTTTCCAAAACATCTGTGCTAGAGTGCTAGAGATAAGGTAGACTTAATGAAATACTATATCAAATATATAATTTTCAATTAATTCATATTAAAAACATATGGAGTCCAGCCATCTAAGTAGAAATGATACAAAGGGAGTTGGTAAAGGAATGGTAGGCCTAGCACAAATAAATAAATGAGGGTTAGGCAAAATGAGGAAATATGGCAAACCTCCCGACTGGACAAAGACAGGGGTTTTGATCCTAATGTTGAAACATGGTGTAGTAGGCTGTAGGAGTGCTGATATTACAGTATGTGTAAGAGCTGGGACCAGATCAGTGCAGAAGGCGAGGGACTCACAAAGAGCTGGAGAAACTTGAGGATCCTCTTGTGGGTGAGGATGTAAAGTGCGTTCCCACTGACCGGGTCGATCACGGGCAGCCGGTGGATCTTGTTTTTGATCAGCGAATACACAGCATCAAATATGCTGCAGAACACACACACACACACACACACACACACACAAAGATATATATGTTGAAGAACATGACATTCCTGCCCGAGCATGATTCCTCCGCTTACATAAGTGAGACACTGTCTGCAGCATCACAGAGCGAGGCATGTGTGCCACCCACTGTTTAAGAGCCAAAGCCACGTCTATATTAACAATAGCATTAGCATTATCAACAAAACAAAACAACCCCAGAACAATCCCTACAGGCCTACACAAAGACAAGCGACTAGCTGCTAGCTGTGTGGAACCCTGAGGTAGCTGTGTGGAACCCTGAGGTAGCTGTGTGGAACCCTGAGGTAGCTGTGTGGAACCCTGAGGTAGCTGTGTGGAACCCTGAGGTAGCTGTGTGGAACCCTGAGGTAGCTGTGTGGAACCCTGAGGTAGCTGTGTGGAACCCTGAGGTAGCTGAGGAGAGAAGAGCTGAAGTCCTGAGGAGATTTCTGTCAAGGTAACTGCATGAATTATTCAGGGCGCTGAAAATGGAGGCTGGCTCGGTCTGGGAGGCGGAGAGTGGGGTGAACTCATCAGGGCGAGGGGATAAAATGGTTTACAGTCTCCCTGGGGAAATCTGGAGGCTGCGCACATAAAACTAGTAGTGAGGCGCCAGAGCATAACTCACACCATGACGTCGTGAGAAGTCAGATCCACACGACACACAGCAGAGGGTTTAAACAAAACAAAAACTACACCCTCCTCATGCTTCACAACGAAGCTAAACAACTATTCCACCATCTTAAAGAAAGAAAAAGTAAAATTTTTACCTTGCATCTGGATATATGTTCACTAAAGGCTTAAATGTCTCTTGTAGATAGAGCTCTGGGGAAGAGAATGAAGACAGCAGTATGTAAGCATCACAGAGTCAAAAGATCCGAAAAAGAGATTACATCATCGCATTTCAATAAAAGTTCAAGCAGTCATGGCAGCCCACTGATGCTCCTTACCTCTCCACGTCTCGATTTTATGTTCCTCCAGCTCGTAGATTTGTACCTGAAAGATGACACAGAGAGAAGAGCAAACAGAGATAGTTACGCCGTATCAACTACATAAGCAAGGCACACACACACACACACACACACACACACACACACACACACACACACACACACACACGAACACACTCACAAGCAAGGCCTAATCTATAAACAAGGTGGGGTCACGAAGAGTGTATAGTGCGCTGAATGATAACAGTGGCCAAGTTTACAATTTATGACCTATGCGATGTCACAAGGGCACTGAGTAACCTGAGGATGTTTCTGCGGTCAGAGCCGACTCATGTGGCCTACGGAGGTGTAGACGTGCTGACAGAACACAACAGGGCAAGAGCCGTAAAGCTTGTACTGCACCAACAGTTAGGCCAGTTTCACACTGCTTGAGTTGTGTTGCATGTGCGCTGTCGCTGCGTTAGCTGTTGTGTTGCGGCTGCGTTAGCCGTTCAGTTTCATTTGGCGTTAACAGGTTAGAGCATGCACACTGCCTGTGGGAGACGCAAGCCTCGAGCAGCCCTTAAGCCACCAGTTATCTAGTATATCAGCGTGGAGCCTATTTTTCACACACGAGCAGTGCTTAAGCCACCAGTTGCCTAGTATATCAGCGTGGAGCCTATTTTTCACACACGAGCAGTGCTTAAGACACCAGTTGCCTAGTATATCAGCGTGGAGCCTATTTTTCACGCGGGAGGTTAGCGTGACTGCAGCTGTAAATACACAGTAAAGAGTCATATTGACATCATACCATTTACATTCCATATCTTCACCACTGCAGCTTCAATGTCTGGATACTTCATAGACATGACGGAAGTATTAATATTAGATTTTTTTCTTCCATTTTTCGCTTGCTTGTTAATGAAAGGGGAAAGTGGAGGCTACATGAGTACTATATAGAAACTCAATGAATGCCATATTTACATTATGACAATAACTTAACAGAACTTTCTGTGAAGGGCAATTATCCATTGCACATGCTCCTTCTGCCCCTCTGACCAAGGGTAATAAAAGTCATGTGACTGCTCTGAAAAGACCAGAAAGCCAGTTGTACCCAGAAATCCCTCATCAACAATGGGTGATGCCAAACTGATTGGGTATTGACGGGCTAACTGTGGGGGAGGTTGTTAAGGGTTACATTTCAAACTCATTCTCCCCATGCCAGAATATTACCACCACTACAAAGCATTCTAATCAATTCTAATCAATACCACTATGAAAACAAAACTGATAAGATCAGTTCCCCCCTCAGTCCACACATCACAGGTGGAGGGACCTAGCTGTTTGTCTTCTTCTGCAATGGCAAGTATAACCAAAGGGGCTGACTGAACTGGCTCCTGCCTCGTTAGACAGTGACGCAAGCTCTGGGCTAAAAACACACCACCCAAAATAGTAGGAGACAGAGAGAGAGAGAGAGACAGATGGAGAGAGAGAGGGAGAGATAGAGAGAAAGAAAGAGAGATGGAGAGAGACATGGAGTTAGAACTAAGGGAGAGAAAGTGGCCTCCTGATGGACAGCAGATATTAGGTGGATTTGTTGGGTAGCAGCTGGAGCAGAGAGGAGAGGAGAGGAGGGGAGAGTGAGAGGGGATAGAGACGAAGAGGAAAAGAAGGAAAGATGCAAAGCGGCAGTGGTAAGATCCCAAGTGGTGGAGTGCTTATATGGATGGGTGGCACATTTTAATGAAATTAACCCCTGTGCACTATTAAGAATGCAGGTGTTTATGGATTGACATCATTCTACTAAGAATAATGCGATAGACACACACGTGCCTGAACACACATATGGAGCTTGTGAATATGCAGATCTTTCCACAGGATGTCGCACTGCATCCTGGGAAGTCACTTCCCGTCCCTGTAAAGCCCTCTAATGGCAGCCCTGGTTTCATAGGTGCATGTATGAGTATGCCACCTTTATCTGACTGTGCTTCTGCGCTCTCTCAATCCTTCTCTCTTAAAATCCATCTCTCGCTCCCTCCCTCCCTCCCTCGCTCTCTCCCTCCCTCCCTCTCTCTCTCTCTCTCTCCCTTCCTCTCTCTCCCTCTCCCTCCCTCTCTCCCTCCCTCCCTCCCTCCCTCCCTCCCTCCCTCCCCCTCTCTCTCCCTCCCTCCCTCCCTGCATGTCAGTGCTGATGGGAGTGGATGAGATCTAGGCGATGCAGCCGTCCGTGGATCCGCTGGCGTGTAAAAGACTATCACGCATGTGTGGAGGGTGGTGCAATCTGTCAGCTGCTGTTGGTTAGGCTGCTAACGCCCGCCTGTGAACAAACAACCGTGACGGCCAGGACGCGCCTCAGGCTCAGGCTCCGCCAGTCAACGCGCTTCATGACAAATTAAATTCAGACATTAGGCAGCCGAGGACAACCCTGCCATTGATTACATAATGGGGACCATCCATCATTTCCTCTGTAATTGCAGCTCTGCTTAAGCCACCCGATGACTTGGAGGAGCTGCTTTTAGCATCCGTGCAAGGGACTGGGTCTCAACACGATAACATCATCTGGCAGCACTCCATAATTCTGATACAACTACTACACACACACAACTGGCATTTCTTTAGACCCACGCGTGTGTACACCTCTTTCTTGATGACTTAAAAGTGCTCGACAGTACTTTAGTTTTTGAGGTAAAATCAGTTGGTTAGATTCAGCAGGGTAAAAGAGTCCAGTTCTCACTGCAGTCCCTCTGCCTGCATGACGTTTTAAATGTATCTAATTGCTCTAGCTCTCCGTTCAGTGTAGATGCTCAAAAAAAGCTCCAGTGTTCATACACAGTCCGGCGCTGTAAATGTAAATGGGATATAAACATAGTGGGTCACACCCAACCATAAACATTTCCACCTAATCTGGTCCACGTATGGAGGGGTAGTCATTTTAACTCAAATATTAACAACCTTTAGCTAAAATCACAGACTGCATCAGCTGTCGGCTTTATTCAGTGGGTGTTTGTTTCCTCTGTCTGGGGTTCTCTGAAAGGGACCACTCCTGTACCACATGATAGCTTGCTGTTCAGCTTTCAGACCATGACAGTGAATGTGGATCAACTAGCTTTAGTGTTATACGGGAGGCCTAGCTATGACAAGACATGTGACTGGGTGGTGGCTGTTGTTGTTATTGCAAGTTTGACCGTTGAAAGGGATCACACAGCCATTTGCGCTACTTGATTAATCCACTAGAGGGGGCTTGTGTTTAATTAAAAATGGTTAATATGTAAATGAAAATGTAGAAGTTGCTCATTTCTTAATGGATGACATTTCCTCAGATCTACTCTCTTCAACGGTTCCACCAGGCAGTGCTCTGTGAGGGGACAATGGAATGCACAACTCTGTCTATTTTAGAAATGACAAAATGAAAGTAATCTATGAGGGAAAAAGGCAATAAAAGGTCTTATCTGAGGGTGATCTAAGGGTCTTTCCCAAAGGTTAGTAATATTGTGTGTTTTACACAGACAGACTTGACACAGGAAAGAAAGCCATGGGAGGTGACATACCATGGGCGACTTGTAGTATCTGTGTAGTATGTTGATGAAGTCTGTGATGGTGAGCATTCCTGTGCGGAGAGGAGAGAGACGGGAGAAACTGTTAGCAGAAACATGAGTCAGTGTCTGTGGGGACCACCCACCAACACAATAGACAACATCTATGATTAGACAGAGAGAGAGAGAGAGAGAGAGAGAGAGAGAAAGAGAGAGAGAGAGAGAGAGCGAGAAAGAGAGGGATGAGGGTCACTGAGAGAGAGAGAAAGAGAGAGATAGAGAGAGAGAGAAAGAGAGAGATAGAGAGAGTGCTTTCTCAGTAAGCTGAGGCCTTTCAAAGTAGCTGCGGCTGTTCTCTCTCCCTTCCTCTCTCAGCTGCTATAGATAACTTCACCATTAAACCCAGCTTTGAGCTCAAACACAGGGTGAAGTATGTGTGACTGTCGACGTTTTCTTGTCTGTGTGATGTACGTGTGAATGGGTTTGTGGACGTATGTGTGAGAGAAGCGCTGGTATTGAACCAAAAACATGTTGGCCAACACACACACACACACACACACACACACACACACACACACACACACACACACACACACACACACACACACACACACACACACACACACACACACACACACACACACACACACACACACACACACACACACACACAGCTCTTGATCAGCCATAAGCAGACAACAGCACAGTCAAGACACAGAGAGAGACTCAGTATGGACTGCCTAAGCAAGACACATACATTTTCCCTGAGAGAGAGAGAGAAAGAGACAGAGAGAGAGACAGAGAGCAAACAGCTACAGAGAGCTATCTGACTGTCACTCTCGTGGAATCTACTGGGCCGGCGGGCTTCTGTGTGTGTGTGTGTGTGTGTGTGTGTGTGTGTGTGTGTGTGACCTACTTGGTCTGAGTTAGTGCAGTAAGTGCAGCTGAGAGAGAGCGCCTCATAGAGTGCCCAACAGTCCTTCAGTACAGTGTGTTGTTCCCGAGGAGACTACAGAACTGACAGGCTTTATGTGTCACAGATTGCTGTTCAGAGAAGGTGGAGATGAACACTCGGCCTCTGTCTTTGTGTCTCTCTCCATCTTCCTCTCCCTTCTCTCTCTCTCTCCATCTTCCTGTCTCTCTCTCCATCTTCCTCTCCCTTCTCTCATTCTCTCCATCTTCCTGTCTCTCTCTCCATCTTCCTCTCCCTTCTCTCTCTCTCTCCATCTTCCTGTCTCTCTCTCCATCTTCCTCTACCTTCTCTCTCTCTCTCTTTCTCTCTTCCTCTCTCTTCCCCTCCCTTCTCTCTCTTCATCTTCCTCTCTCTCTTCATCTTCCTCTCTCTCTCCCATCTCTCTCTCTCTCTCCCTTCTCCCTCTCACTTAAGTAGAGGAGCAGAGTATTTATATCTCGTTCCCAAGACGCAGGCCCAGATAAGGAATGGAGGGAGAGAGAGAAAGAGCGATACACGGAGAGTGATGAGTCGTAATCTAACCATGAGCTCAGCACTGTGGGCAGAGCACTGACAGCGGACAACAGGAGGAAGGGAGGAGAACTAGGTGCACACAGATGTGTGTGTGTGTGTGTGTGTGTGTGTGTGTGTGTGTGTGTGTGTGTGTGAAAGAAAGAGATTTCAGAAAAGTGTGTGTGCACTTCAGCTTGTGTATGAAAGACTGATTGACTGTGTGTGTGTGTGTGTGTGTGTGTGTGTGTGTGTGTACTGCGGTGGTGTGACTGATGAAGCCAACAGCGATGACTGAGCTGCTTGGAATTAGGGGATGAGACTGCTGCTGACATTCTTTAATTAAAATCTCAGCCAGAGCCCAGAACACACACACACACACACACACACACACACAACCACACTCTCTCTCTCTTTCTCTATAACTCATAACATCCCCTCTAATTGACATTGCCAGTAGGTGGGTTTCCATTACAGTTTTGTGCAAAATAAACAAGACAAAACCCAATTGTGAGTGGTCTGTTTCCACTAAGCGATGTTATCCACTGGATCATGGCTCTTTAAATGTTGATTGCATCCACCAACAGCCCTGGTAA
>NC_137915.1:6065521-6075521 GCF_963457725.1 Sprattus sprattus | reverse complement strand
TCGCTTTCTTTCTCTCTCGCTCTCTCACTCGAACACTCAATTCCTGTCTCTCTCTCTCTCTCTCTCTCTCTCTCTCTCTCTCTCTCTCTCTCTTTCTCTCTCTCTCCATCGTCTGATGCCAGACAGCCTAGGCTACCTTCCTTGGAGCACTCGACATGAGAAAAGACCACGGTCGATACAGAGAGAGAGCCACAGCCCTACAGTAGAACTAGCTCACAGTAGTGGCGTCGGGTATCAATGAGAAGGTCCCTTTGGAGGAAGTCTCCTGCATAGGCTTTCCTTTGACCAGTTATGACGACAGCGCTGCTGATCACGCTTTAGTGTAGCTGTGGTGTGGTGTGGTGTGCTGCTGGCTTTAGTTTAGCTGCGTTCTGGTGTGGTGTGGTGCTGGCTTTAGTTTAGCTGCGTTTTGGTGTTGTGCTGGCTTTAGTTTAGCTGTGTTCTGGGGTGGTGTGGTGTGGTGTGGTCTGGTGTGGTGTGGTGCTGGATTTAGTTTAGCTGCGTTCTGGTGTGGTGTGGTGCTGGCTTTAGTTTAGCTGCGTTTTGGTGTGGTGCTGGCTTTAGTTTAGCTGTGTTCTGGGGTGGTGTGGTGTGGTGCTAGCTGTAGATTAGCTGTGTTCTGGTGTGGTGTGGTGCTAGCATTAGTTTAGCTGTGTTCTGGTGTGGTGTGGTGCTAGCATTAGTTTAGCTGTGTTCTGGTGTGGTGTGGTGCTGGCTTTATATTAGCTGTGGTCTGGTGTGGTGTGGTGTGGTGTGGTGCTGGCTTTAGTTTAGCTGTGTTTTGGTGTGGTGTGGTGCTGGCTTTAGATTAGCTGTGTTCTGGTGTGGTGTGGTGCTAGCATTAGTTTAGCTGTGTTCTGGTGTGGTGTGGTGCTAGCATTAGTTTAGCTGTGTTCTGGTGTGGTGTGGTGCTAGCATTAGTTTAGCTGTGTTCTGGGGTGGGGTGGTGTGGTGTGGCGCTGGCTTTAGATTAGCTGTGGTGTGGTGTGGTGTGGTGCTAGCATTAGTTTAGCTGTGTTCTGGTGTGGTGTGGTGTGGCTTTAGTTTAGCTGTGTTCTGGTGTGGTGTGGTGTGGTGTGGTGTGGTGCTGGCTTTAGTTTAGCTGTGTTCTGGTGTGGTGTAGTGCTAGCATTAGTTTAGCTGTGTTCTGGTGTGGTGTGGTGTGGCTTTAGTTTAGCTGTGTTCTGGTGTGGTGTGGTGTGGTGTGGTGTGGTGCTGGCTTTAGTTTAGCTGTGTTCTGGTGTGGTGTGGTGTGGTGCTGGCTTAAGTTTAGCTGTGTTCTGGTGTGGTGTGGTGTGGTGTGGTGTGGTGTGGTGTGGTGTGGTGCTAGCATTAGATTAGCTGTGTTCTGGTGTGCTGTGGTGTGGTGCTGGCTTTAGCATTTTGGGTGGACCAAGCAGAACGGATTGCTGAGAACATCCCTTCACATCGCACATCCCTTCAAGTCACTCATCAAGACACATCTTGTTAATGACATGCAAGCACAGACACACACACACACACACACACACACACACACACACACACACACACACACACACACACACACACACACACACACACACACACACCCTCTCCAGCACATCCACACACCCCAACCACACACACAGCTGTGTCTTCCAGGCATGCCTTTGATGATAAGAACCAAGAAGATGAAGTAGTCGAACGACATTCTAGTTGAAAGTGTCAATGATGGGAAAGGGCGAGCACAAAGCAAAAATAGGGCACACACACACACACACACACACACACACACAAACACACCTAAAGATACACACACACACACACACACACACACTTAATGACACCACCAGCAACTAGGTTTAGATTAAGTGTGGTGGGTGTAAGAATGTACTAGTACCTACACATGTACAAACAATAAACAGTAATTGATTATAATAAGCAACGGGAAGTGCAGGTCTTCATGCTTCCATCTCTTCATCGTACTCACACACACACACACACACACACACACACACACACACACACACACACACACGTATCTTCATTTCATATTCAGATTCCAGGTACTTACTTGCAACGTTGTGTCAAAAACAACCAGCTTGGAACTTGTGGGAACGATGTCGTAGCACTTGTGGGATTTCATAAAGCGTGTGTAAATGTCACTCTCAGACTCTTCCACAACTGCCAGGAGACACACAAACACACACACACACACACACACAAAATGTTGTCATCACAACAAATATACGTCATTGTCATTGTTACATACATACACAGACAGAGACAGCGACAGACAGAGACTGACAGACAGACAGACTGACCGACAGACAGACAGACAGACAGACAGACACAGACAGAAACAGACAGAAACAGACAGACAGACAGAAACAGACAGACAGACGGACAGCTCATGAAACATGTCACGCGAGACAACACCATTATCAGAGAATAGCTCTTCGTAGGGGGTCCTGCCTAACGTGTGGGCGTGATGACTCACAGACCAGGCTCCTTTAGAGGGTTCAGTGGGGAGCTATTCAGTGGTGCGCACTGCGCAGCTAAATGCTTCTATTCTGGTCTGCTCCGAGAGCTAAGACCAGCTCAGACTGAGGCTCAAACGTTGAGCATCTGAAGCCTTTTCGTGGAAATAAGACCCCTAAGAATCTTTCAGCTATAATGGCCAGACACAACAACAACAAGCCTGCCTCCAATATACTGCACTGCAACATCCTTCTGACAGCCCCTGGATTGAAATGCTAATTGCTAACATCACAATATTGTTATGTGATACATTTGGTAATGTCCAATCACGCGTCCTCGGCCAGGGAGCCGTATCACACCGATCATGAGGAGTATTCCCTCTGTTCCAGCGAGAGGAATGACCAAGGGACACGGGGAGGAGTGCAGTGTGCCTTACTGATCCCCCCGCTCCGGCCCATCCTCTCCTTTGAAGGCTTTCCTGCTGGACCCCGGGGAAAGGACATGTGGGCGTAGAGGGGGCGGAACTCTCTAGAATGGCCACGCTCCTGTTTTCTGTCACAGAGCTGGCGCTTCGGGGTGGACACAGGCTGCTTAAAGGAGAGAAAGGGGGCGCCAAGCCGAGTCTGCCGTGGTGAACCTGCTGAACTGCCTGCAGGATTCCCCCCTCTCTCTTTCACCCTCCCTCCCTCTCTCTCTCTCTCTCTCCCTCTCTTCAGCTCTGCTCTCATCCTCCTAGCCTACCGGTTGCCATGGCGATTCTCACGGTCATGTTTGGGATACACTAAGTGGCTCCTCAGTAAGACAACCAGACGACAGGAGCCATTTGTTAGCACGTCTGGATGGCAGCTCAAAAAGAGTGTGTGTGTGTGTGTGTGTGTGTGTGTGTGTTCTTGAACCGAGGAACAACTCAGACACAGAGGCAGACACCCTGAGCGGCTTTTAAATCTTACATCAACGTCCGCCTGTCTTCACAGAGCATCACACCGTCACATAGTGATTGATTGACAGATAGCAACCAATACCCAAATAGTGCTTCCGTTAGGCTCTGTAGTCTTCCAGTATTCTGGTATAAAAAAAACTACAAAACGTCAACACCTTACTATTACTACAGTGCGGAGCTGACAGACCTTCATATCACATATGCCAGATTATCAGGTGAATAGCTGATTGGAGGGTGTGGAATTAAATACAGGGTAACCCCCTCACCCAAACCTTACTGAAGGCTGTCCACAACAGGGAATTAAGAAATGAAAGACTCATCTAATAAAGGTTAAATTACAGGATTCAAGTATGCGGGCTGAACCATTTACATACACACAGATCTAACAGGGAAACAAACCTAAATGATGTCTTTTTGTCAAGCTTTGGATTGGTAGGTTGACTAAACTTTCCCCATGTTTGAGTTTTTTTATGTCTTAGTCAGCCAAAAACAGCAATGCAATATTTTGCTTGCCTATCGCTGAACTAACAAAACAGATCTCATGACCACGGCCCTACGCAGAACTATAACAAAAGCCAAACCGAAAGCTTATAGTCTCTGAATATTTGGATTTACCACAAACACAGGGCCAAGCCCCCTGGAAAGGCTCCACGACAGCCATTCAGCACGCTGACTCACAACAGAATGGGCCTTTTGTTGCTAGGAGAGACCAGATTTTTCACGTTTTGTTGCCACGGAATGCCACAGCTCAGTTGGCTGAGCACTTAATCTTATATTTCACGCAATGCAATGATAATATGTCTGAATATTAATGTTGAAGCCAGTTGGAAAGAGTTTAAACCAGGTCAGATGCCCTATTATTTAGCAGAGGCTAAGCTAGCGAGAAAAGCTCATTACTATCATTTTCCTGTCTAAAATAAGCCCTGCGCATAAGATGGGCATTAAACGGTGTATATCATGAGAACAGTGACAGAAATATGCTTTAGCAGGAGGAGGAGCGCTGTTGTATTTATTTTGAGGGGAGGGGGGATTCCCTCCTTATTGAAGTCACTGACGTTTCCATTAGCACAAAGCCAGGCAGCCTTGAAACAATTAGGGAAGTGCCGCTTAGAGGAGAGAGAGAGAGAGAGAGAGAGAGAGAGAGAGAGAGAGAGAGAGAGAGCGAAAGAGAGAGAAAGAGTGAGTATGCAACCGAGGCAACTCTTTCAAACTGTGGTGATACAATCCCTGATACCTTGAAAGCACAGACTTTACTGAACTTCAGCAAGAAGTGCAAAATTGCACGTTACATTATGTATTGCACCACCATGTCTTGCTGCCTTCTCCAAAAGCTTACATAGTAAGGGGATTAATAAATAAACCCAGACACTTTATGCTCTCCCTAAAAAGGCCAATTAGGCACCGGAGAAGTCTGCTACACATCCTTTTACACACCCTCCATCCCTCAAGAAAGTCTTTTAGATTTGATAAGGACACGGTTAAAGCTAAAAAGAAAACTGTTACAGTGAGCTAAATATCACTGAAAGAAGTGTTCAATGGAATGCTCCAGTGAACGGTTTCTCTCATTCTCCCATGGCGATAAACGGGGGATTCATAACAACAGCCTGGAGAGCAGTTGCGTCATCCTCGGCTATGGACTTGCCACGTGGTGTGGTAATGTAGCCTGTTTCCATAAACTACCGGTAGGCCTAGAAATGTAAGGAACTGGGCTTTAACTGTGCCTGACAGGTCTCATCCTATGGTTTTGAAAAGCCTTTTATGTGGGACTGTGTTAAAGACATGTTTTTGTGAATGGTGAGTATTATTTTTTGTTTATTGTGCTTGCTTAGAAGAGCGGTTGATTTTGTTGTGCATCCCAGCCTCCATGTGTTATCCCCTGGAAAGTTAGCCTACAATGAGGAGCCAGATCATAGGTGGGACGGCTGTGTGTGTGTGTGTGTGTGTGTGTGTGTGTGTGTGTGTGTGTGTGTGTGTGTGTGTGTGTGTGTGTGTATGTCCCTGTGTGTTTGTGTTGTGTAGCAGAGCCAGGCGTGTTTTTTGTTGAAAGTGCATCCTTTGCCTCTGACATTTAAAAAGGCTTCTCCCTCTTCTTCTGATCATTATATTCACAACCAGAGGCCTGGGTGTTGTGTGGGGTTCTTCTAAGTTCCTATGCTCCATTCTGAATGTCACGGCAATAAGTTCCAGGGTAGGCCTATCAGCAGCAAAATGGGGGAGACAAAGGACGCTTTCTAATTTAAGGTACATACGTTATGAATATGCTTTGCCTTTTAAACGATTTATTTTGTATTTAATATTATAGTAGGGATAGGGATATCCTCGCGGTTCCACGCGTAGCATCATGGACTTGCCCGGCCCCAACCACTTCACATAAGTTACTCAAGAAGGGACCTCTCTGTTAACTTAACCTCGGTAGGGACTAGGTATAATTAAAGCAACCTAGGAAATATTAAGTTTCATTAAGTAAATTATACTAAAGTAGCATTAACGTCCCTCTAATCTCAGACAGAAAAGTCATGCCGGGTCTAGCCTGACCCTGCTGGTCCTGGAAGAATTAGACGAAAAAGCATTGGGTTTTTTTTTATTGGCAAAGTGGCAAGCCAGCTAGATTGCTAATTAAGCAAGTCAGCTACTAATGAGAGACTTGTATATAAAAGGCAGTCGAATGATGTATCCGCACTGGCTCGGAGGAATAAGTGCAGATGACGTGACAGGTTTTAAAAAAAAAAAAGAAGAAGAAGAATCATGCCGTCTGTTCACTTACCTTCATCCTCGAGGTCAAGTTTCTCCAGCATGCCTTCAACAAGACCGGGGACCTGTGAGCGAACGACAAACAGGGAACACAGTCAAGATCTGGTGGGATCTCTCCGCCTCTGCCCTCACTCCTGCCACGGACAATACCGTCGGGCAGGCGGGCTGCACTGACACCAGAAGCGACTAGAATGTGACAGCCCTGTGTCCGGCGGACGACGAGCGAGAGTTCAACAGACGTGCAATTGCGTTGGAAGGTATATTTAAGACAAGCTCCCTCCGCTAGAAACAAAAGACCTGTTCCAATGCGGAAACATTAACGTCTGCGTCTGCTATGAAACTTGCTTCAACTGAGCGAGCGAGTCGCCTCTTCGCCGTTCTGTGCAAGCGCAGGATGGGAGTCCAAGCCGGGGTTGTGTCTATAACCAAGCACAGCTGATCGCCCGTTTACAAAACAGTACTCCGGACTGATGAACATGTGAGAAGAACGATGCTCGTTGAATAGCTTACAACAAAACTCCCCAAATGCATGGCGATAACACAAGGCAATGTGTATTCGTACGAAATTGAGCATTCCAATTTACTGCAGTCGCAAAGAACGTCGTAGTATGAAAACACGCGTACCTGCGCAATTTCGACGATCTTCACCTCCAGTGGATGGACTATGCTGCAATGAAAACACTGCTCGTCAGCCTGTTTGCGATATGGTATAATGCTGCTTGACATACACGTGTCTTACATCCACTACCTGTTAATAGCGGCGCACTTAAATGTGCAAAATGAAACTATAACTTCAGGTTACGAATCAACCAATAGAGATCGAACATGTGTCTTGACTGTCAGGCTTGATGTTATTCATGATCGTTCCTTCAGAGGCGCCGAAAATCCCAGACCTCGCGCTACACTGACCCACCCACCTCAGAGGAAATCCTCTCTCTACCATATTAGGAAAACCCCAGCATATTTGTGTTGCCTAGCAGCTAGAAGCCGCCAATGACGGGATCCCTGAGTTCAGTAATTGTGCTTGGTTGGTCTCTAGGTACCCTTTTAGCCTGGTGAAAGCCATTGGAGGAATATCTTATTAGCCACTTTGCATGTTTGTCAACATTACGCAAATGCTACAGGCTTCCGATATTGTGTCTCACACAGAAGCGTCACTAAAGCGGTCAAGTCCATTGCACGAAGTGCTGAAAGGTTGCATTGCAGGGTCCCCTTGATACGATAGAGATCTGCAGTGCTTCGTCATGGGCATTGCAAAGGAAAGCAACTGGCTGGGCTCATTGCAGGATTTTTAGACAGCTTGAAAAACGAAGCAGGCAAATCCAGGGTTAACAGTAGAAGAAAGGGTAGGGTAATTAGTTCCCTCCTAGTGCAGTACATAGCTGGCTTTTTGAAGGCCAGGGAGACCGACCAGAGCACCCAAATTCCAGAAAGATGAGTCAGTGGGTGTGGCAGGCAGGCATGGGAGCTGGGGTCAAAAACAAACCAGCACCACTTCATATAGGGAGGGAGTAAACAAGGTCTGCAGTCAGTGCTGGGAACAGTTTTTAGGCCACTGCCTGCCTCTGTGTTTTGTGTGACATTGCCATCAACTCGACGATTACTCATGGGCCCATATTTAAATATGGTTTTGTTATGGTTTAAGTATTTAAGTGCTTAAAGGCACCCAGTGCAACTTTCGAGGCTTAAAAATAAACATTCAATTTCTAGTCTTTTTTACACGTAGTAAGTTTCAATAACTCCATACCATTACATACCGACATTCAAGCAGCAAAGATGAGATGTCGTTGTGTGGTGAGAACTGATAGAAAATCGATAACAACAACAATCGCCGCCATTTTCTTTATTTTTTGTAACATACAATAAATAAAGCAGGCTTCCAGTCAATGAAAAAATGGCTTCTCCCCACCGGCGATTGTTGTTGTTTACGATTTTCTATCAGTTCTCACCACACAACGACGTCTCATCTTTGCTCCTTGAATGTCGATATGTAATGGTATGGAGTTATTGAAACTTACTACGTGTAAAAAAGACTAGAAATTGAATGTTTATTTTTCATTGAATGTTTACATAAAGTTGCATTGGGTGCCTTTAACTTAAACCATAACCAGCTTACAAAACATTCGTAAAAGACATTGGAAAACAGATACATATTATTTTGCTGAATCATATCATTTAAATATGCCGGTGCTGATTCAGTGGCTGTTCTATAAGCCAGAGTGAGGGTTTCAAATTGAATTACAGCAGCGACAGGGAGCCAGTGAAGGGTGAGGGGAAATAAACTGCCAAATGAAGCCGTAATTTAAATGCGATGGAAATCTAGCGGTAAAGCTATTGCACTCTGAAACATGATCTAATTTCATGATGGAAGTTTCACAGCTGTCATTGAACATCCACACATGGTTAATATGAAGTTATTTTCCTGTCAGGAAAAATAACATTTCTATTGGTTAACCACGCGAGACAGTGGGCCATGTGTGTATGAGGGGACGTCTTGAAAAGGGGGGGAAAGGCATTTATGACCTATTCCTGACCCCATGGCATGGTGCATGATCTCAATTTGAACCTTCTAATGTAAAACATCTCATATTATCCACCTTTAGGGTGTTTAACCATGCAAAAAACACTTATATCAGTATATCTGCATTCTATTACCTCTGCATTCTATTACCATCTTTCAATCTTTCATTTCTAAAAACTATTAAATTATAAAAAGCATTAAAAAATTACTTTTAAAGTTATCCACCTCACTTTCTTCTCTATCTCTAGCTCCCTCCCTGTCTCTCCACTTTCTGTATCACACACTCATTAAATAAGCCACACTTCCAGGCTTTAGAGAATTTCCTGTCACCTAAGGACCGTGCCCAGCTGGAAGATAGTCCCAAGGTACAAAAAGGTCATCCCTGTCAGACCATCCCAGTACCTGTCTAGTCCCACTCCAGATCCCTGCATAGATGGTGTGTGTGTGTGTGTTTGTGTGTGTGTGTCACTCCAGACACCTGCACATACTCTAGTGTGTGTGTGTGTGTGTGTGTGTCACTCCAGACCCCTGCACAGACGGTGTGTGTGTGTGTGGGTGTGTGTGTGTGTTTGTGTGTGTGTGTGTGTGTGTCACTCCAGACACCTGCACAGACTCTAGTGTGTGTGTGTGTGTGTGTGTGTCACTCCAGACCCCTGCACAGACGGTGTGTGTGTGTGTTTGTGTGTGTGTGTGTGTGTCACTCCAGACCCCTGCACTGGCGGTGGCTTCCTGAAGAGCCCAAGGTGACACTTGCAGCCAGCTGGGAATGTCTTGAGAGACCAGAGAGACCAGATCAGACTATCAGCAATGCACCAAAGCAACACAGAGAGACGGATCCACTCTTAACCTCAAGGGTCCAACACAGCCAATCATAAATAAATTAATAGTAGTCTCCAACTTTAGCCTCTAACATCATGAGCTTAAATATTTCACAGTCTAGTGATGTTTGGGGGCTGTACAAATTTGAATTCAGGCATGGGAAAGTATCAGTGAGTGAGCCTAAATCCATGCCTTTTCATCTTCTAATGGATCATCAATGGAAGCATCATTGCAATAATTGCTCATTTAAACGCGGTAGAGAGCTAGGGACAACTTGTATTCTTTAAAGTCCCCCTGCGCAGGTAAATGCCTACTTGTGAAATGGAGCACGCTTCTACTATAGAGCCGGCCATTAATCTCTTTCCAATTGTCAGCGAATTCCTGACAGTGTGAAAGGAGAGAGCAGGATTCGCCAACTACAGGAGAGAGTGCTATGTCAGGGTCAGGCAGGTTAAACAGCCAGTCGGCATTCCACCCACACACCTGACACACACACACACACACACACACCTGACACACACACCTGA
>NC_137915.1:6045521-6053021 GCF_963457725.1 Sprattus sprattus | reverse complement strand
TCCTGCTCTCCCTCTTTGTCTCCTTCTCTCTTATTTCTCTTATTCTCTCTCTCTCTTTCTCTCTTGGTCCAGGTGCTGTTGAAAATTCTTTCCTCAAGTGACCCCATTGGGTCATCTACACAAGAATAATAGGATTATAATATGGAGCCGTCTGCTCCCAGAGACTGAGTGTAAGCCTGCCTATGGCCCAGTCTCCTAATAAAGGAGATAATATAAAGCGTGATACACACACCGGACACACACACACACACACACACACACACACACACCGACACACACACACACACACACACACACACACACACACACACACACACACACACACACACACACACACACACACACACACACACACACACACACACACACACACACACGTGTTCTACCCTGCAGGAGAATGTGGTTTGTTCAGGCTAGAATAATGGATTTAAAGCTAAGATACATTACATTCTTAATAACCACATGTTAGATATTCAAGAACATTCATGTACTGACTATATCAAGGACTGATATCAGTGAGTTATCAAAGAGCAGGGAATTAATTTACATTTCTTTTCCAATACCACAGTGGGCATTAACATTTCAAGGACAGATTAGAACAGAATCTTCTACTTTATTCTTTGTGTGAGATGTGAGATTATCTACATATTTGTGTGTGTGTGTGTGTGTGTTTGTGTGTGTGTGTGTGCATGTGTGTATGCTTTCTAAGTTGTGTCTTGTTTAAACCTCTACAAAAGTGAAAAGGCACAACACACTTGGACCTGGGTCTTTCACAGAACCAACAATCATCCGTCTTTTCAGAAGAACCAATAATCGCCAGTTTCATGTGCGCCAGAAAGAAAAAAATCCCCTCAGCTCCGATTACCATAACAACACTTCTGTGCCAACACCAATCCACACCGCCATCCAAACTATTAGCATTTGATAGGCTTAATTCCCATCAGCCATTTGGAGACGGGGGTCGGGACTAAGAGGCTATTGAGCGCAACGATAAAAGCCGCCGTCCCACTGGCTAGCCCACTTCCTGTCATCATATCCCCAGGCTGAGGACTTCTCTGGCACAGCCTCTGCCTTTCCACACAGACAGCCCTCTGTGTTTCAGCACGCACTGCTCTAACTATGCTAATGACGTTTAGAGCAATAGGCGGCATCACAATATACAGTCATTCTCACGCTCTGTATGATGGTTACTGTGGAGGCGGTGAGCGCTACTGCAACTGAAAGTTTCCAAAGCAATCATAAAACAAAAAAACAGACCCCCCCCCCCCCCCCCCCCCCCTGGAGACGACTCTACTAGGAGGAGTTGATTTAATGCTTCATGACTGACCGTGAAATTAGACATGAATCCAGTCCAGTTCCTGTTCTGGCATCTCGCTCTACAACTCCCTTCACGAATCACAACACGGGCTCAAGGCTGGCGAAAAAACAACATCAAACAGAGGTGGCGGTAGCGATGTTCGCCCTTTGAACCCTTACCTGCGCGCGAGTGACAGAAGGACAGCGAGGACGTAACACTGGGCTGCGACGCGCGTCGGCTGCTGCTGCCCAGGAGGCCGTGGTGGGGGTCGGACTGGCGGCGCCCGGTGAGGAGGCCGTGGGGCTCGGACTGGCGGCGCCCGCTGCGCCCATCCTGCTGCTCCTTGCGCTTCTTGTTCCCCCTCAGGCTGCTGAAGCGCTTCATGGGGCGGCAAGGGACTGCTGTGGGTGGCTGGCCGCACCGGCGGACAAGAGCATTCCGAACCCCACTGGGAATGGGAAGGTAACCGATTCTGGACAAATCCCGTGGAATTGCGTGAGGCTGACCTCCGGGATTCTCGGTCTCACTTGCTTTTTCTCTCAGGCCGCTTTAGGTTTTGTCCTCTCTGTATTCTTTCGTCTCTCTTGCTCTGTCGCTCTCCCTCTTTCTCTCTCTCTTTCTCTCTGTCTGTCTGCCGCAGTTTAATTCAAATTCAATTCAAATTAGGTTCACAAAAAGAGAGCATTTGAATCACCAAAGCGCTTGTAGGAAACACACACACACACACACACACAACCTCTCCTCTCTCCGCTCAGATGTGGCAGACCTCGGGTCAGCGCTGACTGGCTTGTCCTGCTTCGGTGGAGGACTAAACAGCTGATCCAGGGACCAACTGGACAGGTGGCGGGGATAGAAAGTGCCGATAGTTAAGCTCCACGTGGGTGCAAACACAGCCAAAGAGTCAGATGCTCCTTTTTCCAGGGGACCCACGTCAGGATAGTTGAGTCGACATCATCATCACGCCCACATCAGCCCAGTGTAGCCCAGTGCAGATTCGCCTGGTTGTTCTCCAAGACTCTCACACTCTCACATTCAACTCCTCTTTCTCTCTGTCTCTCGATTTCACTCCAATCCTCACAGCTCAGATTCAGTGGTAGTCCATATGGTCAAACTGTCAGGTGCAGCTGTGCATGTGAGTGAACGCATGTGTGTGTGTGCGTGGGTGTTGCTGGTGTGCATGTGTGTGTGTGTGTGTGTGTGTGAGTGTGTGTGGTGTCTCTTTAAAATAGCCTGCGTAGCTGAGAGACTGTAAAAGGAAACCAACCCCTGTGCGATGGGATCTTGCTGTGATTGGCTGAGTGAATCCCTCCCTCCCTCCCTCCCTCCCCCCCTCCCTCCCTCCCTCCCTCCTCTACTGTACTCTCACCACTGAAATTGCAGTTTGTGTGTTGTGTGGGTGTGTGTCTGTGTGTAGATGTACATGTGTGTGTCTGTGTGTAGATGTACATGTGTGTGTGTGTGTGTGTGTGTGTGTGTGTGTGTGTGTGTGTGTGTGTGTGTGTGTGTGTGTATGTTTTGTACCTGTCACGTAGCTGTAAATCACAAGCCTATCCAGGCATTTTAACGACAGAGGTTTATTGAAAGTGACAAAATGTTTACTCAGGTATTCATATAATGTAGAAAATGTACACCACACACACACACACACACACACACACACACACACACACACACACACACAGACACACACACACACACACACACACACACACGTCTTCTACCCTGCAGGAGAATGTGGTTTGTTCAGGCTAGAATAATGGATTTAAAGCTAAGATACATTACATTCTTAATAACCACATGTTAGATATTCAAGAACATTCATGTACTGACTATATCAAGGACTGATATCAGTCAGTTATCAAAGAGCAGGGAATTAATTTGCATTTCTTTTCCAATACCACAGTGGGCATTAACATTTCAAGGGCAGATTAGAACAGAATCTTCTACTTTATTCTTTGTGTGAGATGTGAGATTATCTACACACACACACAGAATAAAAGTTGGCAATTTTCTGCCACCATACTGAGAGGCTTTGGCCGCATGTTGCATTCGGGCACTTTGATTCCTAAACTCGCGATGTCAGAAGGCGACGGACTAATGTTGTCTGCTATATCACTGCTAAATATAAAAACCTTGCAGTAACTAGATCACATCTCAGAACGTGCACATTTCACACCCACCTCCTCTCCCATGCGTTATTGCACCTTAAGTCCTCCTCTACATCTCTCCGTCACCCTCCCTCACCCAACCCAGAGACAGTGGGCCTGGGTGGTCCCTATCCACACACAGGGTCCCTCGTCCCGGGTAGCCATTTACTCACAGACTTACAAACAATCATGTAATTACAGTGGGGGACACTTAACAAAGTTTAGCTAAGCTAACCTTAAATCCCCCAACTCCTCGCTCTCCCAAAACACTTGACTTAATGGGTGAACCCTCAGTTGCTCTCGTTCCTTAACCCCCCCCCCCCCCCCCCCCCCCGCCCCCCTCTCAGTCCCGCTTCTCTGGATGTGAGTGGCTTTCTCAGCTCCACAGAGAGGGGAGCAGTAATGTAAGTAAGGGGGGGGAGAGACAAGAGTCAGCTGTGCCCAGGGTCCAGGTCTCCAATCTCAGATCTTAGATATATTAATGGAAAATCTCTTTGTTTCTTGGAAAATGTCTGCTTGGCTGAGCTTTGGCAAGGACGTGTGTAATGTAGGGGGTTGTTGGGGGGTCAGAGAACGAAGGAAAGCAAGAGAGAGAGAGAGAGAGAGAGAGAGAGAGAGAGAGAGGAGAGAGATGGAGGAGAGGCAAGAGAGGGATAGGGGAGAAAGGGGCATATTTGTTCCGGAAAGCTCCACAGGCGCACCGAGACCACACAGAGCAAGAGGCTTTGTTTGGTGCCTCTGACGCTAACGATCTCTTTCTCTCTCTCTCTCTCTCTCTCTCTCTCTCTCTCTCTCTCTCTCTCCCTCCCTCTCTGTCTCTGTCTCTCTCTCTCTCTCTCCACAAAAACACTCAGACAAGCGGCGCTACGGCAAGCCTGTAATTCCACAAAGCACCGGCTTCTCTCCTTTTTCCAGCCCTCCCATGAGTCTCGGCTGCTTGTTTGACTACGGTGCAGGAGGGAGAAATGAATCAGAAACAATAACACCGGATTTCAACCGGCCTTAATTACCCACCGGCAGCCTGGAGCGCCAGCCCCACCAAAGCAATGCAAATCTGATCGCTGCTATTTGGAAATGATCCGCTCACGTATTTCACCACAATGCTCCACTGTTCTGTACGGAGGAAAAATAAAACATCAAGTCTGCCCAAGATCTGTGTAATAGGGTGAGCCAAGAATGAATAACCCCAAAAAGAGATACGCTCTGCAGGCAAGACTGTCAGTTTCAGGCAAATACATTGAGCTGCAGACAAGATCCATAAGACTTTGCGGGGTTGTGCGGTTGTGTTTCACATTTTCACATTGTATTTTAAAGTGTGCTATACAAATAAAATCCATTATTATTATTATTATTCCCAGAAAGAAATAATAATGGAATCAAATAGTGATCATTTTTTTTTTTACAACCTTCAAACGTGTTGCCAGTTATTTCCTCCTGTGGTTTGTGTGTTTATGCCACGTCTGAGAGTGACAGCATGTTGGGTAAGAGGGCAGGTAGTCTCTGCGGAGTGTTAGTGAGTGTTAGTTCCGTGGGGGCATTAACTTTTTAGAACTGCTGCATTATTCACGAGCGAGGCCACTGGCAACTTCCCCTGTCTGTCTTCTGCCCAGGTGCGAATGTGAGACAGGTGACCTTTATTTAAAACCGCTACGAGACACAACAATGTGGCACACACACACACACACACACACACACACACACACACACAGATCTGAAACAGACCCACTGTGTGTTTCTGTCCCAAGACCACTTATAGGGGTGTCACAAGACCAACCGGTGACCCACATACACACAGCGATCCACAAAGGTGGCTTCTATCTTCACTGCACTACAAAAGCTAGCACAAGGAATGTGTGTGTGTGTGTGTTTGTGTGTGTGTGTGTGTATGTGTGTGTGTGTGTGTGTGTGTGTGTGTGTGGATGCTCCTCAAGCAAACAGTAGGTCAGTCTCTCTGCGTCTTTAATGTAGTTTGTTTTTCAGCGTCTGTGGTGCGCGTCTCGTGATGCAGCTACTGTGAAGCCAGGGGCAAATCTTCCACATATTGAGAGTTAGGTTATTTATCTTTTATAACGCTCATAATCCTCTTAAAGTTAGGATTTCCCAAAAAAATGGAGGCACTGACCAAATAACCAGCCAAAACCTACCTGCACTGTCCCCTAAGGCATCTGAGTTATAAGAAATAACTATTTCTCTTTTTGATATTGTGGTCAAAAAAAGTGTGAGACTGCAGCTTTATCCACGGCACCGGGGAAAGTTACAAGCACCACAAGGGTCAAGCAACAAATCCAAAGCTCTGTGGGGCACGGCCCCTTATTATAACAAACTCAACTCACGTCATACACACACACACACACACACACACACACACACACACACACACACACAGGCCCCTTCTTATTACAAACTCGACTCCGTCACACACACACACACACACACACACACACACACACACACACACACACACACACACACACACACACACACACACACACACACACACACACACACACACACAGGCCCCTTCTTATTACAAACTCAACTCACGTCACACATACAGTCCCATTATTTCAGTGAAAGACACGTGGCTAACCGACATATGACCAAACTAGTTTTGGCTGGTTTCTATTAAGACTAGGAAAAAGTGATGACTTGTTTTTTTTTGTTTTTTACAATACTCTTTATACATATTTATGTCCTCCTTTTGTTGTCATCACATGCTCCATGCCATTGCGTCAAGGTCATGGTGTTGTGTGTGCGTCAAGGTCATGGTTTTGTGCATGCGTCAAGGTCATGGTTTTGTGTATGCACCAAGGTCATAGTGTTGTGTATGCACCAAAATGCATGTTGCAGTCATAAGACCTCAGGAACAGATAAGAATAACATATCTTCCAGTCTTACACACAGTAAAAGGACTCCTTACCTCAAACTAAGCACCTTAAGGTGTAAAACACAAAATAAAGCTACAATATGACTACTTTAGTGGATACAATACCATCTAAGATGGATGGTATTGCATGAACTAACAGGAGTGGAGTGCTGCCTGTATATGGATGGCTCTGTCGAGAGAGCATTTCCAGTCAGCACACTTGGGTTGATCGAGAGTGGGCTAGCGCCCGGCTAACGGCCCAGCGTCTCGTCTCGGCTGGGCGGGCATCTCGCCTAAGTGGGAATTAAAGTGCCTTTGATTGAATTACTTCTCCCTCGGCTGATCCTGGCTCTGCTGTTTCCTGCTCACGTCGCTAGCGTGCGGCTAAGCTCAGCCCCCCCCCCACCACCCCCCCAGAAATGCTCTTGTGGGCCCTGAAATAATAAATAAAAAGCAATCGCCTCTCAAGTGTGCCAGGGGTCAAACTAATCTGCTGAAATCCCGACTGGCTCCCAGAGTTCTTCAATGCCCAGGTAGAGGCTGGTGGTGTTGGAACCCAAAACACATTAAAAGTGGGAAAGCGGGGGAGTGAGAGAGAAACAGAGCATGAAAAAGAAAATGAGTGGGTGAGTTAGTGTGTGTGTGTGTGTGTGTGTGTGTGTGTGTGTGTGTGTGTGTGTGTGTGCTCATAACAAAGTGATTAAGTGAGAGAGAGAAAGAGAGAATGACTGAGAAGAGAAGTGAGTAGGATGTAGGCAAGTAGGCAAGACTGCTAGGGTGTTCAAACGTGTGCGTGAGAGAGTGAATTTTAGCTTACGAGAACCATGACACGACCTTGACCATTCTGAAGTCCATTTCTCCTCTGTGTACCGGTATGGCTGTTATTTGTTCGCCAGTTACACATTCACCCTTCACAAGATGGTAAAAACACAGGGCAGAGAGAAGCCCACCTTCTGCATCATATAATGTAAAATAACACCTACGTATGCTACTGCACATGTAACTGCTAACCGGACAAAAGGACAGAGATGCTAATGTTGCTGCTATTCTGTGACTTTATCTTTTCTATCTTTCCAACTGCAGGGTTACCTTCAGTCTTTGGCCTCTCTCTCAAACTATGATCCTGGCGGCACAACTGGAATTTAACCATTATACAACATATCACCCACATGAGAAAGAAAGAAATAAAC
>NC_137915.1:6008021-6043021 GCF_963457725.1 Sprattus sprattus | reverse complement strand
CTGTGTGTGTGTGTGTGTGTGTGTGTGTGTGTGTGTGTGTGTGTGTGTGTGTGTGTGTGTGTGTGTGTGTGTGTGTGTGTGTGTGTGTGTGTGTGTGTGTGTGTGATGCAGAGACAGAGAGAGAGGGTACACACCCACATACATTCATACACACCAGCATCTCCAATACTAATGTATCCATCTGTATATCCATGTCTGTTGATGCCACACAAGTGAGAAAGTAGCAGGAAAATGAGCCTCGGTATATCTGAATGCTGCCAGTCCAATGTGAACTGGATCTGGGCTCTATCTCTCTAGAGTAACACACACACACACACACACACACACACACACACCGATGCCAGTCTGATGTGAACTGGATCTGTGTATCTCTAGAGTAACACACACCACTCCTATAATTAACTACGATCTGTCTGCTGGCGCCAAACATGAGCTAGCTTCTGTTGCACAAGTTCCACCCACAGGAGTAAACACACTAATACGTACACACACACACACACACACACACACACACACACATACATACACACACAGATACAACACATTACACCAGTTGCACACAAGCCAAAAGGGCTTTACCTGTGTGTCTTAAGCATGTAGACACACAAGCACTCACACACACACAAACACACAAACACACACACACACACACACACTTCTCATATTCTGAAGTATTCAGGTCACAGAATAAGGCACTCGCCACAGGGGATACAACATGCATTCCTTCTTTTATTGAGAGAAATCTCCTCTCCTGTCTTTTCATATATGAGTCAACTATGTATTGAAAATGTGGACTGATGTGATGGTCTTGCATTCAGGCTTCCCAGTGTCAGTGTCAAATGCAAGTAATAGAACTTGTGATTACTTAACATCTTGAGTGAATGGTGAAGTGAGTGTCTTTTGTCAAATAGAGAGTGGAATCAGAGAGCGAGAAAGAAAGAGAGAATAAGAGAGAGAGGGAGAGGAATGAAAGTGAGAGAAAGGGAGAAGGACTCACAACGAACCCTATCAAAGTCCAAGCTGTTGTCACATGTGACAATGTGTGCGTATGGACATACTCAAAGCACGTCATCCCAGCTTTAACAAGCCGTGGAAGAGCAGAGGAGAGGAGGACAACGCTCCTTCCTCCAGGGCTCCATCTGAGCCCAAAGATGGAGCTGACGGCAGTGGCGGCATCCCCTTTTTTAAGGAGGAGTTCATATGACGGTCACGTCGCGACCAGTGGGCCCCGTGAAGTCACCGCGTTCCACACACTCGCACACACACCACGTCAGCCAGTCAGCTGGCCGCTCCGGGGGCCATGCACCACACTGTTTATTTAGCCGCTACCTGGCAACGGCAGCCACCAGAGGGGGAGAAGGAATTAACATGCACCAGCCTGGAAAGAGCCTGTGCCTGAGTGTGTGTGTGTGTGTGTGTGTGTGTGTGTGTGTGAGACAGAGAGAGAGAGAGAGAGTCTGTGTGTGTGCGTGAGAGAAAGTTAAAGAGGGAGTGTGTGTCTGAGTGAGAGAGAGAGAGAATCCGTGTGTGTGTGTTTGTGTGTGTGTTTGTGTGTGTGTGTGTGTGAGAGAGAGAGAGAGAGAGAGAGAGAGAGAGAGGGAGAGAGAGTATGTGTGTGTGTGTGTGTAAGAGAGAGAGAGAGTCTGTGTGTGTGTGTGTGTGTGTGTGTGAGTGTGTGTGAGAATTAGATAGAGAGGCCTTGTGTCATACACACATGTCAGAGAGGGCCTGGGCAAAGCTGGGGGCTGATGAGTGAGATCAGGCTGCCAAGTGTGGCCAGAGGTGACATCCCACACACACACAATTATACACACAAACAAATACATACACACACAAACACACGCACACTTCCATAAACACAGGAGTGCCCAAATAAATGAGGCCACTGTGCTCAGACAGTACACATGGTGCTTAAAGGCACCCAGTGCAACTTTCGAGGCTTGAGACTCGAAAAATTATGTTTATGTTTATTTTTAAGCCTCGAAAGTTGCACTGGGTGCCTTTAATACATGACCCAGTCCAGCATGGCTTGAAGCCCTGCAACAGAGGTACAGCTGATCAGCAGTTTGATGAATTGAAGAAACAAGATGGTGACTGCTGCTGCTTGGTCTGAGGTCATAGTGCATATGAATTTTCTGAATGACAAATATTGAATGGCAGTGGTGATTTGTAGTGACTCTACATATAACACTAGGATGGGTCAGTGGTCAGCGATCCTACGTATTGTAAGCATGAATGTGTGCAAAGTGGTTCCCAGGGGGTTCCAAATTGCTGAGTCCTGTCTTTGGCTCACTCATACAGCAATTTATGTACACACACACACTCTCTCACACACACACTCACACACATGCACACTCACACACACACACACACACACACACACACACACACAGAGGAGATATCAGCAGGAAATGAAAGAGGGCAGGCGTTCCATGTTCCAGTCAGACAGTCATCCTCTTACCTGAGACCAAGGACACACACACACACACACACACACGCACAGACACACACACACACACACACACACACACACACACAGAGACCAAGGACAGGACACATCACACCACGTCTGAGTTCACATCAAAATTGGGATGGGGGTTTAAAGTGAAATACCTCTCTAATCGTCTGCACGACTGGCTGCCATCCAAATGGCGAGAGATAAATACTAACTGAATGGCAAATGTTACTAACCATCAGGGAGATTGGAGATTTCACTGTTGACTGCCCTATCTGTCAACAGCGTTTGCCAGCGTAGACTCCACTGTTGACAGTACCACGGCTGTTATAGGCTTGCGTCATCGACTGTGCTCCCATTTACAACTAGTACGCGCTACGCTACTGCCACAGCAATTAGTTCAACAATCAACCGCTTCCTGAGCAAAGCACATCTGAATCACCAGGGAAACGCATAAAAAGGGACTTTGACAACAGTTTACATCCAACAGGCTGGAAAACAATGTACTGAACTTTGTATCACTGACTGTCTGAAAGACAAATGATTGAGACTGCCTGCGATCAAAAGGCCCTGTGGTGTCTTCCTACTTGGCTTTCCATGGAGACTTGTAGGCGTGTTCACAAGCTGCTGGTGGAGATGTTTTCTGACTGCCATGCAGACGTGTAGGCTTGTTCACAAGCTGCTGGTGGAGATGTTTTCTGACTGCCATGCAGACATGTAGGCGTGTTCACAAGCTGCGGGTGAAGATGCTTTCTGACTGCCATGCAGACATGAAGGCGTGTTCACAAGCTGCTGGTGGAGATGGTCCTGTTCCTGAGACCAACTTTGCCCTTTAGTCCCAGTCCATCCATGTTTTGGAATTCATTTGTGATTTTAACAGAGACGTACTATGTGTTACACCCAGGGTGCCTTGAACTTGAAGAATGTGAAAAGGATTTTAACACCAAATTGAACATCAGTATCAAATCATAGCCAAATTATAGCATCATTATATCTGGGGGGGTCGAAATAATCATTCCATTAAGGTTTACAGTAAAAAAAGTCTTAGGGAAACCTGTCCTGGGGTTCCACCTAGTGGTGAGAAGCATTCACCATCACAGGGGGGCTTTGTTTAGGGGGAGAGGGTACCCTTCCTTCAGTTGTACAGACAGGTTCAGTTTATAAGAATGGATGGGTCAGTGCTGTGTGGTGGTAGTGGACGCTAAAGAGGAATGGATGGGTCAGTGTTGTGTGGTGGTACTGGACGCTAAAGAGGAATGGATGGGTCAGTGTTGTGTGGTGGTACTGGACGCTAAAGAGGAATGGATGGGTCAGTGTTGTGTGGTGGTACTGGACGCTAAAGAGGAATGGATGGGTCAGTGCTGTGTGGTGGTACTGGACGCTAAAGAGGAATGGATGGGTCAGTGTTGTGTGGTGGTAGTGGACGCTAAAGAGGAATGGATGGGTCAGTGCTGTGTGGTGGTACTGGAGGCTAGAGAGGAATGGATGGGTCAGTGTTGTGTGGTGGTACTGGAGGCTAGAGAGGAATGGATGGGTCAGTGTTGTGTGGTGGTACTGGAGGCTAGAGAGGAATGGATGGGTCAGTGTTGTGTGGTGGTAGTGGAGGCTAGAGAGGAATAGGAACAGAGGGAAAGGAAAGGAATAAGAGGAAACACAGGAACAAGGAAGAATCAACGGTATGTATCTCATGTACTATTCCCTTCGATGCCGGTTGACTTCTGGCTAAATCTCAACACTGAGCATGATGGCCTTTACCTTCAGCTGTGCTGGTTCAACCCCATTTGTCCTCTTTGGCTTAAACGGGAACATCGTAAGGAAGAGCAAATTTAATGATATTTCATTTAAATGTCTTGGCAACTAGCAATGTCTTTGTCTCACCGTCTATCAATCATATCCTGCACATTTTGACAGACTGCCACACATGGAGAATATTTTCAATGTACGTACAGCACTGGAAACCTAAAAAGAGTGAAAAGGGCATCCTTATGAAGATGTCCAGACAGAGATGCACTGATGTAGTGACAGACCACTAGATGGCGCTGTTGCTGCAGCCAAGTGATTTCTCTCGCCACTGCCTGGCACAGGGTGAAGGGGGAGGGGTCGCTCGGTCGGCCCCTTCTGTGATAACACTGGCCAGTTGGTCCGCGAAGCTGTGTGTCTGCATTCACACCACCATTAGCAACAGTGGGGGCGCGAGAACAAGTACCCCCACAGGATCTTGTGTTCAATGTTCCGTCTAAAACCCAAAAGAGTGAACGCTGTGGTGTATAACCCTAGTCATATGTGCTGTTCTTTAGGATGGTCGTTAGTGGGTTGGAAACACCTGTTGGTCGCTGACGTGTGTGTGTGTGTGTGTGTGTGGTGCAGCACTGTTTAAATTCTCACCAAAGTCATCACTCGATCACCGCCTCTGTTTGCCTGCTGTGCGAAGCTTAGTCAGCCAGCGTGAGCATCCACATCATCTCCCTCAACGCTCCACAGAAATATCAGCGTGAGCATCCACATCATCTACCTCAACGCTCCACAGAAGTTTCAGCTCACATCAGTGCAATGTTGAGCTAACTAGCTAGGGTACCCCCTAAGCCTGATCTACAGCAATATGAGTTTAAGTTATCAGCCATCGATCCCGGACTATAAGTCATGCACCCCCTCTTTATTGTCACTCACAAGCTTTAAACGGAACAAAGAAAACAGGCAGACAAAGGGGCAGACTAAATAGATGCACCTCACAAATGCCAAACAGATATGACGTAAAGACAACAAGGCCGTACATGAGAGACCCTGACTGGTCATTGAACAGGACAGGTGGTGTGGATGGGGCCCGTGTGTGTGTGTGTGTGTGTGTGTGTGTGTGTGTGTGTGTGTGTGTGTGTGTGTGTGTGTGTGAGTGTGTGTGTGTGTGTGTGTGTGTGTGTGTGTGTGTGTGTGTGTGTGTGTGTGGATGGGGCCCGAGTGTGAGGCACTGAGGGGGAGAGGCTGGACTTTAACTGTGCTGCAGCCATGGAATCCATGGAAAACAAAATTCCAGCCGATCCAAGCGACTTATCGGACTTTCCGAGTAGCATAGACCTATAGTCCTCGCTCTCGAAGCTGGGCCCACACACTGCTCAAAGTATGTGGTATTTTTGTACGTGTTTGTGTGTGTGTGTGTGTGTGTGTGTGTGTGTGTGTGTGTGTGTGTGTGTGTGTGTGTGTGTGTGTGTGCGTGTGTGTGTGTGTGTGTTTGTGTGTGTGTGTGTGTGTATGTGCGTGTGTGTGTGTGTGTGAGCATGAGTGAGTAGAGGTGAGTAAGTGACAGACAGACAGCCTGTGCGTCTGGGTGTGTTTTTAATGACTAGCAATTATACACCCTCCAAGCAATACTATTAGAATATGTCCTTTTGTCCAACAAACACACAAGTCAGGATAGAGTTGTCCAGTGTTCTAGTCAGGAGGTTCAGTCCAGAGCCAAGTTCATCAGGTGAGAAGCTGTCAGTGGTACAGGGGTTAGAAGAGTCGTTTAGTAAGCGTAAGGTTGCTAGTTTGATTCCCCACGCCTCCTTACCAAGTGTGTAAGTGTCCTTGAGCAAGACACTGAACCCCTAAAACTGCTCCTGATGTATAAATGCAACTTCCTTGTAAGTCGCTTTGGAGAAAAGCGTCTGCTAAATGACTAAATGTAAATGTAAGGCCATTAGACGTAACAGCTGGCAAGAGCCTTCCACTGGCTAATATATTCATGCAGAGCAATCCAGTGCTGTCATTGACAGTGAATCACTAGCAATATCTGTAATAGACCAATTGTGTGTTATTCCAAATGTGTGTTAGAGTGTAGTTACATAAGTGTGTGTGTGTGTGTGTGTGTGTGTGTGTGTGTGTGTGTGTGTGTGTGTGTGTGTGTGTGTGTGTGTGTGTGTGTGTGTGTGTGTGTGTGTGTGTGTGTGTGTGTGTGTGTGTGTGTGTGCGTGTGTGTGTGTGTGTGTGTGTGTGTGTATAGAGGTCTGTGTTTCTTCTCTGTGTGAGGGGAGCCATTAGCCCACAGGCATCCTCCCACGCTGTTAGCAACAAACCATGCTTGAAAAAAAGGCTGTTTTTTCAGCAATTGATATTCTGTTCCATTGTGTTGAACTGCGAATTCACACTGCCTAACCATTTAATCATTACAGACCTGATTGATCAAAGACTCCTGCTTTGTAAGATGGACCCCTCATAGTGATCAGAAGCTGATAAGAATGCCTGATGTTTTGCAAGCAACAGATTGATTGATTTAAGAAATGCAGACATGTAATAGGATTAGCGCATAAACAACCAAGAGTGCGTTTCTTAATTTCACGTCAGCGGAGCCCAATTAGTGGACCAAGGACTTTTGACTGTGCGGTCGACTCATACTGAACCCAGCTGAGGCAGAGCTTATTACCACATTCCGATTGCATGTCTCCCCCAGTAAAATAATGACCCTGCCATTCATTACTAGCAGTCTCTAATCATGCCATTATGGCCTTCCCTGCTGGAGGTGTGATTCCTAGACACAACACAAACACAAGCCTGAGGAGCGTTCACGGTTTGTTTACTGTGTGTGTGTGTGTGTGTGTGTGTGTTGTTTACTGTTTACTGTTTGTTTACTGAATTACCATGGCGATGGACAGGGTACAGCTGAGAGGCCAGTGAGACCAACTGTAGCTTGTCTGTCTGTCTGTCTGTGTCTTTGTTTGTGTTTTTAAAGGAGTAGCCTCTCACTTCTGCACAGACTTCAATCTCTTGCCCAAATCTAGAAAAGTCCTTTTTTTTTCTCCTCAGAGTCACAAGGAAGTTATAAGCCGCCATGTCGCACTGGGGTCATGACTCGGTTACAGTGGAATGGAGAAATGCTGGCCGGGCCACACTAAAGAAACAAGCAACAGAGCTGCCTTAAAGAACCTCATGACACGTGGGCTTTCTAAAGACGCATGGAGGAGAGGGGAGGAGAAAGAGAGAGAGAGAGAGAGAGAGAGAGAGAGAGAGAGGGAGGCACTCACAGAGAAAGAAAGAAAGAGAGTGAGAGGGAGGGGGGAGAGGAGAAGTATCAGACATGAGGAAACCAAATTTCTACCAAAAAGATTGGTTGTACAAATGACCCCCCCCCCCCCATTCACCTTTAAACACCACACCTCTGCCTCCGGTATAAAAACACACACTGGGGCGACACATTATGCCGCCTCGGTCTGGCTCTGTGTAAACAAGCGAAAGCAGCATAATTGAGGTTTTACTTAACGTGATATAGCGGGATCTCTGGTTAAAAAGGACTAGAGTCTGCTAGCAGGGAGGCGAACACCTACTCAGCCACGTAGCTCACAATCAGCAATACTATCTGCTTTGCCAAAACCACCAGTACAATATGCTAATGCCACTTGCAGGGGGATGACTCTTGACTCACTGACCACAGAGCAGTGTAGTAATGTGTATTAAACCTTTCATATTCAGCGTGAGATATCGTATAGAATCCAGATAGCTTGTCAAGCATCTTACTGAATAGCCTCACACACTGAGCTGGTCTTTCACTGTTAAATTTGAAATGGGTGTTGATCCCATTGAAGGCTTACAAAATTCAAGGGAGTAAGATTTATTTGATTTATTGTTTGTTTATGATGATTCTGTGCTTTTTGAAATAACTGACATTTATCAAGTACAACAAAAGTAAATACATATTTAGGAAAGTTTCATACCAGAAACTACCAGCCTGTAGAATAACTCTGATTTGATTTAATCATGTCTCAATAGGCCATGATGAAAATCAAGCTGATCAGCCTTATTAGTATAGACTTCTTTTCCAGAATAAAGATGACTGATTCCTTGTAAAAAAAAAAAAATACATTTAAAAAAGACTCCTTTAGCATCCACACATCAACAATGAGGAACAATCCAACCTCTATCTGCCCATCGGCTACCTCCAACTCCAGAACAAGGAGGCTCTTTCACCTCAGGCTCACCACATGCCTCTAGCGTTAAGGGACCCCAGGGATAGGCCCTGTTACACACAGTGTACAGACTACACTCAAAATAACAACTGAAACAGAAATAGTCAAACTATACACACCACAGTACTACTGGCTAGAGATGGTTATGTATGGAGTGGGTTACACAAATGTAACAATAGCAAACTTTGAATGGAGGATTATTAAACATAATCACTCAATTCAGCTCCATCTGAACATTGAACAACTATGATGACTAATGGCCATCAGGGGAGATGTAGTCAGACCTCTCAGTCATCCTCACCACTTAGCCATGAGGCCATTAGATCCTTTACCCAATTACAGCTCGACCCCATTACAGTCATAACATACAATAACAACAACAACAAAACATTAACTCTCAACCTTTGGAACTCGAAATTATGGCAGCTCTGCTCAACCACAGCTTATACCAGACATATTGGCTCCACAATGTCTGAAGTAAACATTATCATCCTGTAATTCATTTACTGAACTGCTAGCATGTTGTACCAATCAGCAGGCTAGTTAGCAGGTACAGTGTGTAACATAGAATCGAGAATCTTGCTGGTTCCTACCTTTGCGCGCTCTCGAGAAGAACTTGATGCTGACTGGAGAGGTGGATGTGGAGCCCGAGTCCCTGGAGGAGGGCCTGAAGATGCCCGTGAAGCTGAGGCGGCGGCGCGGGGACTTGGGCGGGGAGTCCTGGTGTGACGGGTAGGGGAAGATGGTCCTGGGGGAGCTGGGGCTGGGGCTGTGTCGGGAGCGCACGGGGGCGGACATGGGGCTGGAGGGGCGGCTGGAGGGGCGGCTGAAGGGGCTCCGTGCGAAGAAGCCTTTGGTTGGGCTCACTGAGTGGCATCCCACCTCCCCCTGACACACACACACACACACACACAGACAGACACACACACACACACACACACACACACGCATGTGCGTACACACACACACACGCGCACACACATATACAAACACATGTACACAATCAGACACACATGTATGCAATAACACATACACACATATATGCATTTACACACATATACACAAACACATGCATTTACACACACACACACACACACACACACACACACACACACACGCACCAATTAGAATCTTCCAACACTAAAACAGGGGAGCCTAAGCACATGGAGGTGGCAGAAGAGTGGATGTCTTAATCAATCCCAGTTACCAACTCAAAGACTCTAGATACAAACAGACAAGTCTCCCTCTAAACCCTACGGAGACAGGATCATCGCCCCCCTCCAACAGTGCAATTTAATCTGCATGCATATTTACAAGACATTTCACAGCGGCCACCCACCCACTGACCCAGGACCTGCTCTCACATACTAAACAGCTCATTCTTCATTGTCTTTAATGCTGCAAGGGTAATAAACGGAGGCCTAATGAAATACTATGCTGGTGAAAGGGCCACTGTTTTGAATTCATAAGGGGGAACCCGAGGCAACATCTGCTATTATTCCAGCAGCTCGTGTAGCTGATTAGGTCCGAGCCAACGTGTTCCACAGCAGCCAGAACAAACAGAACGGCCCCATCGGACCTGAGCCAGTGGTTGGATAAGAGCCGTGCCAGGCTCGGAGTCTGATATCTCCTCCGTGCCCCCGAGAGTGGAATTTGGCTGGTGCAAACAGCCAGAGCAGGGCAGGAGGAGTGTTTGCACAACCAGAGCCACCCACCGACCGGCCCGGTTTGTATGGGCCAAAGCTGGGGGAGGCGGTTGGTCGGTCAGTGGGTCATAAACACCACGCTCCAGGGGCTGGCCTTAGCTCTGGCACACCAAAAACAGTCTCCCCACACCCCCCCCTTTCCACACCCCCTCTGCTATTACAGGGATGTGTACTACGGCAGTAGGGAGAGGCCAAATACATATTTAGGCGTGATTGTACGCAAATGCTTTAGCCGTCAACTGATATGAATACACAGAGACACACTGACGATGGCGTAAGGCCGAAACGCGTCTGTACTAAAATAAACTGGTCTTATTGTTAAAAGAGAAAAGCTTGAGAGTGCGGTTTTCATTCTACCAATAGTTTACATTCTTTTACTCGCACCCGAAAACGCATTTATATATTTGTTTTGAAGTAGAGCGCGCCTATCCCTACGAATGAATACACAGAGACACAGTGAAGATTTGGATTAAAATGGGTCGTTGGCAGCCTGCCTTGACATGAACTTACGTGAACTATCTGTTCAGAGGTATGCAAAGGCAAGACCCAACTTAGATGTTTTTATGCCAGTCACCACCAGAACTATGTTCATGTACACCTTAGTGGGGGGGGGGGGGGGGGGGGGCCTTGTGTGGACTTGCAAACGCAGTGAACAGCCTGGGTATAACAGGCTTAACGTTCGTCACGTTGGCTTGGACCTAATCAGCTACAGTCACTACTACCAAAGGCGTGAAACAGTTGTGCAGCATAAGCCGTGTTTAGCTGAGAGTTTTCATCCTGGGCACCGTGAGGGGGAGCCAAATGGATGCTGGGTAATTTCAATGTTTTTGTTTACCTACATGCCCCTTTTCAGAGAGGCACGTGAGAAGCCTGTCCTGCTCCTCTGTGTTTGGGGCGCGTCCCCCCCCCCCCCTCCTCCCAGGCTACGGGGAACATGCTGACACACCGTTTTAAAATGACATTGTTTACGTGTTTTGGCTGAGTACCAGATTTGAAGCTATTTCCATGGAGAGAGTAACAACACACTAATAACTTCATGTGCACTCTGTCCATGTACACTAACTAACTCTCTCTATCTCTCTCTCTCTCTCTCTATCTCTCTCTCTCTCTATCTCTCTTTTTTCCTCCCCCCCTCTCTCTCTCCTTTTTCTGTTGTAACAGAAAAAAAACACTCACTCATTCCACTTACTCAGACAAACACACACACACACACACACACACACACACACACACACACACACACACACACACAAACACACACACACACACACACACACACACACAAACATCATACAAACACACACACACACACACACACACACATACAAACACAAACACACACACACACACACACACACACACACACACACACACACACACACACACACACACACACACACACACACACACACACACGTGTTTATTAAATTGAAAACCTCACAGACAGTCCTGGCATCTCTATACTATTTTGTAAACACAACTTTAGAGATTAAAAACGCTTGTGTCTAGGACAGAAAAACTAAGAAAAATACAATCTACACGTTCCATTTCTGTGCAAGCTATCAGCCCATTTATCTGGCTCTATACGGCCTTGGTCTCCAGCCCAGGCGACGCTGATTGATCGCCGGTCCTGTGTATTATACCGTAACTCTCTGAATCTGGCCGTCCTTGGCGGCTCAAGGACAAGAATGAGGAAGCCAGCCAAAACAGAACGTGACTCACGTCCCAACACTATTCTTATGCAGGGGGTAAATGCCAACCATGCATTTACCCAGGGCCCATTGACATAATGTCTCTGTCTATTCACTCCTTACAGATAATGAATACGGTGTCTGAGTGAGTATTGAAGAAACACACTTACTATGGCACACCACATGATCCTAACCTAACAGACTTGTCTAAAGGAGGAGGCTATAAAGAAGCATCTCAACAGCTAATGATGGTTCAAATAAAGACTTGCCAACAGGAGGAGGCTATTTAGAAGCCTCTCAACGGCTAATGGTGGTTCTAATAAAGACTTGCCAACAGGAGGAGGCTATATAGAAGCATCTCAACAGCTAATGATGGTTCTCATTGAGACGCCAGAAGAAGAGCACTGTCACTGAGCACGTGCGAGATCCAGCCTAAGAGACGAGAGAGACGCTTGAGCTCTGAATGTCAATTGATGAGGCAGTAGGAGATGAAACAGTGCCACAGGTTAGGGGATAAAAGGAAAGCTCTCTGTGGGTTTTATAAGGGCGTGTGTCTGTGTACCTAAAGTGTGTGTGTAAGGGCGTGTGTGTGTGTAACTAAAGTGTGTGTGTAACTAAAGTGTCACTTTAAACCAAAGGAAAAGATCAATGCGACATTGGAGGTGAGTCACACACGAGGTGCCCTTTCTACTCTCTCTTTTGCATACACACACACACACACACACACACACACACACACACACACACACACACACACACACACACACACACACACACACACACACACATACACCCAGACCCGCACACCCTCAAGAATTTACTGCAGCAGTAATCAGCTTGACAGATCAGAAATCAACTTGGCGGGCTTGAGAGCTCAAATGATGTCATCCCTGCTGAAGCTAATTATCCTGTGGCTGGGTCATCCAATCAAATGCCACTTTATCTCTCTAAACTATCAGATGTGATTAGGTTAATGAATGTATTAGTTTTTATCTCTGAATATCAATTTCATAGTGAAAAATCACTGACTATTAATCAAATAGATTACCCTTTTGAAACCATGTAATAGTCATAAAGTCTTGTGCAGACAGTTGCAAAAACGGAATAAAACCTCTTGACCATTAGTTTGTGTAGCAGAACATTAAGCACAACGTTTAAGCTTATGCCTGAAGTGTTTTAGCTAGGTTTGTGTTTTTTCAGGTGTTGTGACGGGTTGTGGCACGGTACCTTGTGTATAGCGCCCTTGTCCGAGTGCTCAGTATCCCCCTCCAGGAAGGGCATGGCGAATGAGCTCAGGTCCTACACAACAACAACAACACAACAACAACAACATCAACAACAACATCAACAATACTCATGAAGAGAAAAGATTACAAGATTTGCAGATAATGTATGGCATGTCGCTGAGACAAAAATGTGCCTGAATTTGACAGGATGATGTACATTGACAACGAACACAAGCTCAATTAATACCAAACCCATTTGACATTTCCTACTAATCTTACTACCACATAGCACTTTCACTATTTAATATAGAGAAAAACAAGTTTAATTATTAGACATAATTACAGCTGTTAGACACTCTCTGTCATTTAAAAACAGGAATTATAGTCAGTCCAGCTAACCTACCTTACTAGATAAAGGTTACTGAATCCCCTGAAGACCCTGGGGCCCTTCTGTGCTCAGTGCCGATGTTAAGACTCTACTGAGTTCAACAGCAACCGAGAACAGAAACTATGGTGTCACAGGGATTACATGTTTCTAAGAAAACTGGCCGATAAAACTTTAGGGACTCCACACATCTCTAAAGCAGAATCCCCAGTGATGAATGCTTCCTGTTTCTATTACCTTTTCCTTTTTGACACACACACACACACACATACACACACACACACACACACACACACACACACACACACATTCTTTCTGTCAGACACATGGCAACAGAGGCGGGAAATTCAGGGGAATGGGTAAAGTACTGTAAACCGGTTTTGAACCTGACACACTCCGGGATGACATTGCCACATTTTTTTTCAGTTCTGAGAATAGCCTCTGCGACACGTTATCCAGTGATTTTATCAGAGGCCACTTATCTCACAACCATCGGCATGGAGACCATGAGAAGCACGCGGACTACTCGTTCCCATCAGACTTCACAATCAGCGGCTCAAGTTTGCATTTGCAAGGCAGTCAAAAAAACAACAACAAGAGGGCACCCTGCTCTTGGACCCTACGTTTCAGATGATCCTACGGATAAACCCACTGTCCTTCAGAGGAACAGGTGAGGAGGAGAGGAAAAGAGGGGTAAGCACGAATAAAAAGTGATAAACATCATCGCACTAAAATCACACATGCAAAACTATAAGAGATGAGAAGCTCAAGGAACACACTATTTGAAGAACACACTAATTGTAGAACACACTAATTGTAGAACACACTAATTGAAGAACACACTAATTGTAGAACACACTAATTGTAGAACACACTAATTGTAGAACAGACTAATTGTAAAACACACTATTTGTAGAACACACTATTTGAAGAACACACTATTTTAAGAACACACTATTTGTAGAACACACTAATTGTAGAACACACTATTTGTAGAACACACTATTTGTAGAACACACTAATTGTAGAACACACTAATTGAAGAACACACTATTTGTAAAACACACTAATTGTAGAACACACTAATTGTAGAACACACTAATTGTAGAACACACTAATTGTAGAACACACTAATTGCAGAACACACTAATTGTAGAACAAAAGGAGATCAGATCTCTATCTCTGAAGGCCACTCACTGCCAAGCAGGAAAATAATCACCAGTCTTCTTGAACAACATGACCTCCAAATACGGAAACCTTCAACCAGTTCTTGGCACTACACACCCACATATCTCGTGTGTTTGAGTTGTCGTTCATTGGCGTTCTGGCATAAAAGTGTTTCACTTGAAGGTAAACATATTTTTTAAAGAAACTTACACACTCCGCATGCGGGTCGTGTCCCTCCATGGTGACCCAGGTCGCTACTAGAAAGTAAACTAGCTGGCTGGAGCTCTGTGGAACTGGGTTGGAATTATCCCTGCCGCGCCGTGCCCCACGGTCAGCTTAGACTCATTAGCATGTCAGGGCCTTCCAAAGGTGACTCAGCAAGACGCACGGTCAGCTTAGACTCATTAGCATGTCGGGGCCTTCCAAAGGTGACTCAGCAAGACGCGCGGGCATCACTTCCTACGCAGAGAACAGGGCCACAGCTCTCACACGATTCTTTTTTTTTTTTTTTTTAAACCTTTTTTCTTTCTTTTTGTTCACTGTTCACAAAGCCATATTGTTAGACAGACTTTGTGAGCGATGAAAGCTCACACTTGAAAGTTACAGTTTTAGTATAATCTGGGTTTTGAAGCCAGGGAGGCTGCCACTGTAGAGGCTTGTTAGCAGATTTAAATGTTTAGGTTTTTTTGCTATTGGAGAAAAAGTGCAGTAGAGAACTCTACAAATGCCACATTTGACCTTTGACCTTGTTTCACAGGCTCAGTCTGGTCCTGTTAAGAGTCTGGCAACCTTCAAAGGTGCAACGCAATTAAATTAAAGAAATGATCCATTGCAAGCAGGGAGACTATTATACTCAAGCAAAATGAATCTTCTCCGCAGGGCCAGATTTATACCTGCTGTCTGACATCCTGAGATCAAATTCACAGATCTATGCTGAGTTTTAGCGTTTAGCCCTCGATCTACGATGGGTTTAAGCGTTAAGCTCTCAATCTACGATGGGTTTGAGCGTTAAGCTCTCGATCTACGATGGTTTTGAGCGTTAAGCCCTCGATCTACGATGGGTTTGAGCGTTAAGCCCTCGTTCTAAAATGGGTTTGAGTGTTTAGCCCATGATATACGATGGGTTTGAGCGTTAAGCTCTCGATCTACGATGGGTTTGAGCGTTAAGCCCTCGATCTACGATGGGTTTGAGCGTTAAGCCCTTGATCTAAAATGGGCTTGAGAGTTTAACCCTCGATCTACGATGGCTTTAAGCGTTAAGCCCTCGATCTAAAATGGGTTTGAACGTTAAGCCCTGGATCTAAAATGGGTTTGAGCGTTTAGCCCTCGATCTACGATGGGTTTGAGCGTTAAGCCCTCGATCTAAAATGGGTTTGAGCGTTTAGCCCTCACTCGCAACTGCCACGGATCCCAGTTGTCACAAGTGATGCATCCAGTGAGAGGTGACTGAGGGGGCAGGGCCGAGGTCAGATGACAGCCCCCGTCACGCTGAATACTCCACTGATGATTGTCACGATTTATGACACCACAAATAACACCCACCCATACACACACACACACACACACACACACACACACACACACACACACACACACACACACACACACACACACAAACACACACTATGCAGCTACCTTACAGCCCAACCCCAACAGGATTGGGTGTTTATGTGCCACAATCCGGACCATTTCTCTTCTTTCTACTAAACCACTAAACCTGTTTCCAGTTTCTCTTCCGTGTTTTATCTCTGTAGTCATTATCTCCCTAGAGTACAAAGTGAGCAACCCAAGTATGAAAGATACCACACAGAAAACAGGTAAAAAGCATCTATTCACTCTCCAAAAACATAAGCGCTCTGGTCAGGGGAAGTCTCCAGAGTGCCCATCCTGACAGACAAGTTTGAACACATTTTAGTTTCACTTTCACTTTCATGCATTCAGAGTACAGGGTGACACCAAATAGCCTCACAATTAATGGACCTCAGCTATCTCTATGAATAGAAATTATAAACGTACAAGTCTATAACATGAAGTCTGACAATACCATGTCTAAAGCCTTGTTCTCTGGACAGTAAATGTCAACCAGGAACTTCCGCGGGGAAAATAAGAACCATCTCATTAAAGCAGCGGCAGTTCCTCTTCAGCCATAGTAATCTGGTCAATGATGAGGCTACTGATATGTGACCGCTTTACTTCCTACCACTCGGAGAGGAAGCCGGCATTTGAAACGTGAGTCTACCACACAGTTCCATCAGGACCCCAACTCAATGCAGGGCAAATGGATGTGCTACTGTGTTAATGACCTGGAAATTATAATAATTCAATAATAATTGTCAGATTTTAATGGAAAAAATGAACCTCAAAAGACAACCCAGCCCATATCTCCATTGGCAAAGGCTGAGAGACAACGATGTTGTGCCGTGAAGACAGGGGCTCACCACAGTCTGACCAGCAGCCTTGAGAGAAGGGAGTGTCGTCTCTAGTCTGTCTGCCGAGCGGCCAGGCGTCCTTGCAGAACCTCACTGTCCTTGGAGAACATCTTAACAGACAGCAACAGACTGGCTCCATGCATACAGGTCAGTAGGACCGGGTGGTTATGAGGGTATGAAGAGGTGCTGCCTTGAACACCTCTGCACTCGAGTACAGCCCACAGTGGGAGACGGGTTTAAAGGAGAGTGAGAGAGTGAGAGAGAGAGAGAGAGAGAGAAAGTGTGTGTGTGTAATTGTGTCCTTGCCATGAGTCAGCAAATTGTGCACGACTCACTGAGGCTCTGGCCAATGAGTTTCAGGGTCAGGCCTCGGGGTCAAGTGTCAAGAAGATGACTATCCTTCAGCAACAGCGCTGAGGTGGAGAGGACAAAAATAGTCGAGAGTCGTGACAGCAAAAAGTTTGTGCATGATGCAAGATGTCATCTCTCATCCCTCAACTATTCAAAAGTAAACACAGAGGAATGTGAAATGAACCTTCCAGGAGGGGAAAAAGAAGCCCAAATGGACAGTTCATGTGGTTCAAATGGGAAACTGATTAACTGTGATCAGCTAGACGATGTGTTGGTGTGTACCTCATTGCTTGACACAAATCCAAACAGTGGATAAAACACAATAAAAAACACAGCAACACAAAACAAACCAAAACAACTAACACGTCATCACCAAGGTTATGAGGTAAACAACTGTCCTGAAAAGAAAACAGCGCACAGTGAAAGAGACACAGAGTCAGAGAGAAAGATAGAGAGAGAGAGAGAGAGAGAGAGAGAGAGAGAGAGAGAGAGAGAGAGAGAGAGAGAGAGAGAGATTGAAAGAGGGTGAGCGTGACTTCTCTGACCACAATGATGTGACTGTGAAGCAGTGTGTTGATCTCCTTCTCCATCCTTCTACAGATAGACCACACAACACTTCCATCCGGAGACAAGAGCAGACATCGCCCAGCCTCATAGACCAACCCCACAACGCACGCCCAACTGCAACCGAGCCATAACAGGTCTATAACAGCATCATTCTCAACCCAACCCCAGAAACCACGGGTAAAATGATGGTACTGCCAAGGTCATGTGTTCCAAACACTGAACAGAGCACTATTTATAGAGCTTTGATCGCTTTAAATTACTGGAGCTTCTAAACAAGGTGCAATTATGAATACACCGATTATAACAGCAAGGCATGTACTTCCACTCTAGAGAAAGCTCATTCAGCACACACAAGGCCAGATTTGACAAGGATAACATTGACAGACGTGATTTTAGCTCAAGTCAATTCTCCATGACTCATCTGATTCCATTTGAGAGCTGACAGTGTTTGACAACATGGCGAGGCTCAGTTTAAATCAGCTGGTTAGTCATGAGCTGGCGTGTTTGTCTTTATGTTAAATGACATCCACACACACAAATAAGAAGCCGCTTGAGCTGGACTTTAAGCCGCTCAGGAGCAGAGTCTTGAGGAACAGAGACGAGGACAAGCTCTCTGCTGGCCAAAAGAGTCTTGAGGAACAGAGACAAGGACGAGCTCTCTGCTGGCAAAAAGAGTCTTGAGGAATAGAGACAAGGACAAGCTCTCTGCTGGCCAAAAGAGTCTTGAGGAACAGAGACAAGGACAAGCTCTCTGCTGGCAAAAATGAGTCTTGAAGAACAGAGACGAGGACAAGCTCTCTGCTGGCAGAAAGAGGGAACCAAGTCTCCCAGAGGAAGCCCATCTGTCGCTGGCTGTTCAGATGTCTCAGAATGTTCTGGAGAGAGCAGAGGAATGCCTCAGTAAGGGGTGATATGGGCACACTCCCTTCTGATTTCGTTTTTAATGTTTTTCTTTTTTACTGTTTTAATCTAAATGTATGACTGCATGTGGGTTTAACTGCCTGTCTAAGTGGATTAATCAATAATGAATCGGCAGTATCACTGCATCTAGCCAATTTCTACAGGGATTTTTGTACCTCTTTTCTGTCCAAGCATTGCTTTCTTGTCTGGTGCTGCCAAACTACTTCTCAGCTCAGAGAGTGTACTTGGAAAAGATGTGGGCTTTGGTTTAAGTGATAAAGAAAATGAGTCACTTGCAAATGCCAAATGTGAATCAGATGTACTAGCATTGATGGAGGTGTGTAAAACTTAGAAGAATGTAGCATAGATAAAGGATGTTGTCTCCCCACTGGGTCTAGTAAGTTTGAATTTCTAATTGTGACCATACTCTATCAAGCACATATGTTCACTGTGTGGCCTTTCATCACCCTGTCTCTGATCGCTAAGCACTCCCAGCCACCCCACTCCTACGCTGTGTGTGTGTGTGTGTGTGTGTGTGTGTGTGTGTGTGTGTGTGTGTGTGTGTGTGTGTGTGTGTGCGTGCATGCGTGCGTGCGTGTTTGTGTGTGTGTGTGTGTGTGTGTGTGTGTGTGTGTGTGCTTGTGTGTGTGTGTGTGTGTGTGTGTGTGTGTGTGTGTGTGTGTGCTTGTGTGTGTGTGTGTGTGTGTGTGTGTGTGTGTGTGTGTGTGTGTGTGTGTGTGTGTGTGTGTGTGTGCATGCAAAATAGGGACTGGCCCTAAGATCACAAAGGAAAACATTACCTCAGAGTGGTAACCTCCTTTTAATCCACAATTTTGACATAAACAAAGGATGACCCATTTGGTCCTCAGAATAACCTCCAAACACCACAGCACCATACTTGTTGGGGTATTACCAGAGCCACCAATCTGTTATTATCCTATATTTTACTAAGCAATGTTTCATTTTGCTTGAAATAAAGTTTTTATCTTCCTCAGTATGATACCTCATTCAATGCTCTGTTCATCGTAATTATTAACCAGGCCTCTGAGAATGTCTGTAAATAGGGTAAACACTGTTGGGGATAAGAGGGAGAAAACAGTATTTAGAAAATACACTGCAGAGACGCAATTTGATGGGAAAAGTCTAAAGGATCGGTCAATCAAAACTCACAAACATATTATGCAGGGTCATGAACAGACCTGGAGGGATGCTTAAACAGTAGGCACTGACTAGCATTCATAATCATTTCTTTAATAAGAATATCCATGTGAATATACAAAATAATATGAATATCTCGTATATTCTGATATTCTAGCCACAAACCCCAGTGATGAGAATGTGAATCAGCAAAGGCATGTACAACAAGTTACCAAGTTACAGTGAACAGACACAGAACCTGTGAGATTATCACGATTAGTTTCTGAAACACATCTCCCATGTCCCTTCATGTCAGGATTCTTATTCTGTTTCCACAACAGTAGGTCCGTCTACAGGATGTGAAATGACTACAAATATGTAGAAAATGTCATGAGAATGTGTGATGGCAAAGATCCCAGAGAGCATCTTCTTGGTTCTTTTCTGAATGCATCACACACCAAGCGCCTATCTACAGTCTGACTCATGGAGAACAAGCCACAGATATGTGAGGCAGAAGCCAGCGCTCATTCCTGCGCAAAAAGGCAAACAGAACAACACATGCATATACACACACACAGACACACACGCACGCACGCATACACAGACACACACACAGACACACACGCACGCATACACAGACACACACACAGACACACAGGCACGCATACACAGACACACACACAGACACGCACGCACGCATACACACACACAGACACACACGCACGCATACACAGACACACACAAAGACACACTCACGCACACACAAACACACAGACGCGCGCACACAAACGCAAACACATACCTCCTCTTCTTTCATAAGTATCCTCTCAATACAGCAACAACAGAAGGAATTACGCACAGGACTGGGCACACACGCGTCTGTGCCAAGTGTACTTTGGACGCTCTTTCAATCGGTCAATGTGCGACCCATACAAGCAAAGGTCACTACTACATGGGGTGTGGGGGTGGGATTACCTGCATCTATTGATAAACACACACTGATCCATAAACAACACCAGTCAATTATCCAAACACAAAACAAAGCCAATGTAATTGCCCTGCCAAAACAACATGTTCATACTGCCAGTCACATGTTGATGTTTATCTTCTGCATTGTATTAGGTAATGCAAACCTCAGCATGCAGTTTTGCAGCATGCAGTTTGCAGCATGCAGTGCTTGAACCAAGTAACTTGCTGAGATAACAACCCTCTACATCCCTTTGCTGTGCACAATGAACTGAATGTTTGAGTCCTGACTTTGTTCAGTGCAATTTTTTAGCAGTCTGGAGTAACTCCTCATCATCCCAGCCACACGCTGTTTGAAATAAACTCTGTTTACCAAGACAACAGTGTCCGTGACAGAGTTTGTGTTTTGTGCCAAAGGGGAACAACAAGATCAGTCTGGATGTGAAGCTATCGGAGAGCAGGACTGTAACTAAATAACGAGCCAAGATTCAATTAGGCCTGCACCAAGTTTGCCTTGATCTAATTCTGTACATTTAATGGGCGGTTGTCCACCAGGCTTAGTTAATAATTAGATGGTAATTACACAGATAAGATAAGAGACTGTATGGATATGCGTTTGACCTACACATGAATTTGTAAGTGAAAAAGGTTGAATGTTGAATTTGTTGTTACGCCGATTGACTACCCTGTAACGCGTGTCCAGTGTCCACTTTATTGCCTGTGTTTGCACAAAAACTATGAAGGTAAGAGGCATTCTATGAACAGATGTGACCTGACTGTTTTTTAAACACAAACTGATGTTCAGCTAGTACTCTTAGAAGTCTAGCAACTAAGACCTCAGCTCCAATAGTCTTGTGCCTTTGACTAGGGAGCCATTTGGAAGCAATCAGGCGGTTTAACTGCTCATCTGGAAGAAGTAGGAAAATGGAAAGAGTGCCACCATTTATGACACTATGACAAGGCAAATGCTATAAGATCCCTTTTTTCTCAACAGAGAACCAAGGAGAGGCAAACAAGCTTAAGAATATTAAGTTAGGCTTCAGCACACACAGAGACCAGGACATGCCAACAGGACACAGGCGGGTACTTTCAAACTACTATTCAACATTTGCCTTCTTTATCACATTTAAGTTCCCTCCTTCATTTAGTGTTCCTGGTGTCATTTTCTGTTGTGTTTTTTGTTGCTGCATGTCAGAGCTTGTATGTGTGTTCTCTGTCACCAGTCTAAATATTAAATTGAAATACTTAAGCACTGACAAACCTTACAATCCTTTCATAAAATTGTCTTTAAACCTTCTACTTAAGTTTTCTCAAGTTGTCTTCGTCTTCAAACTGACCCTATTCACTGAATCTGAGAGACAGTGTCATGTGGCCCCCATACCATTACCAAAAGCAACGCGCAACCTTCAACTAGAAAATGCATTTCCTGAAGGAAATACCAGTGCATGAAATGCAAAGGTTAAGAAAGGAAGAAGAAAAGAAAGAAGAGTGAAAGAAGGAAAGAAGAAAGGAAAGAAGAGTGTAAGAAGGAAAGAAGAGTGAAGAAAGGAAAGAAAAGTGGAAGAAGGAAAGAAGAGTGGATGAAGGAAAAAAGAAAGGCAAGAAGAGTGGAAGAAGGAAAGACAAAAGGAAAGAAGAGTGAAGAAAGGAGAGAAGAGTGGAAGAGGGAAAGAAGAAAGGAAAGAAGAGTGAAAGAAGGAAAGAAGAAAAGAAAGAAGAGTGAAGAAAGGAAAGAAGAGTGGAAGAAGGAAAGAAGAAAAGAAAGAAGAGTGAAATAATGAAAGAAGAAAGGAAAGAAGAGTGAAGGAAGGAAAGAAGAGTGGAAGAAGGAAATAAGGAAAGAAAGAAGAGTGAAAGAAGGAAAGAAGAAAGGAAAGAAGAGTGTAAGAAGGAAAGAAGAGTGAAGAAAGGAAAGAAGAGTGGATGATGGAAAAAAGAAAGGCAAGAAGAGTGGAAGAAGGAAAGAAAAATGGAAGAAGAAAATAAGAAAGGAAAGAAGAGTGGAAAAAGGAAAGAAGAAAAGAAAGAAGAGTGAAATAATGAAAGAAGAAAGGAAAGAAGAGTGAAGGAAGGAAAGAAGAGTGGAAGAAGGAAATAAGGAAAGAAAGAAGAGTGAAAGAAGGAAAGAAGAAAGGAAAGAAGAGTGTAAGAAGGAAAGAAGAGTGAAGAAAGGAAAGAAGAGTGGATGATGGAAATAAGAAAGGAAAGAAGAGTGGAAGAAGGAAAGAAGAGTGAACAAGAGTGGCTCTGGATGAAGAGATAAAGAGAGAGTGAAAATATTGAAAAAAGGAGATAAAAATGGAGTGAAGAAGAGAGATTGAGTGTGAGAGAAAGTTGACAGAGAGAAAGATGGAGAGAAAAAAAATAGAGAATGGATGGTGTCTTAATGTTCCTAGTTACAGTTAAATTGAGAGGGACAGAGAGAGAAGAGGTTCTTTGGATTTGGCACAGGTGTCAGTGAAGCATACTAAGGCAGAAGGCAGTAACTTCTATGTTAAAGCTCAGTGGTATGATAACAATGGAATAATGACCCTATTAATTAATCAGTAGTAATACTATTTCATTTATCACAATTACCAATACAATGATTATCACACACACACACACACACACACACACACACACACACACACACACACACCATTGAATTATCACATTAAGCACATAAAACAATGAACTTGAATTGTCACATGAAACACATAAAACATCTATGTCAGTCCATTGGGTGTGTGTGTGTGTGTGTGTGTGTGTGTGTGTGTGTGTGTGTGTGTGTGTGTGAGAGAGAGAGAGAGAGAGAGAACGATAGAGAATGAGGCCCATTTTCCCCCTCCACATGCCCCCGCTCGCCAAGCGAAGTTACCCGATTTAGATGCACCTTTTTCGGACTAGCCACAGGCACTGGGTGGGGGAATAGCCCGATAGCTTAGCATATCTGCCATGCAATTCTAATGGTAATGCTACCTAGCTTGGTATGCTAACTGTCGGTAGCCTATACATCGTGAAATCAACCAAAATACTGATGTCACTGGCTTTAATTTGATAATGGCATGTTAGTAGTACATTTAATATCAGTACATTTGTTTAATTACTGCTGATATTTTACAAATACGTCAAAAACTCATTTTTGACCAAACTTGAAGTTACGGTCTTTTGCCTTAGCACGGCAGAGTAAAGCACAGGTGCAAGCCAGTTTAAAGACCCTATTATGATGTCATAATGGCCCAATGTAAGTCAATGGGAGAAATTTATATTCGTTTTTCTTTAATATCTTAAAAAGTATAAAGTTTAGAAAAGTGAAAAATACATAGCATAAGTGTCGTTTACAAGACCTACGCGACAAAGTTTGAATAAAGTTTCTACGTTAAGTGGTTCGGGCTGAATTAATCGCAGAAAAAGGTAACAAGAATAAGAAGAAGAAGAAGCCTAGGAATAACAATACAGGGCATTTCATGCACTGTAATAAGAAGAAGAAGAAGCCTAGGAATAACAATACAGGGCATTTTATGCACTGTAATAAACCAGAGGGGACATCCAGAGGATGCAGGTCTGTTTACGGGCTTCCTAATTACAGTGCATGAAATGCCCTGTATTGTTATTCCTAGGCTTCTTCTTCTTCTTATTCTTGTTACCTTTTTCTGCGATTAATTCAGCCCGAACCACTTAACGTAGAAACTTCATTCAAACTTTGTCGCGTAGGTCTTGTAAACGACACTTATGCTATGTATTTTTCACTTTTCTAAACTTTATACTTTTTAAGATATTAAAGAAAAACGAATATAAATTTCTCCCATTGACTTACATTGGGCCATTATGACATCATAATAGGGTCTTTAAACTGGCTTGCACCTGTGCTTTACTCTGCCGTGCTAAGGCAAAAGACCGTAACTTCAAGTTTGGTCAAAAATGAGTTTTTGACGTATTTGTAAAATATCAGCAGTAATTAAACAAATGTACTGATATTAAATGTACTACTAACATGCCATTATCAAATTAAAGCCAGTGACATCAGTATTTTGGTTGATTTCACGATGTATAGGCTACCGACAGTTAGCATACCAAGCTAGGTAGCATTACCATTAGAATTGCATGGCAGATATGCTAAGCTATCGGGCTATTCCCCCACCCAGTGCCTGTGGCTAGTCCGAAAAAGGTGCATCTAAATCGGGTAATTTCGCTTGGCGAGCGGGGGCATGTGGAGGGGGAAAATGGGCCTCATTCTCTATCGTTCTCTCCCTCTCTCTCTCTCTCTCTCTCTCTCTCTCTCTCTCACACACACACACACACACACACACACACACACACACACACACACACACACACACACACACACACACCCCAATGGACTGACATAGATGTTTTATGTGTTTCATGTGACAATTCAAGTTCATTGTTTTATGTGCTTAATGTGATAATTCAATGGTGTGTGTGTGTGTGTGTGTGTGTGTGTGTGATAATCATTGTAGGCTATTGGTAATTGTGATAAATGAAATAGTATTACTACTGATTAATTAATAGGGCCATTATTCCATTGTTATCATACCACTGAGCTTTAACATAGAAGTTACTGCCTTCTGCCTTAGTATGCTTCACTGACACCTGTGCCAAATCCAAAGAACCTCTTCTCTCTCTGTCCCTCTCAATTTAACTGTAACTAGGAACATTAAGACACCATCCATTCTCTATTTTTTTTTCTCTCCATCTCTCCATCTTTCTCTCTGTCAACTTTCTCTCACACTCAATCTCTCTTCTCCACTCCATTTTTATCTCCTTTTTTCAATATTTTCACTCTCTCTTTATCTCTTCATCCAGAGCCACTCTTGTTCACTCTTCTTTCCTTCTTCCACTCTTCTTTCCTTTCTTATTTTCTTCTTCCATTTTTCTTTCCTTCTTCCACTCTTCTTGCCTTTCTTTTTTCCTTCATCCACTCTTCTTTCCTTCTTCCACTTTTCTTTCCTTTCTTCACTCTTCTTTCCTTCTTACACTCTTCTTTCCTTTCTTCTTTCCTTCTTTCACTCTTCTTTCTTTCCTTATTTCCTTCTTCCACTCTTCTATCCTTCCTTCACTCTTCTTTCCTTTCTTCTTTCATTATTTCACTCTTCTTTCTTTTCTTCTTTCCTTCTTCCACTCTTCTTTCCTTTCTTCACTCTTCTTTCTTTTCTTCTTTCCTTCTTTCACTCTTCTTTCCTTTCTTCTTTCCCTCTTCCACTCTTCTCTCCTTTCTTCACTCTTCTTTCCTTTTGTCTTTCCTTCTTCCACTCTTCTTGCCTTTCTTTTTTCCTTCATCCACTCTTCTTTCCTTCTTCCACTTTTCTTTCCTTTCTTCACTCTTCTTTCCTTCTTTCACTCTTCTTTCTTGTCTTCTTCCTTTCTTAACCTTTGCATTTCATGCACTGGTATTTCCTTCAGGAAATGCATTTTCTAGTTAGATATCTCTAATGCAGTTTGCACCGAGAACGCATCACTGGACAGAGGCTGTCTAACGGCAACAGCGACAGTCCACCACAACCGTGTCTCAACGGAGTCTTGAGGGCATAAATTAGCATTGTGCAACGTTATCTTTGAGTGCGTACACTAGTTTGGTAAAGGTAAAGAGTATGACGGGATTTTTATTTTGGCTTCACTACGCAAAGGTGTGTGTGGGGAAATTAGTATTTGTTTTGATCTCTGGTGAAATCTGCTGCCTTTCTCAGAAAGAGCTGACGGTGATGTCTGAACTGGGGAAATTAGAATAGTCAATATTTACGTCCAGCAAGAAAAAAGAGGAATCACAAAGACAAACAATCCGGGCTATAGATGTATACTGGTACTGCTGTGTAAACTTCAACTCAATGAGAACGGTTAATGTGGATCTTGCTCGCTTAATAGGCAACTGCTGCTAATCGGCTTCTAAAAGAAATTGACAACTAACTAAGGCTGGCCCTTCAAACTTTCACTACAACTGAACCAATAGTTTAGCAAACTCCATCACATTCTAGTAAACGAACCCAACCCCGCCCACCACACCTCTAATCACGCAGCTTCAGTGAAATAACACCAGAAAAAACAGCTTGTGCCAAACTACACATCACTCGTCATGATCACAATTTACTTACAGGCATATTTAATCGAAGCGATCGTTTCCTCTTCGGGTTCTTTTTCTTCACGTCTCTCTTCTTGTTGTTATCCGTAGCCGTACTTCCCATTTTAAAAGGTTAAAGTGGTTTCTGACAGCAGCGTTAGTTTGTGCCCTGCACAAGTAGCCTATGCTTGGACTTAACGCACAAAACAGCACTACGAGTATTATCGAATATTGCAAAACTGAACAAACAGTAATGGGTTTCTCTTCCCTTTAAACGAAAACATCCGCATTTAGATGTATTGTGAAAGCCTTTCTCTTCTTGGCATGATGATACTTCTTGCAGCAGTGCGCTTTTGAGGCTAGATACCCTATGTCCAACTGTAGCTGTTTTCTATTGAACAGTAGGCCTACTATAAAGTAACCTTTAGGGTAAAAGAACCACGCTGTCACAGAAGAGTGGAGACAGGCTCTAAGTGCGTGTATGCAGTCTTGTAGCCTGTACTTTGAAGGCTGGTGGAGGAGAGAGCACCAGGCATGCACGCGCCTCTTGCTTGCCCACTTGCAAATGGAGCGCGCCTGAGTTCAAACTCGGATGCGTGCCAGCTGATGGATCATAGAGGGAAGCGCAGATACGTCATGGGGTTTTTAAAGTGATACCTACTCGGAACGCTGTTGGCTCTCGACACCGGATTTGACATTTTCAAACTAACCCAATTATTTGTACAACCACATCATAAATCAGAACCTAAGGCTTCAACCTCGGCAACAGGCTGATTCACTCCACCACTTTACTTGTTGTTGATGTTAATTTTGTACGGGTTTGTACTGTTGAACTGTTCTGGAACATTCTGGCTGAAGTAACACTATGCAACAATTTGACATTTTTTGAGGTATGGTTTTATAGGCAACTAGTTTTGGTACCATCCTCAAATTAATTTTGATAGCATATGGTCATGTGAATGATGGTTTTTGCATGCCTTTTAGGTCGTTAGTTTGGAACAGAACTCCTTATTGCTTGTTAAATGGGGAACATTTTGAAGTGTCTTATTTTTTATTTATGTTTTTAAATGAGACGACCCCAACCTTGTTGTATCCCTTTTACTTTTACATTACGACTCCCAACATTTCTAGTTGGAGGCAGTCTGAGATGAGAGTGATAAATACAGCCAGTTGACATATCATTTAATAACACCTCTCATTTCTCAGATCCTCTTGATGAGTAATCCACCCTGTGGTGAGTCGTAGTTACTGCATTTCAGGTCTTTAAAATGATTATTCTATGGCTTCTTTGCCTCTTTTCCCGGGAATTAGATCAATTAGCCTTGTTGATTATAGCTCACACATACACTAGTCTCGGTATGTGTGTAATACGAAGGTCTATACCAGGTTGTGAAGGTCCCTTATAATTGTGGGAATGTATGGTGAGGGACTAATGCATGGAGATGTACGAGGATCTATGGTGGCATTGTAGACCTTGTAGTTGTGGTTTTATGTAGTGTGAACCTGCAGTCTCAAGTGCAATTAGCTGTATGTATAGATAGATGGCACTGTTTACTTATCAGAGACTGGATCTCCATGGCCACAATGATCCAGCTTGGATATTTTCTCAAATGAGCAAATATATTGTTAGCTATACAACCAGAAGATCCTATTTAATGTTGATAAGAATAGGTTTAATATTGGACTCTGGTTTGATAGAAATGTTAAAATGTTAAAACACATTTATTACAAACTAGGAAAAGGATGCTGCTGCCTAGTAGTGCTCATTTAGAATCTGAGGTCTGCTACTGCGTAGCAGTACATAATATGATCGCCTCACAAAGTGAGACAATTAGCAAGAATTTTCACTCCCAAAAAAAGTGTGTTATCTTGAATTATTCTGAGCATCAATAGACGATACAAGTTTGTTGTACATCTTATTCTGAGTACAACATGAAGGAACATGCATGTGTATGTTGGCTGTAGTTACACTGGGTGTGAACTAAACACTAAATCTGACCTATTTTGTGGAATTTACTTACATTCAAAAGCATTAATATGATCTTCACCTACACAGCCCAGGCCTACTTGACATTTTTTTTACAGAGTTGAAAAATATGCATATAAAATATCGGATTATTAGTTGAAGGCAAGAATTCGTTTGAAAACAACACTACATAACTGAATAACAGGGCAGGGGTATACACATTCATTAATGTAAACATAGTTGGAGCAGCAGGACGTGGGGTCGAGTCAGATTGTGCCCAATAACAAAAGGTTGAATGGTTTGACTTCAATAGGTGAAAGAGAACCATTTTAATTTCATAATTACATGTTACATAAGGATTTAAAGACCAAATGAATTCAGAAGCTAGACCAAACCATGTCAGGGGAACAGAGTAAAACATGTTGTAGCTTGTTGCTTATGGTTGATTTGTTGAAATTGTGTAATCAGTTTCTGCATGCCACCATGAATGAGCGTACATAATTGCATTAACATTGGACCTTCACGGCATGTTTTGGATGCTGAATTTTGATTGCACGTTGGTGGCCATTTTGTTGAGTGAGCCAAATGGAACTTTAGGAGATGTAGGCCTAAGCATACTAAATTCCAAAATTCTAGCTTAAATGGTTCTCGAGATATTGAAACGTGTCCGTTTTCAGGAAATGTGGCATGTATTCAAAGAATGTGATAGTGATGCAGTGAGATACATTTATTGAGGAGTGAACTTTGCATCAGAAGATATTGGCCACAGTGAAAGGTTAGGTTTTTGCATTGAACATTATTCGGTTTGCGCCACTCCAGAAATGAATCGCAATGAGCTGGGTTAATACGCCTCCTAGAGGCCAGTTTGCCTTAACAAATTCATATTTTTTGGCAAACTGGTGTTCAAGCCTAAAAAGTGCTTTGACCTTACCCAATGCACTGCACACCTAGGGGACACAAACCTTAATATTCCGTGTAGGCTACAAGTATACCAGGTTTCGTGTGGATGGGTGAAGTCCAAGTATGTGACAAGGCTGACCAGAAATGTGTTTAAAAAGGTAGAAAATAAACTGACATATAGCCTACATAGGCTACCAGTCATAAACAGTTACAAGGGTGTTGATATGAACGTGCGCATCTCTTTTGGGTTAGCCAACAAATGCAGTATAATCACCTGAACCACATCGATGGTCACTGTGTAGCCTACAATTGCTATATCCTATATGAAACAGAAGTTTGAGAGTTGCTCTGCGTACATTCGAGTCAGTGGGAGTGTGACGGCAAAATGCGCGTTCAATTAAAGATCTTGTTAAAAAACGGTCACAAGAGCTTGAGAAAGTAGTGGCATGCGACAGCTGTTAGTGTTTAGTTCTTTTAGCATTAGATGCATATCACAAAAGTATCTCACACAGCCTAATATGGGCTAGAGATGTCATTACACCCCAAAATATTGGCTACATTATTTTCAATAGCAACCTTCACGTTTTCGATTAGTGATATAGTTATAACTAAATGCCTGGGAGCCTACTGACAATCTGAGAAGCACTGATAGGAGACAAAGTAGATGTGTGAATGTGGCGTGCCTTGCAGCGAATAGGCAAGCAAAACATTGGTAGACGGATTTGGATTTGCTATTGCACTGGAGTCACGGGGCGACTATGCACGCTGAGGTTTTTCCGAAACCTCTCCAGACCAGCTACACGGAGACTCCAGAGGAGTAGAAGCGGTGAGGCTTGCAGAAATCTGACGAAAACAACACGATGCTGGGAGGATTAATGTCAAGTAAGTAACGGTGTTGCCTCTTCGTTCAATAACAATGGCCACCGCCAGCTGTTATAAAGACTTAATGTAACCAACAGATTGATTGAGAGCTCGGGCTGTAGTATGCTCCTCTGAAAGCATGCACTTATTGTGCCGCTGTTGTTACTACTCATCTCCACCTGCGATTATGAATGTTGCACAAGTAGCTCTGGAATCACTGTTTGCGTTCTTGCATTATTTGATACCATGTAGTAGGTAGATTGTCACCTTCGTTAACACTCCGGTTGCCGTGATCAACAATTGTCTGTATCTAACAACTTCGTAACGATATGGCCATATATAGCCAACTCCCCAGCTAACTCGCCAGTTAGCTCTTAGCTTGAAGTTAGCCTGCTAGCGAGGATTCTTGGATACGCGCTGATTCTTTTAATTTGACTCCGGGCTGGTAACGTCTTCACGATTGCTTATTGTAACGGTTTGTTTGAAATGTTGGTCATCTGCATACAACTGATTGTGAGCTAGGTGTGTCACAGCAGATAGTTACATTTCTGTAATCAAACTTTCGCTTCACTAACGTATGGGTCTGCTACGCGTCCCTCCTGTGGCTTGCTAGCTACCTTAGTTAGCTAGGACTAGCAAACCCCGAAGTGGTTCATTGCATCTATTTAGTGCAAATGCAAACCTCGGGCATTTAAAACTGGTTAGGCGGTGCCAGTGAGGGGTGATCCGTCGATTAGTTTACGATACAAAACGTGTAGTGTTGTGCATCAGTGAAATAGACCAGCGTTGTTAAAGTCACAGATGAAACAATCTAACAGACCCATTAGAACGGTACTCATATATATTTTGGCTGGCTCGTGACACATTGTATCATAAAGATGTGGTTTAAAACACACTTGTCGGCAATAATGGAGTTTTGGTCAGGTATGTTCGCTTTGGTATGAAATTAATGTGCTGTACTTTTTTGTTAGATTGACTTTAAAACTGGATGTCATCTTTTTGCAGGAAATTTCATTATTTTGTAACTGTCATGACCTGTAGCCATACAATTACTGTCAAGGTCGGTCTCCATCTAATCACATTCAGTCCCTGGATTCAAGTAGCAATGTGCATGGTCGCCTTGATAGATGGATTCAGCTCCAGTTACAAGCAGCACATAGGCAAGCTTCATGTGTCAGCGGTGGTACTTTTCATAGATACGTAAATTATAGATAATATAGATAGGGCAGAATAACAATTGAACTAAAATCCTCCCCATGAGCTGGTTTTTGTAAGGGCTGTTTGCCAGATGTGAAATGACTCTATGTGTAATGACTCTAGCTTTACTCTATTTTGATTATATTTCGATTGTGTACAGCTATACAAACCCTTAAGCTTGGTCTGTCCACGCAAGTAAACCAACATCAACATCAACAACATCAACATCAACATCAACAACAACAACAACAACATCATAAGCCCCTCTAACTTCTCAACTTGTTCTCTTTGCCCCAGTTTGTCCTCTTGCTGGCCATTACCTCAAGCATTCCTTTTCCCCTTGATCCGTAGAACTGACAGCCCAAGACCACAACAAGCAGCCTGCATAAAGGAGTGTTGGCAGAGCCACTCCGCATTGTCTCAGCTGCAGCTAGAATTTAGGTGTCTAATTATAGCTGTGTCAGGATTTGGAGTTGTGATCTGTCTAGGAAGGATATCAAGCCTACTCCAGTTAAATGGTTTGTGTGTCTGTTTTTTTTTGTTGTACATTGGTATAAAGCATACTTCCTTGTGTTTGTTTGAGGTTGCATTATTTCTGTTATGGCACACTAGAAATTGACCTTGTCCTCTAGGGTACAGGCGCCTCATGTGATACATTATATTACCTACTACGCTGCCATGGTCAAAATCGACCTACACCTCCAAGCACTGAGACCGGAGCACAGTTTCTGCTCTCAGAAAGTACCTTATTATCTCCATGCGTTTGGATTTGAATGTGCTGGCAGGATTCATTGGTGGAGAAACTAGTTTACGGCAGTTAGTTCCACCAATTCCAGTTACGTAAGTTGTAGCCTACATCTCATTATATTAGAGGTTCCGCGTGAGTTGACCTCTAACCACATGAGGAAGTTAAGGCTTTTATAGGAGATTCGTAAAAGTTCTTCTTCCTCTGTGTTGAGGCTGCTTTTCTGTGATGTGTGGCCTGAGCCAAGCCCCGCTGTCTTCAGTTGCGTGACGCTGACTCTGTTGAATAGCATGTTGACCGTAATCTAAGCAGGGTTCTGCAGCACATTATAACTCTTTCAGAATTCAGTTTGTGTACGGCGGCGCAAGCACAACGCGAGGCTCAAAGGCTTTCCAGATTCTGCAAATTAGTTGCTATATATATATATTACCACTAAACATATGCACATACTCTGCACTTTTCAGCTTTTTTGCATAATCATAATTGACTATCTGAAAGGTTTTTTTTGAATGATAAAACTTATCATTCAAAAAAAGAGAAAAATGCCCTATAATAAACAACTTACTAACCTCCACCGTTCGGTCAGTTTGATATTTCCCATCATGGCCTCACTCTTGGTTAGTAAGTTATTTTTATTGGATTTCTCTCTCATCTGGTGCTAAATCACTCGCAGACGACCTGATTCTGGCCATAAAATGCCATATAAACAACTTACTAACCTCCACCGTTCGGTCATGCTGGCAAATATCAAACGTCTCTACTCCACAGTTTGATATCTCCGCTCTTGGTTAGTAAGTAGTTATTATTGGATTTCTCTCTCTTCTTTTTTCTATCATGGCTGTTATTCTATATTATGGTTAGCCTATACAGACCAAATCCCCGCCCTGGACTTCTGTGAAGCCTTATAGCAGGTGTTTAAGCTACAGGCCTCGTCAGATCCTATGACTTTATGAAAGCCCAACCCTTTGCCAGAGCTTTTCAATATAAACGGCAGTGTTCTCAACAGGTTCAGAGACAAATATGGAGGCAATACAATGTAACTTCAGATACTATCTGTGTGGTGGTTAAGAGGCACAGAGTGAACCAGTCTTTTCCCAGGAGCTGCTATAAGCGATGCATGAGATACAAGGCATGTTTGGATTACATCCCTGCTAAGACTCTTGGCTGTTGTTAATTGTTAATGAAGTATTGAGTTCCCCTGAAGTTCTCATATTGCGGTGCTCCTCGGCTCTTTAGTCCACCGTGGGGAGGTTACGTGCCTCAGCAGCACCATCACCTTGTGACCAAGACACGACAAAAGGATCCTGTTAACTTTCCCTTCTCTGCCCTTGAGCTTGTACACAGTGTGTGTGTGTGTGTGTGTGTGTGTGTGTGTGGGCGGCGCGTGTTACTCTGCACAGTGGAACGAGATTGCTGTTTCCCGAGTCCCCATTTTGCATCATCAGTGCCGGTGTACCCTGAAATGCTATTCAGTAACTGGGTCTGATTGCTTTGGTGCAGCAGATATTCAATGCAGCGCTTGTTTAAATGTTCGCTCTGGTGGTCCTGCTTTAGTTTCCACTGCCAAATTACATAGGGTCTAAGTTCTAGAGGAGCGCTGAACCTAACCCAGAATTATATTCATATTGAAAACTGGCTGGCTGATCGCTCTGTGCATCGCTCAGATCTCGCTTGGTTGGATGTCCGTAATTGTCTCATTACACTGCACTGTAAGGGAGGGTACGCTGCAGAGAGGGGTACGGCTAGTGCTGGCTATAGCGCTGAGAGTGGATATGGGTCAGGGAAGAGAGCTGTGTGTGTGTGTGTGTGTGTGTGTGTGTGTGTGTGTGTGTGTGTGTGTGTGTTTCTGGTTGTGTGTCTGTGTGTGTGTGTGTGGGTGTCTGTTTTAGTACACTGGGATGAGTGTCCCGTACCCTACAGTTGTTTGTGTGTGCGTGTGTGTGTGTGTGTGTTTGGGTTTATGCCCAGCTCCCTGTTGTCCTCTTGTCTGGTTGGCTTAATACAGGCCAACAGAGTGTGTGCATGTGAGCATTTCTGTCCTGGTGCTATGTTTTTCTTTTTTTAATCTATTTATTTTTAATACCCTGCTGCCCCAGTGACAGACATTGTGCTGTTTTTGAGCGTGCGTGTCTGTAATAAACTACAAAGAAACAGCAACGGATTTTGTTAAGCAGAAGAATGCAAGGGGAAATAATGTATGGATGGATGGATGCATGGATGAATAGATGGATGAATAGATAGATGGATGGATGGATGGATGGATGCATGGATGAATGAATGGGATGCACAATATCACTTTTTTTTTTACCACGAGTAGCCTACTTAAATTTGTGCACTTGCCGATACAATCAGCAAGTCAA
>NC_137915.1:5988021-6003021 GCF_963457725.1 Sprattus sprattus | reverse complement strand
CTATATAGCAGTCAGTCCCCAATGGACTTCATGGCTGTCAAGAGTGGGAGCTCTCTGCGCATTAGAAATAATGAATTCTCCCAGCTCTGCGTCTGCACTCACAGACTCTGGAATGGGCCTTGACGTGTTGACAAGCGCAGTCTCCATTATAGATCAGGGCGGAGACGTAGAGTGTTGGTTTAGCTCCCATGGTCGCTCATTAAAAACCGAGCGAAAGAGAGGAGTGATTGCCTGCGACACCTCCCATGATGCCTTTGTATAAATGCCAGCGATCTGTCCAGAATTATCCCCGCTCACTCACTCAGCATAGACGAGATTGTGGCTTAGTGATTCCACAACAGACTAAGGTTTGAGTGATTCGAAATTTTAGCTGTGAGAAGAGACACGAATTTCAGAGCAAGGAAACCCTTAGATGGAGAGGTAAAGAAAGGAGGAAAACTTAGAAAGGAGGCAATATTTGGTGGCGTTTTTAGTATTTGGCGTTTTAGTATTTAGTATTTAGTTACACATTTGTGCGAGTGGTTCAGATGTTGTGTGTGTGTCTGTGCCTGTGCCTGCCTCTTACAACCAGGGTCAATTGAAGCCACACTCATGGCTTTCAAGAGGACTGCTCTGTTTCCATAGCAACACTTTATCCACCCCCGGATTTTAGATTTAAGAGATTTAAAAACTGCTTTGCAAAGATGGACAAGCTCAGTCCACTCATTAGCCTAGCACTCACAGCCTGCAGTGTTCAGTGCCCATGTGAAGGAATGGAAAGGCTAGAACCAGACAATGGTTCACAATTTATTTTGTACTAAGGTTTCAGGAAGCTGTTTCTCTGACACTTTACCTGATTTTGATGTCACTTCCCCCCCACAGGTATGATCTTTAATGAGCAGGATCAGGAAGTCCGGGACATGGGCTACCACAAGCACGCCTTCAATGTGCTCATCAGCAATCGCCTAGGTTACCACAGAGACCTGCCCGACACCAGGAATGACAAGTCAGTGTGTGTGTGTGTGTGTCTGTGTGTGTCTGTGTGTGTCTGTGTGTGTGTGTGTGTCTGTGTGTCGGTGAGTCTTTCCAACACTACTCATTAACTGATCAGCTGCCTCTCTGAAGAGGAGTAAGGATCGTATATATTTTAGCTTTATGATGGAATTCCAGAGCGCTCCAATTACACCCTCAATCCGACACCTATGCACAAGGCAACCATGTTAATTGTAGTCATTTAAATCAATGAACCAAGTGTAAACTGTGAATAAGGGACATGATTAAATATGCTTAGAATTCCCGAGACCTTACAAGACATAATGTCACTGTAACTGTGGCACCTGTAGGCACGGCTCAGAACGTCTCCTTTGAACAGTCCTGGGGGAGGTCAGGGTGACTGGCACTTCTGAGGCTGGAAGTGAAGGCTCCACTGAACCGTGACCGTCACACACTTCAAGGCTTCTGAGCTTCAAGCCACAGTGTGTTTCAGTTTTGACTGTGATGCATTGTGAAGCCAAAGTTAAATTCTCCCCCGTGCAAGCAGAGATGGTTCTATACCATAGTGCACACACGTGCTTCTCTGTGGGTGGTCCTGCAGGCTCTGGTAGATATGCTGTCATTGGACATGACAGGAGATGTGTTTTGAATCCCAGCAGACAGCTGTGCTATCTAGCTAGCATTGTTAAGTTATGTAACTTGATCCCCAACAAAAATGGTGGCTTCCCTAGAGGTCAGCCCAAACAGGTGTGCATCTCTGTCTGCCCCATGGAACACGTCAATATCAGTTGTCCTCTTAACACGGAGCGCTGATGGGTATTGATCTGAGCTCAGGTCAGAATGCTTGTGTTGGAACTGTAGCCGTTGGGCTGTGGGCCTGGGAGGTCCTGTGAGGGCCTGGCAATCATTACAGGGGTCGGATGATTCAAGCGGACCACGGGACCTTCCTGGATGAGTGGGTGTTTGTTGAATTAGGGCTCTTAGTAGGTTGACAGGGTCAAAGAGTGACTTGAATGGCTAAAGTACAAGTTTTAGCACTCTGTAAAAACAGGTTGCCTCATCGTTTAGAGAGCTATTGGAATGGTATTTTGTGTGTTTGCACCATAGATGTTTACACGTGCTTGCATGTGGAGGCCTAGTAAACTGTTGGCTCTCACAGACTTTGGTCTCATCAGTAGATTTTATATCGCAAGCAAAAAGACTATCCTTTCCTATTTGTCTTCAAAATCAGTGTGCATAAAAACACAGCAAGCACGACAAGGCTATTTTGTCATGTCCTTCTGTGTCCGCCCCCAGATGTAAAGAGCACCCCTACCCCATCGCCCTGCCGGCGGCCAGCGTGGTCATCTGCTTCTTCAACGAGGCGCTGTCGGCCCTGCTGCGCACCGTGCACAGTGTCATGGACCGCACGCCCGCCTACCTCCTGCACGAGATCATCCTGGTGGATGACAACAGCGAGCTCGGCAAGTCACACACACACACACACACACACACAGACACACACAGACACACAGACACACACACACACACACACACAAACACCCACGCACGCAAGCGCAGGCACAGGCACACGCGCACACGCACACACTTACACGCACACACGCACACACGCACACACGCACACACGCACATACACACACACACTCTCACAGACTCCCCAACCCCACAAGACGGAGGGCAAGAATGAGTGGTGGGAGAGGGACGAGGCGAGTGAGAGGAGGGAGAACGAGAGTGAGATAGAAATCGAGACAATCAAGAATTGGAAAGAAAATGAGAGAGCATGAGCGAATACATTGCAATCAAATGGAGAGGGTGGGAGTGAGAATGAGCGAGGGGGAAAACCATGAGAAACCAATTCACAAAACAATGGAAGTAGGAGGGGGAGGGGAGGGGGAGAGAAATGAGGAACCAGACATTCAGAGGGAAGAGAACACTAGAACAATATGTGGCAAACCTAGATGATGAAACCTTTTGACATGAGAAAATTGAGAGAGAGAGACGGAGAGAGAGACACAGACAGAGAGAGACAGACAGAGAGAGACAGAGACCAAACAATGAACACCAGCTATCTGACTGTCACTCTCGTTGAATCCACGGGGCCGGCGGGCTTCTGTGTGTGTGTGTGTGTGTGTGTGTGTGTGTGTGTGTGTGTGTGTGTGTGTGTGTGTGTGTGTGTGTGTGTGTGTGACCTACTTGGTCTAAGTTAGTTAGTGCAGTCGATGCTGGTGTCATTTCAACTATTGGGAAAGCGTAGGGCTCAGAAGCGTCCTGTCAGACTGCACTTTGGCAGCGGCGGGCCTGGGATAGCGCCAAGCCAGAGTTGATCTAATCTCCCTCAGGCCTCGGCTACAGAGGAAGAGCCAGTCCCGTTTGTCCAGCTCTAGAAAGAGTAAGAGCCAGTCCCTTTTGTCCAGCTCTAGAAAGATTAAGAGCCAGTCCCTTTTGTCCAGCTCTAGAAAGATTAAGAGCCAGTCCCTTTTGTCCAGCTCTAGAAAGATTAAGAGCCAGTCCCTTTTGTCCAGCTCTAGAATGAGTAAGAGACAGTCCCTTTTGTCCAGCTCTAGAAAGATTAAGAGCCAGTCCCTTTTGTCCAGCTCTAGAAAGATGAAGGGTCCTGCAGATCAGTGGGGCTCCAGAAGGAGGAAGATGAAGGCAGCTGCAGTGGGAGAACAGCATGTATGGTTGCATGCATGCATGCGTGCGTGCATGCAGCAGAAACATGGTCATGGACAGACCATAGTGACTTTAGAAGTGGAGATGACATAGTCATGATGCACTACACAAACACACTTCACTTCACCCCCCCTGGAAACAGCCCTTGTTTATTATGCAGTGGTGTGTCTTTGTAGTTGGAGCTTTTGAAACGTTGCTGTTCAGTTCTACGTGGCCAGCTAGAAATCCAGGCCATGTAAATAGAGCCCAACCAGCAGGATCGCACTCGGCCCTAATTGGCGCGGCGCGGCGCTGCATGAACTCCCTGACATTAGTTGTGTATTTAATGGAGGCACTGGTGTGGAAGAGGCACTGAGGCACTGGGGTGGTAGAGGCACTGAGGCACTGGGGTGGTAGAGGCACTGGGGCACTGGGGTGGTAGAGGCACTGAGGCGCTGGGGTGGTAGAGGCACTGAGGCGCTGGGGTGGTAGAGGCACTGGGGCACTGGGGTGGTAGGGGCACTGGGGTGGTAGAGGCACTGGGGCACTGGGGTGGTAGAGGCACTGAGGCGCTGGGGTGGTAGAGGCACTGGGGTGGTAGAGGCACTGAGGCACTGGGGTGGTAGAGGCACTGAGGTGGTAGAAGCGCTGGGGTGGTAGAGGCACTGAGGCACTGGGGTGGTAGAAGCGCTGGGGTGGTAGAGGCACTGGGGTGGTAGAGGCACTGGGGCACTGGGGTGGTAGAAGCGCTGGGGTGGTAGAGGCACTGGGGTGGTAGAGGCACTGGGGTGGTAGAGGCACTGGGGTGGTAGAGGCACTGGGGCACTGGGGTGGTAGAAGCGCTGGGGTGGTAGAGGCACTGGGGCACTGGGGTGGTAGAGGCATTGAGGCGCTGGGGTGGTAGAGGCACTGGGGCACTGGGGTGGTAGAAGCGCTGGGGTGGTAGAGGCACTGGGGTGGTAGAGGCACTGGGGCACTGGGGTGGTAGAGGCACTGGGGTGGTAGAGGCACTGGGGTGGTAGAAGCGCTGGGGTGGTAGAGGCACTGAGGCGCTGGGGTGGTAGAGGCACTGAGGCACTGGGGTGGTAGAGGCACTGGGGTGGTAGAGGCACTGAGGCACTGGGGTGGTAGAGGCACTGAGGTGGTAGAAGCGCTGGGGTGGTAGAGGCACTGAGGCACTGGGGTGGTAGAGGCGCTGGGGTGGTAGAGGCACTGAGGCGCTGGGGTGGTAGAGGCACTGGGGTGGTAGAGGCACTGAGGCACTGGGGTGGTAGAAGCGCTGGTGTGGTAGAGGCACTGGGGTGGTAGAGGCACTGAGGCACTGGGGTGGTAGAGGCACTGGGGTGGTAGAGGCACTGAGGCACTGGGGTGGTAGAGGCGCTGGGGTGGTAGAGGCACTGAGGCACTGGGGTGGTAGAGGCACTGAGGCACTGGGGTGGTAGAGGCACTGGGGTGGTAGAGGCACTGAGGCACTGGGGTGGTAGAGGCACTGAGGCACTGGGGTGGTAGAGGCACTGAGGCACTGGGGTGGTAGAGGCACTGAGGCGCTGGGGTGGTAGAGGCACTGAGGCACTGGGGTGGTAGAGGCACTGAGGCGCTGGGGTGGTAGAGGCACTGAGGCACTGGGGTGGTAGAGGCACTGAGGCACTGGGGTGGTAGAGGCACTGAGGCACTGGGGTGGTAGAGGCACTGGGGTGGTAGAGGCACTGAGGCACTGGGGTGGTAGAGGCACTGGGGTGGTAGAGGCACTGGGGTGGTAGAGGCACTGGGGTGGTAGAGGCACTGAGGTGGTAGAGGCGCTGGGGTGGTAGAGGCACTGGGGTGGTAGAGGCACTGAGGCACTGGGGTGGTAGAGGCACTGGGGTGGTAGAGGCACTGAGGCACTGGGGTGGTAGAGGCACTGGGGTGGTAGAGGCACTGAGGCACTGGGGTGGTAGAGGCACTGGGGCACTGGGGTGGTAGAGGCACTGAGGCGCTGGGGTGGTAGAGGCACTGGGGCACTGGGGTGGTAGAAGCGCTGGGGTGGTAGAGGCACTGGGGTGGTAGAGGCACTGGGGCACTGGGGTGGTAGAGGCACTGGGGTGGTAGAGGCACTGAGGCACTGGGGTGGTAGAAGCGCTGGGGTGGTAGAGGCACTGAGGCGCTGGGGTGGTAGAGGCACTGAGGCACTGGGGTGGTAGAGGCACTGGGGTGGTAGAGGCACTGAGGCACTGGGGTGGTAGAGGCACTGAGGTGGTAGAAGCGCTGGGGTGGTAGAGGCACTGAGGCACTGGGGTGGTAGAGGCGCTGGGGTGGTAGAGGCACTGAGGCACTGGGGTGGTAGAAGCGCTGGTGTGGTAGAGGCACTGGGGTGGTAGAGGCACTGGGGCACTGGGGTGGTAGAGGCACTGAGGCACTGGGGTGGTAGAGGCACTGGGGTGGTAGAGGCACTGAGGCACTGGGGTGGTAGAGGCGCTGGGGTGGTAGAGGCACTGGGGTGGTAGAGGCACTGAGGCACTGGGGTGGTAGAGGCACTGGGGTGGTAGAGGCACTGAGGCACTGGGGTGGTAGAGGCACTGGGGTGGTAGAGGCACTGAGGCACTGGGGTGGTAGAGGCACTGGGGTGGTAGAGGCACTGAGGCACTGGGGTGGTAGAGGCACTGGGGTGGTAGAGGCACTGAGGCACTGGGGTGGTAGAGGCACTGGGGTGGTAGAGGCACTGGGGTGGTAGAGGCACTGGGGTGGTAGAGGCACTGGGGTGGTAGAGGCACTGAGGCACTGGGGTGGTAGAGGCACTGAGGCACTGGGGTGGTAGAGGCACTGGGGTGGTAGAGGCACTGAGGCACTGGGGTGGTAGAGGCACTGGGGTGGTAGAGGCACTGGGGTGGTAGAGGCACTGGGGCACTGGGGTGGTAGAGGCACTGGGGCACTGGGGTGGTAGAGGCACTGGGGCACTGGGGTGGTAGAAGCGCTGGGGTGGTAGAGGCAATTGTCAAGGATTAGCGTGGCATGAAAAAATGACCCGCTTATCATCGAAGATTAAATTGAATATGCCAAGGAAATTGTGCAATATAGAGTGAGCCATGGACAACAGCAGCAGCTAATTGTCGGTAAACGTAGAGAAACCATCTATTGACATTAGCAGGACTGAATCAGAGTGCCTGGAGCATGGGACAGTGTGACAAAGACTGCACTGTGAATCGAGCCATGTTTGAAAAGAAATCAATTGATTGGAACATTAACTTATTATTTAACTTAGCCTTCTTTATGGTAGTTGAATGGACTGCTCCAGCCAAAACCTGATTTGGCTCTTATTTAAACACAGTTTTGAGTTAAAATCAGTCGTAGGTTTTAGGTATTGTATGTTTTCTTTCTATTTTAGATGCCTGCTAGATAAATTGCTAGCACTGAACCCTGTGATGGAGGTCTAGTGTCCACGGATTTTAAACTCATTTAAAATAAGAAAGAATAAACATTGATCGGATAAATAGGCCTTCTAAAGCTAATCTGTTTCATGGTCACTAACTCAGTATGTGCTCCATCAGTACCTTTTACTTGCACTTGTTAAAAGAATGAAACTCCTTCCTTAGAATGGAAGATTGACTCTCCTGCTCCCTGTTGTGTCACATTCTCTCAACTGTCTGCGTATCGATTTGAACTTCTGTATGAATACTCATTAGAGCCAATGTCCCTGTCATACTGTTCCTCAGGCGTGTGTGTGTGTGTGTGTGTGTGTGTGTGTGTGTGTGTGTGTGTGGGTGTGTGTGTGTGTGTTCCTCAGGCATGTCTTTAAATGTCTCCAGCAGCTGAATGACCTTTCCGCCAAAGCCAGTCAAGACAGACGTTGTCAGTATAACTGTCATTATTACCTCCTGCAAGGAGGTTATGCGATCGGGTCCGTTAATTTATTTGTCCGTTTGTCTGTCTGTGGACAAGATTTCTCAGAAAATACTGGGCGGATCTTTCTGAAATTGGAAGGTGGATCTTGGTCCTGGGACATCCCCATTAAAATTTCAGGATGACTCGATTCTGGATCCGAATTTGTGTACCTCCTTGCTGGAGGTCAGAAATCTCGGATTGCTCTTGTATTGTGGATGTTTTGGGTAGCCTACATGTCTACTATCTCTCTCAGGATGGTGCACAGATCACAATCAGTTCCATGCTGCATCATTGTATTGGGCCAGCTTGAGTTCCAGCTTAACATCGATACAATTTGCTGCATTCTCTTGTGCTGCTTTCACTATTACATTCCAAATAGTCCCATAGAGGAACCACACGTTTCCTCCCGGACATATCTGACTTCTTCACTTCATAATAAGGTCGACGTCCATTAGTTAGCGTCATGCCATGCTATAGGCTAGCGCCATCTCAAGGTTGTCTGCTGTGACTACACAGATTTTTGGGAGTGTGACAACCATGAATGGGTTCACGGTCAATTATTTTTTGTCTTTTCTTATTTTATTTGTACTTTTTTTTATAGCAATCATTTTAAGTGTACTTAAGTTTTAGTTTTATGAATGGACTCTTTGGGTAAATTATTTCATGAAAATGTCTCCATTCATCCTAAAACCATTCGTTTTGTCTTTTAAGTTTTAGTTTCAGTTTATGATGATAACCGGAGTGTCTGTGTGTCTCTCTGTGTGTGTGTGTGTGTGTGTGTGTATGTGTGTGTGTGAGTGTGTGTGTGTGTGGTGTGTGCGGTGTGTGTGTGTGTATGTCTCTGTGGTGTGTGTGTGTGTGTGTGTGTGTGTGTGTGTGTGTGTAGCTGACCTGAAGGAGGATCTAGACTCGTACCTGCTGCAGCACCTGAAGGGGAGAGTGAAGCTGGTGAGGAATGAGAAGAGAGAGGGCCTCATCAGGGGCAGGATGATCGGAGCCTCCCATGCCACAGGTGAGTGAGCTGCGAACACACACACACACACACACACACACACGCACATGCACACACACACGCACGCGCGCACACGCACACGCACACGCGCACACGCACACGCACACGCGCACACGCACACGCACACGCACACGCACACGCAAACACCTGATCCGTTACTCCCAAGCATTCTACAGGACACTGAGCACCAATGCAGACAGACAACCCCCCCCACAACCCCCCCCATACACACACACACCCACACTCACACACTCACACACACACACACACACACACACACACACACACACACACCAACCCACTCACACACACACACCCCTAATCCTTCAGGGCCTAACAGGCCACATTGTACAGGCCAGTGAGCAACCTAGACAGACACACACCTGTTCGTTCAGTGCCTAACATGCCACAGGTGGGTGAGCTGCATCATACCATACACACCTTAGTGTCTTAGTGTGTAATGCACTTCAGCTGAGTTAGTGGCAACACACACACACACACACACACACACACACACACAAAAATCAACCTCTCAAGGCCAACAGTCCACCTCTCACAAGCAAATCTTTGTCAGGTGTAGTCCAAATAACCCTTCACACCCTTGCCCTCCTTGCTGTCCTCGCCGCCCCAGGTGAGGTGCTGGTGTTCCTGGACAGCCACTGCGAGGTGAACGAGGCCTGGCTCCAGCCGCTGCTCGCCCCCATCAAGGAGAACCGCCACACGGTGGTGTGCCCCGTCATCGACATCATCAGCGCCGACACCCTGGTCTACAGCCCCTCGCCCATCGTCCGCGGGGGCTTCAACTGGGGGCTGCACTTCAAGTGGGACCCCGTGCCCGCCGCCGAGCTCAGCGGCCCCGACGCCCCCTTCAGGTGAGGCCCATGGCTGCGGGGTGGGGTTAGCATTAGCGTCAGCGCTAGCAAGCAAACTCCCTCTGCTTTAAAAGTAGGTCACAGCTTGAAGTTGACCACTGTGTGTGTGTGTGTGTGTGTGTGTGTGTGTGTGTGTGTGTGTGTGTGTGTGTGTGTGTGTGTGTGTGTGTGTGTGTGTGTGTGTGTGTGTGTGTGTGTGTGTGTGTGTGTGTCAAGGAAATAACCCTTAACCTAGGACTGTATTCTTTACCTCAGAATTGAGACACACACCCGAGAATATTGTTAAAATACAGACATTTACTCTGGGCCCCAGAGGAGTGACCTGCATGATTGTCTTCATGCCAGGCACTAACCTCTCCTACAAAATGTCTGCTCTTTATTGAAATTAATATTCACATATTCAAATATTCACATATTCAAGTTTAACATGAAAACACTCCCCAATTCCTTTGAAGTTAGAAACAGTCTTGCTCTATACCATATTTCAAATTAACGTAAACAGTCTGCTGACATGTAAGATACCCAGCCCCTCATAAACCAAGTTACTTAAACATTCTTTGACACGCAAGTTATCCGGGCCCCTTTCTCATACCAACCCGTACAAGACAAGCAGACTTTTTGTCTCCACTGGAACACAGACAAAGAAATACAGAAATGCCTATAACTAAATGAGAATACTAATAGTTAACCATAAATGATAAATTCCTATATAGAATTGAATAATTCCTTCACATTTCCCTCCTGTTTATCATTTAACTATAAACCAGTATATAATCATCAACCTCGTACATCTTGTGGGTACGTTTTCTGCACAGGCATCATTACACTAAAGAATCAGATTCTTGAAGAGACAGCAGGGCATCAATTCCTGTGACAACATTACATTCTGCATAGAATCACGTACTAGGCTAGAAATGAGAACTTTAATACATGTAGAAATACAAGAAAGTATAAAGATTGCAACAATAGTTAACAGACCTTTCAACACAATTTGCAACCCTGTACCAGAAGTGAGCCAAGCAAACGGATTAACCCACGGAACATCCACCACCTTATCACGTTTTATAGCATCACAATCAGCCCTCATTTGCTGTAAGGCTTCAGAAACAGATGGACGTCATCAGATATCCAGGTATCATTCAGCATAACACAAACCCTTCCACTAGCGGCACTAAGTAAATCTAGCAGTAATCTATTTTACAACCCCATCAGCCAAAGGCCTTCCACGCTGACTAAGGTGACATTAACAAATAATCATAACCTATAGTTAAGTCTGTCCGTTATTAAGATGACTCTACCTAATCCTAGAGACGGAATCAGAGACAAAATTACTTTGATACTCTTAGTCCAAATCTTTTTATTTTTATAAGGCACGTCAGTCCTCCACACGCTGTCGTGATCCTTAACAGAAAATCTCTTCTTAGAGATAACTCTGGCTGTAAGGTAGCACTACCAACATAAATATGGTCCATGACCTGAGCGGGGGCGCAAACGCCTCCCCAATGTGAAGGGAGATGACTGTACCATCTAATAACACACCCTCATTACCTATCCCAGCGTACGGGTACCCCTGTCAGAGGGGCAGTGCTTTTCATTCCAACCCCAACATAAGGAAAAGTTTCCCCATGCATGGACATGGCACAATATATACCCATTTTCTGACGTTGGATGAGGAAGTGGTGCTTGTGGACTCAGTATTCTTAGTAGGAATTACAGTTTTGTTACACTGTCGCCGTCTCAGAGAGTTGTTCCATTATTTGCAAAACATAATGGCAATACAGAATGGACTATCACATAAGGTGACAGCAAAGATGTAGTATTTAGCTCTACTAGGGGGTGGGTGGTGTTACACGCATCCTGTACCTGGGTACCATTTGTGTCATAAGATGGAGTATTGTAGCCCCAGCTATCTGGGCCACACCTCTCTCCAACACAGATAGTGGCTTGTTCTGAAAGTGGTCTAGCCTCAAGTCTATGGTGAGGAGAGAAGGAAGTTGGCATTAAACTACATACATAACAGTTTGTCTTGTTACGTCTGTTTGCTTGCAACGATGCATATCTATACCATGAATTAGTAGAGTACAGATGAGTAACGTTCCTCATGGCCTCATGTTCCCCATATGAAATCAACTTCTTATGGATTCTCTCAATCAAATTTGTAGAGGACCAGAAACCTAACATTACCCCTGAGGTAATCACTAGTAGCAACAACTTAAACATTGTTATAAGGGAGTGATATGATTTATACAGAAAAACAATAAACCCAATTAACACAATAAAATAATAAACACAGATACACCAAGCTTCTATGATGAGCAGAGTTTCCAACTGGGGCGCTACCTCCCCAGCTGGGTGACGTTCAGACGGAAAAGATCTAAATATCTCAACCCCCTCAGGGAGCCACTAAACGCCACTCAACGTAAGTGGTGCATCCTAAACAAATAAACAAAGTTTACAGTGTGACAGATCAATACAGATCAATACAGATCAATACAGATCAATACAGATGAATACAGGTGGAAAGTTGACGGCTGTTCGTGTGGCCAGTAGCATTTGGTATGGTCACTCCCCTCTGTCGTCGGACAAAGTCTTTTGTTTTGATGACTTTGATGAACACCCAGTCTCCCACCTTCACCTTGCCTTGTTCCTGCGGAGACACAGAAAAACTCGAACAGTATGTGGTCTTTGTACATTTCCTAGTCAGTAAAGTTCTTTTCATATAATCTGCTAGTGTGGAAATGTCATCTGGGTTGGCTTTTACAGTTGGTGTGAGATCTGGTATTCTGTATGGTCTACCATACAGCATTTCAAAAGGTGACAACAATTGGCCTTGAGTAGGGGTAATGTGCATGCTTAAAGATACTAAATCTAAACAATCAGGCCATTGTCTACCTGTTTCTGCCATAGTCTTTTGAAGTTTAGATTTAACCGTACCATTCGATCCTTCCACAAATCCAGCAATCTGGGTGTGGCATGAACAATGCCTTTTCAAGTCAATTTTGAATTGTTGTCCCACTCTGTCCAGCATCTCATTCACAAAGTGTAATCCATTTTCAGACATTATAATTTCACATTGCTGACTAAAAGACTAAAAAAAAAATTTTTGTATAGTTTATTAATCCATGTATACATATTGTTTATGTATACCTTTATCTACATATTCCCCCTATTGATCCATGGCCCCGCCCATGAATCAAAATCACTGTCCATAAAGATCTCGCTTGTAAGGCAATTACATTGCTTCAAGTAGATCTTGTAGTAACTTTTTATATCTAACAGAAAATGTGTGAAGCAGTGTTGTGAAGAATAGGATCTCACTACACCTCTTCTTTCAATCATAAGACCAGAGACATGATGTAGAAATCTGGAGGTTCATTATTGTAATCAATAAGCTACAATAAGGAAATGTTCCATAGATTAGCTGAGTCTCATTGTATGAATGTTCTGAAAGCCATTTTAAGGCCTGTAAATTGTGGTGTGTGTGTGTGTGTGTGTGTCTCCCCGTGGTTCCTGCTGCGAGACCCCCGGAGACTCCCTCCCATCAGGGATTCTCTTGGAATGCGCCTACGTCGTAACTCGATTGCTGACTTTAACATCAGTGAATCATGTCTATGGCTAAGTTTACTCCTTCCCTAAGTGAGACTTTCATACAGATGAAATAATCCATGTTCATCTGAACATAAAAAATATCCCACAGCAGCAAAATCATATTGGCTGTCCGTACAATCAATTCCTGACTTTTTTTATAACAGACACGCCCTGGTCAATGTAACTATCAGACAAGCTAGACGGTCATCAATCAAGTCCATTGACAAGCTAGAATCTCTGAGCTAAGTGTGAATCCCCCCGTGTGGGTGCGTTTATTAGCCTATACCTCTGAGTTAGCTGAAAATAACCACAGTCAGTCATAGCTTTCTTAATCGTCAGTCATAGTTTTCTTAATCAAGTGCAATGATCTTTTACTATTCAATCACCCCTAAAAATCACAGAGAGAATGAAAAACGCGATTTCATCTCAATGCCATTGATCTTCATGATCCTGATCCTCATGATCAACTCATGAACAAGACGAGACAACTAGACAACCGAAACCGGTCAGAAACATTGCATTAGCTGAATACATGAAATAAACAAGGCAGATTAGAACCCAAAACCATTTAGCATTTATCATAAAAGCTGAAAAAGCATGTAACATGCAACAAACCGCAACACGTAATTTCCAAATTACGCACATTCTCTTATTCCCGCATACTCGTCTATAGTAGCCAACATTGAATTATTTCCATCTCACTTAAGACAAACCAACAACTACACAGCCTTATGCTGTAATATTCAATGGTGTATTTTGACTAGGCTATCAAACAGCCAGTCACTCTAACAAACAGTATGGGCTCAGTCAATGTCCCCGTTATGTATGTAAACATACACACAGGACGAATACTTTGTTCCATAAAAATATGCTAACAATTACTCGTAATTGTAACAACATACACTGCTCGTTTCTCGGAAAAATAATCATGTAGGCTCATTGCAGTAAAATGCCACTCCAGCCACTGTGGTTTAGGCTACTTGTGAGGTCAGACAATGCTTTTTTATCATGCGCTGCCTCTACGGATAAACAAAAGTTACACATTTAAGAATCTCATTTTAACGTGGTGAACCGTCTAGTAATTTTCTTTGTTTTAAGAATTTTCCGACGATGTCAAGGGTTTTTATTTCATTCGGAAAGTTAATATTACGATTACTTCACTCATTCTAATTCGCACGGACAAGGAGGCATTTCCAGTGTTTACACCATAGCTTTACCATTAAGGAGATAAACACCACATACGTTGTATTACTATTGTTAAACTGTCATTATGAATGACGCTCTTATATGTGTTACTGTAATAGCATTGCTATTATATTACATGTGTTACGGTTTATCATACCTGCGTGTATGGTGTGTCGTTAATTTTAGTTGAATGTTGAATGCTGTATAGAGACGGATGAAGATAGCCGGTGCACATTGAATAATATTGAATACTTATTACACTGACGTTCCGCTTATACTTGTACGCCAAGTTATACCTGCGCAAGAGAGATAACTTAACAACTATTGTATCAGACCAGTATGGTGAAGAGTTAATGTATTTTATCCCTTCGGGGTTTCCGTACTTGAAAATAGTATTCCAGCTCACGCTGTGACTGATTCACGTCTTTTCAGTACAAAGTATCCTAAACGAAACGTTTCTCTTCAACACCTGTAGCATTCTTGTGATATTAAGCTCTAAGTGCCAACGCTTGGTTACACTATTAATGCTATATTTAACCAAATAGATAACAACAGAAGTTACTTTCGCTGAGTTTTAAGACAGATCATTCAAATGATAAGTCCGTGTGAGTGTAGCACCACACAACCCAGCCATGTTAACGCATAGGCTTTAGTTCTCCGAAGTTACTTTTTTGATAAACGTTTAGAACCTTCTTCTGCATAGCCTACTATACTCATATAGTGTCATTATTTGATGTTTATTTTAATGCTTTGTAAGCTCAAGCGACGGAATGTGTCTTTATAACGTTATGACACTAACTTTCTTTCTGTAGGATACCATTACATGTCGTTTCTGGTTTGAAAATCCGACTCAGGCGAACT
>NC_137915.1:5968021-5970521 GCF_963457725.1 Sprattus sprattus | reverse complement strand
GGACGTCTCGACTGCCAGCCATTTACTGCTGTAGACTTCATGTCATGTTGTAAGGAGATGAAGACCACGCAGACTTAACTTGGCTTACAGACCCCACACTAACACACCCAAACACAAACACACACACACACACACACACTCACACCAACATGCAGGAATAACCATGCCCACGGAACTAGCAAGGAAAGACTGTATGAATGACCTGCACTGAGGTACTCTGTAATGGATGCAGTTAGACCCCCAGAGCTTAGCTGACAGCAGACAGAATGACAGTCGCTCCCCCATGGGATTGGGCTAGGGTTGATCATGCGTGTACTGTACAGTCCAGTCTCTCATGTTGTACGCATTTCATTTTTCTAAATGATGATACCAAATACAATAAAAACGATTTCAGCTGATTTGCATTCTCTTTTACCTTTACACGTTAAAATAGTTTTGGAATGAATTTGCATTGAATGTCCCAATGTTTGCAGGTACGGTGTATTTGAACTGATGAACGAACAAGGATTTACATACATTTATGAATGTGTAATCAGCCAAATCACTGAACTCGTTGAAATAGGAAAATTATGTTCCTGGTCTATGGCATGTTTTCAAAATGGATGGATTGACAAATAAAAATGGACCAAGACATGTAAGATGTAAAATATTTATTTTTTTGTAAATGTTCCTAAATCTGATTCCACAAACTCCAAAATCCATCACACTTCTGTATACTTCAAAAAGGCTTCATTTTGAAACATTAGGTACTACTATACATGACAAAGAAAAACAGAGACAAATACTGTTAAGATGTCTGAATATTGTACAAGTAGGGAGAGAGAAAAAAATTCCCAAGAGGCAAAAAATTCATTACAACCAGAGAAAGTATGTACAATTGATTTCATTTGAAAGTTTAAAAAATACACCATGCCAAAGTATGTTACAAGTTCAAGACTGTGCGAGTATCAATGTCTGTAGCCCACAAATGATGATGTGCAGACCAAAGAAAACTGACTTCATATCATACTGGTTAGCAGAGTCCCAGTACCGGATCCTAAAAGCATGAGTTCAAAACTCCAAACAAAAAATCATACCATGTCTTCTGCTCGGTTCATTGACACTTACAGCATATGTGGGCCAAAGCAATGTAAACAGAAAATAAACAAAAATATTTTACATCTTTTTTTTTTTTAATTGAAATCATTAATGAGATTTTATGCAGCTTGTATTAGACACACACACACACACACGCACACATCATTGTGTTCAAAGTGGATCAGTATGCATGTCATACACCAGGATGATTAGGACAAAAAAACACATTTGAGCCAACTGGTTCTAGCGTTGGACATTGTCTTTGTTTGGGGTCGCAGGGAGGACAAAATATAATTCACAGTTTTCTAAAATTCTGCAACCCCCAGAATATAAACAAAACGTTCTCATGTCAAAAAACATTCTCTCTTGTGATTGGTGCCGTCTGATTGCGCTTAACAATTAGAACTTAAGTCAGAAATGACAGAAACAGAAGTGGCCAAAACTTTTTTTTTTTCTTCTTTTTTCTTTTTTAGACAATACCCACACTACATTCTGAAGTACAACAAAAATACTCTGATTTGTGTTTTTTACACATTCTGTACAGATTTATACACAACATAGAATCTCAAATGATATTATGACATCCTTCTTAAATATTTTTTTTTATTTTTACTCCAAAGAAAAGAAAAGACAGAGAAGTCCCCCAAACAGCTCAGATGAAGTTAAGGTAGCATTTGGTCGGTTTTTTTCTACATTTTTTGTGTGATTTCTATTTTTTCATATATTTAGACATTTTAGACAGTATTTACACGTGGTATAAAGGAACACACCCCACCCCTCTTGCAGGCCAAGGAAGCCCTGCCTACACACTTTTTCACCATTCTGCGCATTTTAAAAAATAGCTTCATTCGATAATAAATACAAAAGACCTCTTATTTTACAGAAATCAACAACAAAAGGACAAAAATAAACTGACTCATGGAATCAAGTATTTCAACTGTAAATGTTTTTTGTTGTTTTATTTTTCTTTTAGTGCAAGTTTTGTTTTCCCTTAGTTCTATCCCAAAGGAATTCCCCCCCCCTCCGTACATTCCTTGTTCAGTGGTGTCTACATTTCTGTAACTAGATTTCTGTATATATCTTGTTTTTCATTTATATTTCTGAGTGCAGAGGATCCCGCCTCTTTAGTTCTATAGTAAGGCTGTGCCAGCACACTGCTTTCCTGGTCAGCTGGTGAGTCCACCATCCCCGAAAACCCCCCCGCTCACCGCAACCACACACACCCCCAGCACTGCCTCCGTCTTCTCCTCGGGGGGGGGGGGGGGTCACCTTGTTTCCATCTACCGGTGCTCTGGCCAGTTTGTGTGTGTGTGTGTGTGTGTACGGACCTGAATCGGCCCCCTCTAACCCTCACCCGCTAGAACAGAGAATTGTCTTTGTGCCTTAGAATGTTTTTTGATGTTCGCCAAATAACCTTTGACCC
>NC_137915.1:5920521-5960521 GCF_963457725.1 Sprattus sprattus | reverse complement strand
CACACACACTTTCTCTCTCCATCTCTCATCAAAAACACACACACACACACACACACACACACACACACACACACTCTCTCTCTCTCTCTCCATCTCTCATCAAACACACAAAAGCCGGCACAACCAGGGGCTCAGTCCTGTGCTGTCTAGCCATTCCCTCGCTCACAAGTATCATTAAGACTGCAGTCTGGGGTTCGACACGGGCAGTGCCACATCAAAGGGGAGCGAGCGACGCCAGGAGTGCCATCCTGTTGATACTGGCAGGAGTGAATTACCCCGGCATTAGCATATCACACACGCACCCCCCACCCCCGCACCCCCCAAAAAGGGAGCTGCCACTTCAAAGCCCACCCCGATCTCTTCAAATGACCTGAAATTTCGTCAGCGTCAGGCCCCCCCCCACCCCCTGACTAAGTGCCTGTCACGGCTTAAGCCTGTGGGCGCTGGTGATGTTGCCGCGGTAACTGTCGCCGGGGCTGAAAGTGTTCCGATGCGGAAGAGCAGGATTTGCATAATTTGGGTGTTTTCTGGCTGGGGACGCTGAGGGGACTTGAGCACGGCAACAGACAGCTCTGTAGATGGCGGCAAATGCACTCACGCACGCACACACACTCACACGCACGCACACACACACACCACTCCAGAGAGAGAGAGAGCAGACCCCATTGCACACATTCTCTATACTAGACCCCATCCTCTGGCTCTTCCTCACACACACACACACACACACACACACACACACACACACACTAAAAGACCAATGATTGTGACTCATCTCTGCTGTGGTAAAACTTTAGATGGTTCGGGGCTATGGTTTAATCATAGTTCCTTGGAAGAGTCGTATTCAGCTTGCTATATTGGTTACCCAGCTGTGAACGTGAACTTGAGTTCTAACAGTTTCTTGTGAATGTGAACTTAAGATCATACAGTTACTTTCAAATGACTTATTTATCTCACAAAATTCAAAGCTATTAAATGTGTTGCCGGGAGGAAGTGGCTTACCAGTTTGGCACAGGGCAGGTCTTTCGTTGACTTGCGGACTCCATTTCCCAGAACCACCACCTTGCAGTGGCAACACCACTGGGGCTTGGGCCCAGGGCTCACGCTGGAATTCCCCATCTGATAGTCATGCCTCCCTGCTGAGCCTGAACACACACACACACACGCGCACGCGCACACGCACACGCACACGCACACGCACACAGACACACAAACAAACTTGAGTGATTTGAACCGACGTCAGCCACCAGTTAATACACAACTCAGACACAGACTAATGCTTCTGCAACTGCGTTACAGCATGGCCACGCATTTGTATTGAGGGACTTGTTTTCATTTATGGTTCTCAGTCACCTGTGGGTGCAGTAAAATACATCCGAGGGGATATGCAAGGTGTCTGAGCCAGCTATCTAATGTTGGCATGCTACTACCCACTAGGTAAACAGCGAAGAAAACTTGTTTGTTTGACTTTTTTTTGCTCAGAAGTTACCGAGAAATAGACACTGTGCAATGCAAAAACCCCGTTATTGTAACTGAAAAATCTGTCTGAGGGGATTTGTGAGGTGTCTGAGCACAAGGTAAACAGCGATGGGTTTGTACCAATCTCAGCCTTGCGGCTTGCGTAGCTTTTTTTGGGTAGTAACAAAAATTGCGAGACGCACACAAGCATGCAAGAGGGGTACGTAACTACGCAAGGGGCTCTTGCGTGTCTTGCGTGCTTGCGTAAAAGCCAACCATAAATGTTGCTTAACACACGCAACAGCAAGCAGTGTGTCTAACAGACCATATACCACCATGAATAAGTCTATGAAGCTAAAAGACTATACTTTCAAGACACCTTTACTGGTTACACTGAGCAGACTATTACCATTGCATTAACACCTCACTATCAACACAATGTAGGGAACTACTTGAGAAACTACTCGCAGCTCGTCTACAAGGTGCCAACGGCAAAAAAAAAAAACTAAAACATAACCTCCTCTGGTCTCTTCAAGGCCATTTGGAGCTCTCCATATTGTGTATCCTGAAGTAAATGTGTTGAGAAAGCTCAAGAAGAACCAAGCTTTCAGGTCCCACTGGCACTTTAACAAGGTGGTTGTTAGGGAGCCCTTTAGCGCCGAGATATATTCTAACACCTTGAGGCTATCCGTCAGTGAGGCTCCTAGCACATCCCCACGGTCATTACCGCCACTGTTTCTTTTCACACCTCTTTACCAAGACCTCAGTAACACCCAACTCCCCTCCACCACCTCCTCCTCCACCACCTCCTCCACCACCACCTCCTCCTCTTCCACCTCCCCTGGCTGTCCATTCAACGCTCATCTGATGATCTGTTAGCCAATTAGCTTGCACCAAAACAGGTGCAGAGGAGGACAAAAACCTCTCCCGACACAGACAGGCCAGTGTGTGAGCAATTACATCAACAGGTTGTTCATGGCCAAAAACCTCTACCGCCACGGACAGCCCAGTGTGTGAGCAATTACATCAACAGGTTGTTCATGGCCAGGAAAAAGAACTACTGGAAAGTCAATATGAGCAGAAATCCAAATCTTAAAATAAAATAATGATAAAAAAAAAAGAAGAAGGATGAGCTAAGGCTTGACTGCAGGGCTAAGAAGACAGACGCTGCGTTTGGCAGCTATCCGCTACATCTGCCAGCAGGCCTTACCAGCGCTGAGTGGGTGTCCGAGGGGCTGGGGGGGGCCCTGGATCATCCCTGGGGGGCCTGCGGCGGGCATCGGGGGTCTGTGGAGGGGCTGCTGGTTGAAGAGCATGCCCTGGGTGGAGGGCACCTTCACCCCGGCCAGCAGGGCCAGGGAGCTCCTCTCGGGGACGCGGCTCTCCTCGTAGGTGCTGGGCATGGGCATGCGCAGCAGGTTGGCCACGGCCGCCACCACGCCTGGAACATTCTGGAAGAAAACACACGCAGAGGCGACAGAGGTTACAGCGGGGTTTAGTTCGGAAACAACTGATTGTGGTGTGTGAAAGTGTGTGTTTCAGAGGTGGATGGGTGTGTGTGTGTGGTCAGAGGCCAGTGGCTAACGCACCTGTGCTGCGGCAGAGTTGAGGGTGATGGCGATGGACACCAGGTCACTTTTGGAACACGCAGATGGAAGGCCGAAGGGAGAGCCAAAGAAAGCTCCGGAAGGTTCTGTTTTCACCTCCCACTTCCTGATTTCCGAACCTGAGGATATAAATAGTACACAGTTACACCACTTAGTTTGAGGAAGGTGTGTGTGAGAGTGTGAATGAGAGACAATGAGAGTGTGTATGTGTGTGTGAGAAAGAGTGAGAGAGCAAGTGAGTGAGTGAGCTAGCGTGTGTGTGTGAGTGAGAGTGTGTGTGTGAGTGAGAGTGTGTGTTTGTGTGTGTGTGTGTGTGTGTGTGTGTGTGTGTGTGTGTTTGAATAACTTGAGTGAGTGAGCTAGCAAGGGTTTGTATGTGTGTGTGAGTTTGTGTGTGTGTGTGTGTGTGAGAATGAGTTGAGTGTGTGTGTGTGTGAGAATGAGTTGAGTGTGTGTGTGTGATACGAATGAGTTTAGTGTGTGTGTGTGTGTGTGTGTGTGAAAAAGTTGAGTGAGTGTGTTTGTAAATGAGTTGAGTGATTGTGTGTGTGTGTGTGTGTGTGTGTGTGTGTGTGTGTGTGTGTGTGTACCTTTCCCACTGGCAGGTGGCAGCATGGGTAGGAGAGGTGAGGTGGCAGGTGAGGGTGGCTCCAGCTTGACTCGAGACAGGTCTGGGAAACGGCTGATCTCCATGCCAACCACGCTCTCAGGAGACGAGGATGGCACAAAGCTGTCAGGGGTGTCCCTGTCCGAACAGTGCTCCTGCCCCCTGATGTCAGACACACACACACACACACACACACACACACAGACACACACACACACAGACACACACACACACAAACACACACACACACACACACACACACACAGACACACAGACACACACACACACACACGCAGTTACCATCAGATAAAGACAACACAATTAAGATCAGATAAAATGAGCTGAAAAAAAAGTCTCGCTTTGAAGGAATTCTAAATTGTCCCATTTTCCAAATGTTTTATTTTATCAGTGCACTTTAGGCCCCACATGCACTCAGTTCTACACTCCAATGCTTCGTCAGTTCGGTAAAAGACTGGTGTACAGCAGGGTAAAGGGGTAAAGTTCTGTGTGTGTGGCACACTCACGTTCTGCTGCCCAGCAGCCTAAAGGGAGTCTGCGGTGCCCACCTGAGCTCCTCCTGGTTGTTATGGGGCGGGGTGGGTAGGGAGGCGGGCACGTCCACAGTCTTGGGCCCCTGGGCGAGCGTCTGAGCCAGCAGATCGTCTTCAGGGTGGTACGTGGTGGGAAGAGGCTTTGGACCCAGGGTTTTGGGCACTGGGGAAGAAGTGAAGGTCAAAGTGAATATAAGTACTCAGGACGGGAGAATTAGTCATCTCTGAAATATCCCAAACATGGATATGTGAATGTGTAACCTGGCATCAGAGCACAATCAGTTGAAAATACATCAGGCAAAACTATTTTAGGTCTCCCCCACTGTCACTTTTGTTCTGTTAGCTTAGCCCATATAATACAGTCTTGGCCACACTGAGTAAAAGAGCTAAGATGGCAAACATAGCTCTTAGTGGAGATACTTCCTCGGAGACTACAGCCATAAGGTAACTCAGACCCAGCCAGGGGACGTAAACCCTCATGCCTACCCATGCCCATACCCTCACATGCCCATACCCTCATGCCTACCCATGCCTGCTGCTTTTCTGGCCAGCTCATCTGCTGTGGCGAAGCCGTTCACCATCTTCTGCCGGGCCACCGGGGGTGGGGTTGGGGGCAGCGAGGCCGGGGGCGTGGGGGGATTGCTGAGGTTGCTCTGCTGCAAGAGACACAATAAAACAAACGTTAAAAAAAAAACACATTTACTTCAGGATACACAGTATGGAGAGCTCCAAATGGCCTTGAAGAGACCAGAGGAGGTTATGTTTTATTTTTTATTTTTTTTGCCGTTGGCACCTTGTAGACGAGCTGCGAGTAGTAGTCCGAGACGCCGTCCAACGTGGCGCTGCCGAAGGAACCAGACAGCCGGTTCTCCCCGTTCAGCTGCCCGCTGCTGCCGTAGGGCGGGAAGAGGGCAAAGTTCACGCCGATGAGAGGCTCCATGAGGGGAAGCATGGACAGCTGCTGCAGGAGGAGAAGAGAAAACGAGAGAGAGATGAGGGGGGGGGGGAATGCCTGCGCTTTTCAGATTGAAATTATACTGCAACAGCTGGTGGCACAATGGCAATGTAATAGCATATAACACTAAGGGAACAATCGGCTTGCAAGTCCACTGTGTGGGATTGTACATGGTGACAGATATATGCCAGTCACGGATGGGGACTAGGCACGTTAGAGGGAGAACTGTCAATCACAGTCTTGGAGGGTTTTCAATCCGTTATCGCCCGACTGTGAATAGCACCACGCAGACTTTTGTTTTACGAGACAATGCTATCAATGCAAATGAGGACTGAGTCTTTGAGTATCCAGCGCTGGAGTAGAGATGTGCAGGAGACAGGGAGCCCAGGGAGGGAGGCAGCCGTGGATGGATAGTCCACACACACACACACACACACACACACACACACACACACACACACACACACACACACACACACACACACACACACACACACACACACACACACGGATGGGTAGTCCCCCTGGAGAGGTTCCAGCCATCAAAGGCTCTCAGGCGAGGCTTTTTTTTTATCTATGCTAGAAGTTTGTGAATTAGTTTGACCTTAAGAGTTCTTTTTTCGTCTTTTATAGAAAGCTGAGTCATACCCAAGGAGCTTACAACGGCCTTCAGCTTGTCTTCCTTGAAGATCTTTTTTTGAACAAACTTTTGAAATCATGCATTCTGACACACAGAAACACAGACAGACACACACAGACACACACAGACACACACAGACACACGGGCACATACACACACAGACAGACACAGACACACACACACACACAAAATGCAGCCCTTGTAACAAAATAAACCTCTTCGGCCCACTGGTGGACACACAGTGTTAAATCTCCATGGGAACAGCACTGCAGCTGAGGTGGAGATTGATGGGCAGGGTTGGTTACGCAGCCGTGCCCAGACAGGGCCTCTCCCCCAAAGCCTCTCCGTCATCATCCTGCCTCGCTGGGAACGTTCATTACTCTAGCGCGAGTGTGTCAAGTCGCCCATTCACACCGCTGTTTGTGCACCTCGCAAACTCCATTAGGGCCTAGCGTACCCACGTGTCTCTGTGCCAGCAGTGCTATTAAGCCTTAATGAAAGTCATTCTTTATGTAGATGAAGGTAATTAAAGGGCTAAATTGGCGTAATATATATACACAAATAATCAAACGTAAAATTGGGTAAAACATTTTCTACCTGCACATTAATGAGCAACGCGTAAATATGGCGCGGGCTGCTAAGTAGACTAATAACTTCAATAATCACATCCGGGATATGAATCACAAGCACGTTCAATTTAGTTTTGGGGATTGACATACCACTCAAACGGCTGAAGTACATCCACCACAGATACATATGCGTAACATGAGTGGGGGAGTGCTGAAATATACCACAACCATACCCCCGCCCACGCCCCCACACACACACACACACACGCACACGCACACGCACATGCACATCTATTTGAGCTGGTTCATGTGCAAGTACATCCACCTCAGATACATACGAGTAACATGAGTGGGGGAGTGCTGAAATATACTGCTCACACACACGCACGCACACACACGCACACACACACACACACCTGTTTGAGCTGGTTCATGAGCGAGTCGGTGCTGGAGTAGACACCCTGCCGCTCCTCTTCCTCCTTCTTCCTCTTCTTGTAGCGGGACGGCGGCTTCTCCATGCCGGTCTTGGGCCCACGCTTGTAGCGCTGCTGCTTGCGCTTTCCCGGTTCTGGCCCTGAAGCTTCCAGCAGCTCGGGCTTCACCGTCTGAGCTCCCTGCACACCAGAAACACAACACACCTTTAAACATGAGGCAGGGATAGGGACACAGACACACTAGACACACAACACACCTTTAAACATGAGGCAAGGATACGGGCACAGACACACAATATCAACTCCATTCAATTTGCTTAGTTGGCATGAACATTTTAAGGAAAATAGTGTTGCCGAATAATAAAGCACAGAAACAGAGAAACATGTTGAAAATACAGAAATATAGAATATAAAACACTCATATCAACATTAACATTTCCTCTCGTTGATGTATATCGTCTTTATATCTTATATCTAAGAAGAATGTGGCACATTTCCTCTTGTTGATGTATATCGACTTTATATCTTATATCGACTTTATATCTTATATCTATGAAGAATGTGGAACGTTTCCTCTCGTTGATGTATATCGACTTTATATCTTATATCTATGAAGAATGTGGCACATTTCCTCTTGTTGATGTATATCGACTTTATATCTTATATCTATGAAGAATGTGGAACGTTTCCTCTCGTTGATGTATATCGACTTTATATCTTATATCTATGAAGAATGTGGCACATTTTCTCTCGTTGATGTATATTGACTTTATATCTTATATCTATGAAGAATGTGGCACGTTTCCTCTCGTTGATGAATATCGACTTTATATCTTATATCTATGAAGAATGTGGCACGTTTCCTCTCGTTGATGTATATCGACTTTATATCTTATATCTATGAAGATTGTGGCACATTTGCAGGACTTACCAGTTTAAGCATGGTCTTGTTTTCGGCAGACGTGTCATCTTCCGAGCGCAGGCTGTCCACGGAGGTGGAGTGTTGTAGAACCTGGTGCTGGGGGGCCGCGGCCAGGTGAGGGGCGCTCTTGTTCTTCAGCAGGTGCTTCAGTAGCTCATTGCTCGTCTGTCCCTCCCCCAAGCAGGACGAGGCGCCATCCTGGCCCACCTCTTCCTGTTTGACCCTCCTGTGGGGCTCCGCCATAGTGGCCCCCCCTGGGCCGTGACACTCGCTGGCCTCCAGCTTCTCCAGCTTCACCTCGTGCAGCTGAACTCCATGCTTCTCCATGGCCTCTGAGCCCCCGTTACCCTGGCGACCTGGCAGAGAGGGGCCGCTCTGGCCTCCTCCTCCGACAGACGACAGCTGGCGCTCCAGCTCCGAGGCTGGGGCCAGGCCAGAGAAGGGAGCCCCAGGAGCGTTGAGGGCGAGCTGGTCAGAGGACAGGTCAGGGTCCCCGGGCAGGGCGGAGGTGCGGGTAGGGGTGGAAGGGGTGTCCGAGAGCGGGGTGGAAGGCATCCGGGCCGAGTCGGCGTCGTCGTCCTTGGCGCTCTTCTTCTTCCGGTTGCGTTTCTTCTTGCCCTTCTCCTCCGGGATGATGTTGGAGTAAAGCTGGATGAGCGACTGCCCCGAGCCAGGGTAGTTTGGGGGCAGGGGCGTGGAGGGTGCATCCATCCCAAAAGCCGACCCATCTCCCGGTGTTTGGGGGTGGTTGCTGCCTGGGGGTCCAGCGTAACCTGTGGGCCGGGGCTGGCCCTGTTGGAAGCCTTGCCCGGCGGCCATCATGGGGTTCTTCCCCCGGAAATTCGGGCCCATATCTGCGCTGAACCCGCCATTCTCTGGCCCGGGCCTCTGCTGGTTGCCCTGCATGAAGCCCTGCCCAGCGGCACCACTGAAGTCCACGCCAGCCTGCTGGGCCTGGGGGAACATGCCCCCCATTAGTGGCTGCTGCAGCTGTTGTTGGGGAGTGGGCCGGCTTGGCTGCAGAAAGTCCTGCGGCAGCTCGCTGTTGAAGAAGGGCATTTGTGCCAGGCTGGTATCTCTGGGCCCCCCGGGGGTGGGTACGGCCGAGGCCTCGGCCCCCATGCCCATCTCCATGTGCTTCTGCAGGGCGCGCTGGCGCTCCACCTCCAGCATGAGCTGCACCCGCTGGCGCTCCTGTTGCTCCCGCAGACGCTCCCGCCGCTCGCGCTCCTGGAAGCCCTCGCTGAACGGGTTGTTGTCGTCGAACTTCACGCCAGTGCCTCCACCACCACCACCACCACCACCGGCTCCTCCTCCGCCCGCACCCATGCCTGCCGTGGCCATTGGAGTCGGCTTGCCTGCACCTGGCATCATGGGGGGCGCAGGGGGCTGAACTGGAACCTGCTGGACAGGGTTGGAAGGGGGCATCTGGGGGGGCATCTGGGGGGGCATCTGTGGGGGCATCTGGGGGGGCATGTGAGCTGGCATCCTAGGGCCGCCACCACTGCCACCCATGGGTCCTCCAGGGCCAGGGTGCCAGCCTGGCATGTTGGACATGTTGGGCATGCGCTGGGCTGGGTTGGGCTGGCCAGGGTGGGGCTGCATCCCCATCATGGGGCCCATCATAGGCTGGTTCATGGGGACGGAGCTGGGGCTGGGGCCAGGGCCAGGTCTTGGGCCGGGCATCATACCAGGGGCCTGGGGTGGCATCCCTGGCATGGGAGACATCATAGGGTGCTGGAGGCTGTGCTGCTGCTGTTTGACTCTGTACTCTTCAATGAGCTCGGCATGCTCTTTCTGCTGTTTGCGGATCTAGGGAAAGATGGGAGAGGGGAACAAAAAGAGGAAAAAATGAAGAACCAGAAGAGGACTGCCAAGACATAAGCGCAGTGGGAATAATTCTGTCAACATCTCCTCAAGTATTACATAAAAGCTTACTGAAACTTCAGGCTAACAGTTTGAAGCTTTCCAGGCTGGGTATCTCTTCTCTTCATTTCTAAGCTCACTCTGTGTGTGTGTGTGTGTGTGTGTGTGTGTGTGTGTGTGTGTGTGTGTGTGTGAGTGTGTGAGTGTGTGTGTGTGTGAGTGTGTGAGTGTGTGAGTGTGTGAGTGTGTGAGTGTGAGAGAGAAAGACCGAGAGACCGAGAGAGCGAGAGAGAGAGAGAGAGAAAGAGAGAAAGACAGAGAGAGTGCCCAGGGAACCATGTTGACAGAATGGAGAGGTAGAATGTGATAATGTCAGTGAATAAATCAAACCGCTCTCCTCCTCTGGGGCTGCAGTAGAGTGAGATCTCACAGGGAGAGATGGAGAGATGGAGAGAGAGAGAGAGTGTGTGTGTGTGTGTGTGTGTGTGAGTGTGTGTGTGAGAATGACTGTGTGAGACTAACACAGGAAAGGTCACAGTGCTTGAAAATAATTGGAGAGGTAAAGCATGTTTTTTCAGTGCAAAGGTCATGAGGTTGTGTTTTCAGAGTTTCTTCAGCAGGGAAACAGCAGCTTGACTGCCAGCTGCAGCAGGCTCTTATACAGCATTCAGAGCCGGCGTATAAAGTGGATTTTGTTGAGGCATTCAGAAGTTTGGTAAACTAAACCTGAACATAAATGTCAATTCAGTATATTAATATGTATACAGATGCAGTAAAGTAGTGAATACAAATGTGTTTGCCTGTGTTAAATGTGTAGGCCATATGTATGACATTTGTGTGTGTGTGTGTATGACATGTGTGTGTGTGTATGACATGTGTGTGTGTGTATGACATGTGTGTGTGTGTGTTTCTGTGGATGCATTAACCATTTGTTTTACACTTAGGTGCTAATATGGCACAAATTCACCAGAAGGCAACACATAACCAATTTAATTGTTAGTGTGTATGTGTGTGTCTGAATGTGTCTATGTGTGTGTGTGTGTGTGTGTGTGAGAGTGCGTGTGTGCATGTGAGAGAAAGATACCTGTTCCAGCTGCTTCTGCACCATGCTCTGCTGCTCGGTCACGTGTTTGAGTTGTTCGGCGTCGTCCTCGGGGAACTCGCGTCCCGCCTTCTTGGCCGTGCGCTGCTTGGCTGACAGAGCCTTCTTGGACTTGCGGTGGGCGGCGATCTGCTCTTCCAGAAACTTCTGCTGCATTTGCAAGAGCTGCTGGGTCTCCTGCAGCCACTCCTCATACTGCTTCCTTTGTGTGTCATCTGAAAAGAGGACAGCGAGAGAGAATGAGAGAGAGAGAGAGAGAGAGAGAGAGAGAGAGAGAGAGAGAGAGAGAGAGAGAGAGAGAGAGAGAATGAGGGAGAGAGAGAGAGAGAGAAAGTGAGAGAGAGAGGGATTGGGAGAGAGGGATAGGGAGAGAGAGAGATGAGCTAGCACTCAATCTTCTTCATCTACCACTGTTCTGTGTCTCCTCAGGATTGGAGGTTGGATAATAAACAGAAGCTGACTAGGTGGCAGTGGCTTTATTGCCTCCATTTATCATATTACTGTGCCTCAGCGCTGCTCACAAACTGAAGTGGACAGCAGTCGAATAAGAGTCTGGAAATGGGCCACTGTGTGCTGTCTGAGTGTTTCTATCTCGCGTGTCGCAGAGATTATCCTTGAAAAGTTCTGCAGGCTCTTAGGAGCCATTTGTCTATTTCACAGCAACAACATAAACAATCTTCCAGAAGAGAGAGGCACAATTCTCTGTCCCTTTGACGTGTCCTTGTTTACTCACTGACAAATCCAGGGCCAAAATTTGGAGGATTAGGCCTTGCCAACTGCTGGGCCACTTTTCCGTCCTGCAAAGAAATAATGGGTAATCGTGAAATACAAGTATGAACGAGACAAACAATAACAACAAGACCAGACTTGTGAATTTGCTTTCTTTTCCCATGCAATACCTGTCCAAATAAGAGCTGAGATCCACCAGCTGCGTCTGGACCCGGCGCTCTCGGAATCTGCTGGATCCTGCTCGAGTCACGTGAAAGAATGAGGAGTAAGAAAGAGAGAGAAACGTGAGGAGAGGAAAAGATAAATGAGAAATAGAGAATTAAAGCCAGGTTATTTGACCCTTGACCTGATCCTTTGTCTTCTCTTCTTACCTGTTCATCACCATAGGCCCCATGGCAACCTGGTTCTGTGCCATGACCTTATTGATGCCCTGCAGTGCCACCATCTTGGCTTTCATGATGGGATCCGTGATGGCATCATAGTCTAAGGACAAACAATCAACACCGTTAAGACAGAACGAGTCAAACCCAGCCGTTTGAGTCAACCTTTTCCTCCCTTGCTCTTCTCCGACCTCAATCTTGTCTCTTCCAAATAAACGATGCCCCTGTGGTGAAGCATCTTCATAATTCATGTCTCTACCGTGGCAAAAAGCTCCCGAAAGTGTTCTCATTGTCAAGATCAATTAAAGCTACCACGGTGATGTCCATAGGAAAACACTTTGAACTTCCCTTAGAACAGAGAGGCTTTCTTTTTGGCTCGGTGCACTCAGTGCTCAGTGGTGCCAAGGAACCTTTTTATAATGAAAAAGGATGAAAAAATGGATGATAACTTTCAACTTCAACTCCTCACCAGAAGCTGTGTGTCTGTCAGAATCTTGCTACAATTCAAAGCTTAATTGGATCCCACGCCATCTCACAAAACATTTATGCATGACGGATAAATAGATTGATTGCACTCCACAGATTCTGCAGACACGTTCTTTGTTAGCTAAATTAAAGTTCTAAAGGTTCCGGCTCAACTTGCACCTGTCACCTAACCTAACAAATCCTGACCCATCCCAGAAGGGATTCTGACCCAACCCAGAAGAGATTCTGACCCGACCCAGAAGAGATTCTGACCCGACCCAGAAGAGATTCTGACCGACCCAGAAGAGATTCTGACCCAACCCAGAAGAGATTCTGACCGACCCAGAAGAGATTCTGACCGACCCAGAAAGGATTCTTACCGACGTTGGGGAAGAAGGTGTCGGAGCGCTGGCGAATCATGGCCTGCATCTGCCTCTGCTGCTGCTGCTCCTGCCTCTCCTGGTCCAGCAGGTCTTGCAGCAGGAGCGGCTGCTCTTCCAGGAGCAGAGGCCTGTTGAGTTGTTGTTCCGCAGATAGTGGAGATAGTTCCGAGCTGGGATTAGGGGCCGAATAATGCTGCTGGCCCAGCCCTGCAAGAGGGAACATCCCCTGCTGACTCTGCCGGTTCAGGCTATGAGGACCAGGAGGCTGTCCCCCCCCCACCATGGGCATGTGTTGGTTGACCTGTTGTCCGGCGGGGACACCGAACCCCGGGACCGGCAGCTTGGGATTGGCAGACTGCATCATTGGGTCGCCCCTGTGGCCCATACCCATGGATGGGTTCATGCCATGGTCCAGAGTGTGGCCCGGTACCATGACCATGTTCTGCTGCTGCTGGCCCGGTGCCTGGGCACACTGCTGAGTAAAAGCCAGGCCAGCGTCTTCCAGCTTCTCCTTGATGAGCATACTGGAGAGAACCGGAGCGGTACCAGAGAGCGGGTCAACTTGAGGCTGAGCCGACGCCGCAAACCGGCCAGAATGATCCCCTGGGATTCCGCTGCTGTTCATGTGAGGTCCACAGATATTGACATGGTCCTGATTGTTCACTAGGCATGGATTGAATTCAGTCTTAATAGTCTTGCCACTGTGCAGACCAGCAAGGCCTTCCCTGGCACACTCCTCTTTCTTGACCTGATCAGCCATCTGGAGGCTGTCAGCTTTGCCTGAGTGCTGAGACATGGAGGAGGAGGTGGCAGCTGCTCCATCGGGGTTGGTGTTCCTTTTCTCGGACAAGGCTTTCTGAAGGTCTGAAGCCTCTCCGTGGTCATCTTCCATTGGATCAGCCAGATCCAGCTCCTCGTTGAACATATCCTTCTTGTCGTCAAGGTCGAGTTCTGGGTCGGCATAGGCGATGAGGTCAAAATTCCCAGATGTCAAGAAGTCGTCCAAGTGGAGGCCATCCTCCCCGTCGAGGTTGAGTGTCTCTAGGTCGTCGTCCACCAAGTCCTTCACCTCCACATCTTCGAGGTCCTTCACTGCCGAGTCATCCGTGTCAAGCTTCTCTTCGATGCCCTCCCCTGTGGGAAGGGGAAGCTTCTCTGGCTGACCAGCTACTGGAAGGAGGGCAGGCTGCTGCGTGTGGAGTGTCTCGCTCTGGTTTGGCTGACTCATGGACCTGTTTAGCAGGTGGTGCTGCTGGCCGAGATTCATATGCATGTTAGCCTGCTGCTGCATGGCGTCCATGTTAGTCCCCATGAGCATAGGGCCCACCGCTCCTTGCTGAGGCTGTCCCAGCATTGGATCCATCATTCTCTGGCCCTGGGGCCCAGCGAAGCCCATCTCTTGGCCAGGCATGAAGCCATGAGGGAGCCTTTGGCCAGGCTGGTTTTGGTGGTCCATGGAACCAAGGGACCCGAAGGGGAGCCTCATACGGTTCTCGGGGGCTCGGTGGCGGAGCTCGATGAAGGGCTGGCCCATGATGTTGTGCTGCTGCATGGGTAGAGCTCGCGGGGGGAAGTGCTGAGGGAGCCCCATCTGGGGGTTGCCCCCTATGGGTCGGGCAAGGTCGATGGATATGGAGCGCCGCATTTGAGGGGGCATATTTTCAGGAGCCATGGGCCCGCCTGGCATCTGATGTGGGGGCCTCATAAATGGCTCCTGTCCTTGCGCCCCGGGAGGAAATCCAAACCTTGAGAGAGAGACAGGAAAAATGAGAAACAGGGAGAGAGAGGGGGGTGTCGGGAGGGAAAGAGAGACAGAGAGAAAAACAGAAACAGAGAGAGAAGATAAGAGAGACTTTAAAAAAAAGCAAAACACACCAAGCTTTCTTGAGAAAGCAAAGACTAACATACACTGATTTGCTCCACCAAGTGATTCATCTGAATCACAGACTCTGGAGTTGCCAAAACAAACTCTTGAAGACCTGCACTTCAAAGGCTTTTAAAATCTGTACTTTCAGAGTGTTTTCATCTTCCCATCAGTTGTATAATGAGAAGGCAAGGAGCTGTTAAGAATCAATACAGTAAACAAACACAAATGTACTGACACACAAGGGACATGGGATCAGAAGAACATCTTACCTCTGGCCCTGCGGCCTCATCCCCATGGCGACCATTTCTCTGGGGAATGGTTGTCGGGGCATCTGACCGTCATGGGGAAACGGCCCTTGCTGCTCCCCCACATACTGCCCCGGGAACCTCGGGGGCCCCCTCATGGTGCCTGGGTACGGAGGAGGGGGCCTGCCAAAAATGTCTGGCTGTGCCGAGGAGTCTTCCTGCGGCCAGGGGCGGGGTGTTCCGGGGGCGCTAGCCATAGCGGCCACAGTGGCGGCGGAGGGCCCTTCCAGCTGGCCTTTCCTCTGCTGCTGCCTCAAGATCAGCTGACGCAGTATCTGGCGCTAGAAGCACAGCAAGACCTCTATGAGTTCGTAGGAAAGGGCTTGCATAATACACTCACAAACTCATGAACATGTGGTATAAATGCCATTTCAAAAGACAGTATGACATTTTGACAACACCTTTACAAATCCTCACAATTAAGTTATTGTCTTTTGGTGTTTAACTCAACTAACTTACATTTTGAATACAACTACAAACACTTACTTTTGTCTTGTCTTCCGTGTCTCCCATTTGGGGATGCATGACTCCCTGGATGTCCGCTTGACTGGGCGGATGCGGGACACCATGTACTGGTCTGTCTCCAACCTGAGGACAAGGGGTCATGGGCGCCTGTTCGAACGGATCGTGAACAGGAGTGTGGCTAGGATGAGGAGTAGGAGGCAAGGAGAAGCCATCGTCACACATCCCGGGGTGCTTAGGGGTCTGTGACCCATGGGGTCTGGCAAACGCGTCTGGCATCCTTCCCTGACCCTGATGGGAGAACAGGTCACCGGGATGGGGCATGGAGCCTGGTCTGGACCCTGGGCTAGATGCTGGTCTTGGGGTCCCGGGAGCCAGGGAGTATGGGTCCATCAGAACTGGCCTGGGCGTGCTGGGGGACTGATCGTATGGGTCTGGCTTGCTCAGGGGTCTGGGCGTTCCTGGTGGTTGGGCGTAGGGGTCTGCACCTCTCTGAGCCCCTGGGGATTTGGGGTACCTCTCTGCTGGCGCAGGCCGAGGTGTGCCGGGCATCTGAGCGTAGGGGTCCATGACATGGGAGGGTGATTGTCTGCGGCTGATTGCCTGAGCATACGGGTCTGCAGAGGGCCGTGGGGTGCCTGGTGGCTGGGCATAGGGGTCAGACAAAGGTCGTGGGGTGCCTGGTGGTTGGGCATAAGGGTCAGACGAAGGTCGTGGGGTGCCTGGCGGTTGGGCGTAGGGGTCAGACAAAGGTCGTGGGGTGCCTGGTGGTTGGGCATAAGGGTCAGACGAAGGTCGTGGGGTGCCTGGTGGTTGGGCATAAGGGTCAGACGAAGGTCGTGGGGTGCCTGGTGGCTGGGCGTAGGGGTCAGGCAAAGGTCGTGGGGTGCCTGGCGGTTGGGCATAAGGGTCAGACGAAGGTCGTGGGGTGCCTGGCTGCTGGGCGTAGGGGTCAGGCATCTGCTGGGAGTAGTCAGGTCTGGGGGTCCCGGGTGCCTGTGCGTATGGATCCCTGTGGGGGTGCCTGGGCATGGGGAAATGGCCGCCATGCTGCTGGCGCATCATTCGGGGCTTGTTGCCGAAGCCGTCAGCTCCCATAGATGGGTGAGGTGTCAAGGGCTGGTGGGCGTATGGGTCGGGCTGCTGGCCCTGCTGGAAGCCGTCTGCCGGCCTGGGGGTCAGAGGCGGCCTCTCGTAAGGGTCCATGGGCCCCCGGCGGAGCACTTGAGGGGGCATGGAGCTGAAGGCATCCATCTGCTGCTGCTGATGCCCGGGTGGCATGGGGGCCTTGAAGAGGGGCACAGATCCCGACTCATTACTGCCAGGGATGGGGGCAAGCAGTGGGCGTGCGTACGGGTCGGAGAGGACCATGCGGCTGTGGGCCATGCGCTGGTATGCCTCCGCCCGCTGATTAGGCCTGGCGAAGGGGTCTCCAGAGGGGTTGAGCCCCATCATGTGCCTGCCCATGCCCTGCTGTTGCTGCTGCTGCTGCTGCTGGAGGTCAACCCCCATACCCATCCTGGGGGGGCCCATGGGCTTCACAAACGGGTCGGCTGGCCTCGGGGTGTCAGGGGGCTTGGCGTAGGGGTCGGCTGCTGACGTGGGCGAGCCGAAGCCCTCGTGGGCCGGGGATGGCCGACCCCTCTCCTGTGCGTCCGAGCCCCTGCGAGGCGTGCTGGAGCCCGATGAAGGCGGCCGAGGGGTGCCCACCATCTTATTGTAGGGGTCCCAGGGCGAGGTGGGCCTGGAGCCCGAGGACGAACCCCCAGGGGAGAACATCTGCGGGGACTGGGGCTGAGAGGCCGGGCCCTGGGGGTAGGCCATCTCCTTGCCTATGGAGGTCGAAGAGGAGGATGGCGGCGGGAGCTGCGGCCGCAGGAAAACGTCGTCGGTGGGTGTGCCGGGCAGCTGCGGCCGAGCGAAGCCCCCGTCTTTAGGCTGCAGCGGGGAGACATTGCCTCCGCTGCTGGGCTGGGGGGTTCGGGGGCTCTGGTTCCCACTGTTGGGAGAGTCTCCACCGCTGCTTAAGTTCTGCTGCTGTTGTTGTTGCTGTTGCTGAAGCTGCTGTTGTTCATTTTTAACTTGCTCCAGCTTCTGAGTGGCTTCGATCTTCGCCTGCTGTTTGCTCTTTTGTCTCATTTGCTACCATGGAAACAGGAGGGGAAGAAAGGCACAGAGGAAAGAGAAGAAGGGTGAAGGAGGAGAGGAGAGCACTTCAGTTAATGAAGTCAGTTGAAGGCATTGAATTTTAAATTCATGATGACATGGTACTAAAAAAACACTCTCTCTCTCTCCCTCACTTGCTACCAGAAAATAAAATTAAAAATAAAATGCACTTTTGTTTTCGTTTTACATTTGTTTTGATTATGAACAATTAAGCCATGCAGGGATAGGGATGTGAATATGTGTAGAAGATTTAACAACACGATGGTGAAATTAAGCCTTTAGCAGTCATTACTGTTGCAGGCTCTTAGCTAAGCCAAGGAGGAATGATATGACAGTTAATCAGTTCTCTCTCTCTTCCACATTCAACACTTCAACCTCACTGTTTTCTTACACCTAGTCAATTTGTTTTGTCTTTTTTTTATAACGGTTCTGGGAAGAGAATCGCCAGAGCAGTGCCTCGCCTTAGTAGGATCTTACCAGAGAATTTTTTCCACTTCCTGCAGCTATAGTTGCCTGGTTGGAATGTCCAAAAAGGACGTCTTTATTTGTTGATGATTTTATGGCTTTGCTTTTTGGGACCTTTTCCTGTTGCTTCTTAAGGGGTCCCCTCATGTGATTTACCTCTCCCTTTTCAATGCAAATTAAGAATTAGTAGACCGCACGAGAATGTCATAATGTATTAAAGTAGATGACTCACGCAGCCCATGCACATTCATGCCTAGAAATGTCTAAAATCATCATGGTTCCATTAATAAATTAACAGGAATTAAATGCACAAATAGGTTAACACTAAGAACGTTGCCTTTGCGTGCAAGCATTTACACACACACACCCTAGCTCACTCTCCCACACACAGTCTCGCTCACAGTCTCACTCTCGTTTTTTCTCCCACACACACACTCACGCACACACTCTCAAGCACACACACACACACACACACACTCATGCACACACACACACATACACAATCATGCGCACACACACACACACACCCTAGCTCACTCTCCCACACACAGTCTCACTCACAGTCTCACTCTCTTTCTCTCTCCCACACACACACAGACACACACACACTCATGCACACACACATACACAATCATGCGCACACACGCACACACACAATCATGCACACACACATTCATGAGCACACACACACACACACACACACACTCATGCGCGCACACACACATACACACTCATGCACACACACACACACACACACACACACACTCATGCACACACACACACACACACACACACACACACACACACACACACACTCGAGTATTCCCACTCTTCCTTTTGGCATGCTGTGCTTATGGTTATGAAGGCAGTGTGACCTACAATGAAAACACACAAAGACTGGCATTGTTCTCTCTCTCTCTCTCTCAGGGTTTCTCAACTCCTGGGCCCGACAACCCAGTGACACTGGCGTCACTTACGGCCCCCCATTCTACTGCTGTCTAAGCTGCGAGGCATGTATTAGCCGACACTGAGCCCAATAGACTGGATTCAGGGACTGCTTTCAGAAACGGAGGCCTGTGAATGCAATCAGGAACCAGATGATTCTTTTTTTTAGGAGAGCGACAGAATTTTGGGTCGTTTTGATACCCATGTTTAAAATTAGGAATTTGCCAGCGTCGTTATGGCTGCAGTCGTCTTGTGTGTGTGTGAGTGTGTTTGTTTGTGTGTTAATAAATGCATATGAGCGCTTGGTAATGAGATGAATCAGGTTAGAGTTGGCTTAGAGTTTGGTCAGCTTCTTCTTATCTGAGGTTCTCTGAGGTTGAGAAACTCAGCTAAACAGAGCAGATGAATGTGCCCTTTCTGAAGAGAACCCCCCCCCCCCCCCCCCCACCTCCCCAGATATAAAGCACACTCAAATCAACCCCCACCCCCCACCCCCTCCTTTCCCCAGGAGCTGTTGGTCACCTGTCGGAACTTCCACTCCTGTTCATGCTCGGACTCCTTGTGCTTGAGCGGGTCTTTGAAGAGTACGTCGGTTTCCATGGGGACCGAGGGGTCAAAGGGGTCAGGCACCTGCTGTTGCTGTCTCTTCAGGGTGTCGTTGGACAGCTGGACTTTGTTTATGCGGAGGGCTGCCCGGTTGTCTCTGGCCTTTTGCTGGAGAGAGGGGGGGGGGGGGGGGGGGGAAGAGAGAGAGAGAGAGAGAGAGAGAGATATATAAAGGCAGAAAAGTGGAGATCTTAAGCAAACAAACTAACCAAAAGATATTTCAAAACAAACAAAACAACCAAAAGAAATATCAAACGAACAAAAAACAGCCTGAAGAGCAAAGTGCCGAGTTTAATGCCGAACATTAGAAGCTGCTGTGGTAAAAAAAATGGATTGGTGTATCTCCATTTTTAATGTGCAGACATTATGCACAAGTGGATGATGATGGTTGCAATTACGTTTGATTACAGTCCCAGTTATATTGGTGTTGTTTGTGAGAGCGGGTGAAATACAAAAGGCAAGGCATTGGCAAACAACCATCACTGTGCTTCCCCAGTGCCTTGTAAAGTTGACTTCAGTAAGATGAACTGAGACATCTGTCTGAGACTCCACTAAATCTGCAGAGTCTTCACTGCCGAGTGATCACTCGTGTTTATTATTCCGCCTCCTTCCCCTTGCTCTCATCTCCCTCTCTCCAACCTATTTTCTAAACAAGCAAACAGCCCATTCACTCTCGTTTGGTTTCCTTTGGCAACAGCTGCTGCCTCAAACACAGATTTTTTGTTATCCTCTGGCACAAGAGCCGTGCGTTATCGGACTGCCGACTAATATGCCATCTTACCACATAGGGCAGCCTCTCCTGAGAACTCGCCTTCCTCCAGAGCTTGGCGATCTGTTTGACTCGCGTGGCCCAGTCTGGGAGAGAGCGAGAGAGAGAGAGAGAGAGAGAGAAATCAGCCATTAGACACACAGATTTTCACCAAGAACTTTACTCAATTGGTATCTTTGAGATGACCAAGAAACTTAAATGACTGTTATTGTAGTTATTCAGAGCTAAATACTACCCTTGTGTGTGTCTGTGTAAGAGCGCTCTCTCTCTCTTATTGCAACAAGTATAATACAGTTAATTCAAGTATGTTTGAGAGATATCTGTTGTATAGTTACATTTACATTTACATTTAGTCATTTAGCAGACGCTTTTGTCCAAAGCGACGTACAAGGGAGAATTATAGTTGTCATTCCAGTTATATAAAATCATTGTTGACTAATGTCAACTCTCCAGGCGTATTCACTGTTTCTGTAAAACAATCATTGTTTTTCAACCCTCATGGTTGAAGACAGGTGAAACCAGAGGGAAAGACTTGCCTGGGAACTCCTCTGGCAGGTTGGGGAAGTTCATGTTGGTGTAGAGGACGGGGGCCACGGTGGCCATCTCCCCCAGGGTCTCCTCCTTCTCCCACTTGAGCGTGCTCCTCTGGGCGTTGGACATGGTGTCGGCCTCGGGCTCCGGGGGGGCCATGGGGCCCGGTGCAGTTCCAGGGGCCCCAGAGGGCCACGGCCCCGCCATGTCTCCTCCCATCTGGCCAAAGTTTTTCTCCCTATGGGTGGAGGAAAAATAACAATGTTATTCAAATGTTAAACCAAGTTTTTCTCCCTTAAGTAATTATAGTAATAAAAATAACAATGACAAAAAACTGAAGAAAAAGATATCACACTTCATCTGTAAAGGGTTTTATGGCTGAATGTTAAGGTACTTGAAAGGGATAGATTTCTGTTCCCTTTTACTAAGGGGTCTGCTTGGGGCTGTGTGTGTTACCTCATGTTGTCGGGGAAGGGCATCCTGTGGAGAGGGGAGAAGTTGCCCTGGCCACAGGGTCCCGGCACGGCAGGCATCATGGGAGTTTGCGGGAAGGCGGGATTGGGTCCCATCATGCCGTTCATCATGGGCATGCGAGGAAACATTCCTGATAGTGAGGTCGAAAAAAGAAAAAAAAACAGAGTGCATGTGTAAGAGATGACTGTGCTCAATGTGGTTTACGTGTGTGCATGTGCGTGTGCGTGTGTGTTTGTGTGTGTGTGTGTGTGTGTGTGTGTGTGTGTGTGTGTGTGCATGTGTGTGTGCGTGTGTGTGTATGTGTGTGTGTGTGTGTGTGTAAGAGCCGAGTGAGCTTGGCTGCATTGGCTCCTGATTGGTGCAATCTACACCCGGGCGAGTGCATTAGGAGCTCAGGAATCACAACTCATCTCCTCCTCCTCAGTCCTGGCTCCCGACGCCAGCAGTCCCTCAGACCCACGGCCCTAAACCAGGACTGACTGGAAGGGATACGCCGGCAACGCTATCCTCTCTCCTCTGGTCCAATCCAATCTCTCTCACATTAGAGTCAATGAGGGAGAGAAGATGAATACGAGAGAGAGAGCGAGAGCTTTCCTGCTCCAGTAATCAGTAGGAACTTCTTCTACAGATTTTCCCTGTAGTTATTATCTTCTCTCCTCCGTGCTACATATCTAATGAAACACCCCCTTCCTCAAACCTCATCCAACTTGAGTCCTAATGCGTATATATCCCCTCTCTGTGTCTGCGGTTGGTTAAAGTCAGTGAGGACGACCATTGTGCTTTAGATTAGATTAGATTAGATCAGATTCAACTTTATTGTCATTGCACAGAGTACAAGTACTGAGCCAACGAAATGCAGTTTAGCATCTAACCAGTAAGTGCAAAATAGCAATAAAAGTGCAGAGTATGTGCAAATGTAGGGTGGACTAAGTGTTGCGGCTGGCATTGCTGTACCTGAGTTCTGCAGAGGCATGCCTGGCCCCGAGGCACTGGGGAGGGAGTTAGGCATGGGAAGATGGGGGAGAGACGGAGGCTGGCTTGTGGTTGGGCTCAGCACGGCAGTGAATAGATCCTCCACGTCCTTCCCCTCCAGCTCTGTAGGGGGCGACAGTGCATTTCAGACTTGGCAGGTCTACAGTCTCCCTCCTTTCACCCTCCCCCAAAACACAGGGTTCATAGAGGGACAGATAAACTAAGAGGGAAGCGCTACACTACAAAGTAATAATTGGTTACCTCTGCTTTTATCTTGACGGCTACTTTCCTCGACATTCTTCTCTGACTAACTAACCAGTTCATTTGACAAATGTGTTCATTAAGTGATTTGAATCACTACAATCACTCTTCAGCTATTTAACTATGCTGTGTCATTGAGGAAGCAGTCATTGTTCTTAGACCAGTAATTCTACTAACCCTATTTCCATTTGACTATAAGATGAGGCATACATCACGTGGCAGATAGGTAATCTGAAAACACAAACCTGGAATTTTGTAGAGCTTGCTGAGAATAGCCCCTGAAAATGAGAAGAAAAAAAGAAAAAATGACAACATGCCACAAAGTCTAAGTCTAAAGCCAACTGTATAGATCAGCAAGTATGTTGGATACACAGATACAGAATCATTCCCTTTGACATTTTACAGCACAATTTCTTTTTGTGTAGACAGGGTGATGTTGAAGGGGCTTCTGTGAACTCCCTGTGGCCATGTCTGAGGCCATGAAAAGCACTTCTGAGATCAAGCTGCCGTTCAATGTTTCAAACCCTAAAGAGACTGGTGGGGTTGGGGGATTTCTTGGAACCATCTCACAGCACTTCACGTTTGGCCATGCAGGCTTCTGTACCCTGGTCATATAGGCAAAAACAAGTGTCCCCAGTGGCAGAGCCCTCTAAAGAAGACACATCGGAGCGGAGACACCGTAATGTATTCTTTAAAAAAAACGTCTCTGATGAACTTTTCTCCCATGAATTTTAATTGGCCCAGACAGCTCAGAAGTGGTGGGAACACTCGTCTTCTGAATCCGCTCAAAAAAAAAGCCATTCTGATGCTAGTCAAGATCATCAAAAGAGAGCAGGTTTGTGACTGGTGGTCCTCACCGTCCGTCACCATCTTGTCCAGCTCTGGACTCAGGATGGCGTCCAGAGTCTCTTCCTGTAGAGGACGGGAGCCACGGTGGGTGGGGCCTGAGGGGTGGTGGGCGGTGGCCGAGGGGTCGTCTGAGAGACCCCCAATGTCCAGACCAGCTAAAGGGGGGTGGAAACAGGTCAGCCATCAGTGTTGTTTGTGCGTGCGTATATGTGTGTGTGTGTGTGTGTGTGTGTTCATTTTATTTGGCTCAAAAAGACTTGGATTTCTGCCAAGCTAGCCTTGTCAAGTCTACCCTACCCTTCTGGCCTCCCAAACAAACAAGGAAAAGGAAAGAAAAAAAGAGAGACAGATAAACACTTCACGTCACTTCTAAGAGGAGTAAATCACAGCTGACGAGCAATTTATTTTCAAACTGGATCTGAGAAAAAGAAAGAGAGAAAGAGAGAAAGAGAGAAAGAGAGAGTGCCAGTCTCTAATGTTGTGGTGAAATAAGCTCTCTTTCTCTCTCAGCTCTCGTTCCCCCCCCCCCCCCCTCCTCTCTTTTTTCTTCCATGACTCCATTTTCCAAGAATAACAGGAACCTCATTTGCGTTGCCTGCTCAAGCATGTAGAAAAAAAGAAAAAAAGTACCCCATCGAAAAATAGCCAAACTTTCATCATCTCATATCCTGTCCCATTGTGAAAAAAAAAGACGATGGCTTAATCAATGCTTAAACACAAGAAAACACAGTAGATAACTGCCATGAGTAATCATAATAAGCCTAGTCCTTGACTTCAAAAGACAGAAAAAGGGGTCCAGCCTTGATGGATCGGAGTCTGAGAGGGCGCCACGGTGACCTTGTCACCGAGTACTTGATGATTGCACTCGAGTAACGAACGTCAGAGACGCCACAAAAAGAGTGGAGTGGAGTCTTCGCTCGGCCACGTTTACAAAGCAAACATTTGCCTCAGCACTTTTATTTGATGAACGGACAATTCTCAGTGTATTCCCATGGATATTCATTAATGGACAACCAGCCAGCCGCACACACACACACACACACACACACACCCAACCCCTGGCCCCCACTGTGACATGTTTGGGAAATCAAACCTGCTGACCTTGTTAACCTGACCCTTTCTTTCCCCTATCTCTCTCTCTCTCTCTCTCTCTGTTCACTCTTTCTATTGCGCTCTCCTTTCGTCTACTCTAGTTTCTTTTGAGAAGAAGATTAGCTCAAGTGCTCACAAGAGGCCTCTCGAATAGGCACCCTCTTAATTTACAACTTTACACACACTGTGCAGGGAAAAGCTGCCCAACGGCTTTCCTTAATCCTTACTGTTCTGGGGTCAGTTTTCAACTTTTTAACAGTGATCCGTCTGTCCTGCAACTATAAAGTTCACATCTCCCCCCCCTTCAACTGCCTCACTTTAATAGCACTTTAATAGCACTACATCAGCCGCCCAGAAAGCCCATTTGAGGTTTAGTTGCTGGAGTGGTCCAGGGTCCAGGGTGTACACCCACAAATGCTGATTGGTTCTGGAGTGGACCAGGGTGTACACCCACATATGCTGATTGGTTCTGGAGTGGACCAGGGTGTCACGTCACAAAATGGAGCAACCAGTCGAAAGCTTTAAAGGCAATACAGCACGCTTGCATGAAATAGCTGTAGAGATTCAAAAATAAGAGAGAGCGAGAGAGAGAGAGAGAGAGACACCAACAAAGGAAGGGGAGCGGAGGTGGAGGGAGAGGGTCATGCAGAAACTAAGAGTGTGTGTGTGTGTGTGTATGTGTGTGTGGTGGGGGCGGGGGGGGGGGGGGGGCGTGGGGGGTAAGGTGTTAGGTTGAAGTAGCCACGGGTCAAAGGTTAGAAGAGGTAGAGCTCTACTCCAAAAGACAGTCCTACTATGAAGGCTCTTACCGAACGGGGAGGAAGAGCGGTCAACCTGGAAAGGGCAGAAATCAAGACCTACGGGAACCCCAGCCAAACAAACAAACAAACAATACACAAAGAGAAAGCAAAACAAAAACAACAACAGAAACAGTTAATACAAAACAGAGGCATAAAGAAGAAGAAAAAATATCCAAAAGCATACAACCAAAATCTGAAGCATAAAGGGTGGCACATAGCAAACCAATATTAAAGAAAGCCAACTCCAAAAGATGCCATGACAAGCGTGAACGTGTGAAGAAAAAAAAACAAAAAAAAAGGGCCATTTCACAGGAAGGAGGATGCTACAGATATGAAATGGAGGTGGGTGAGTGAGTGAGTGAGTGAGCCTTTCAAGTCTGCAGAGAAGATGCCAAGCCAGGAGCCGACCTAAACTTTGCGACACTCAGGGACTGAATGTGTGTGTGTCTGTGATTTTGTGAGGGTGTAACAGAGAGTGAGTGAGTGAGTGAAAGTGTGTGTGTGTGTTTTCGTGGTGTGTGCTTTTTTGTGGTGTGTGTGTGTGTTCGTAGTGTGTGTGTGTTCGTGGTGTGTGTTTTTTTGTGGTGTGTGTGTGTGTTCGTGGTGTTTGTGTTTTGTGTGTGTGTTCGTGTGTGTGTTCGTGTGTGTGTTCGTGTGTGTGTTCGTGTGTGTGTTCGTGTGTGTGTTCGTGTGTGTGTTCGTGTGTGTGTTCGTGTGTGTGTTCGTGTGTGTGTTCGTGTGTGTGTTCGTGTGTGTGTTCGTGTGTGTGTTCGTGTGTGTGTTCGTGTGTGTGTTCGTGTGTGTGTTCGTGTGTGTGTTCGTGTGTGTGTTCGTGGTGTGTGTTCGTGGTGTGTGTTCGTGGTGTGTGTGTGTGTGTGTGTGTGTGTGTATGTGTGTGTGTACGTGTGTGTTCATGGTGTGTGTGTGTGTTCGTGGTGTGTGTGTGTTCATGGTGTGTGTGCGTGTGTGCGTGTGTGTGTGTGTGTTCGTGGTGTGTGTGTGTTCATGGTGTGTGTGTGTGTGTTCATGGTGTGTGTGTGTGTGTGTGTTCGTGGTGTGTGTGTGTGTGTGTGTTCGTGGTGTGTGTGTGTGTGTGTGACCTGTGTGTGGTAGGGGGAGCGGAGGGGAACCATCTACCTGTGTCCTGGCCTGGCTTCACCAGGTTCTCTGAGAGCATCCCCAGCAGGTCGTCGTCGGAGCCTAGCACCAGGTCCGCTAGCGCATCCTCCCCTACCTGGGCTGGAGATGGAGAGGATATGCACACGCCTGGGCTGAGCTTGGGTACCATCACACATCACAACACTGTGCTACCCTCACGGACATCCGTGACAGTATATCCTGATGCCAGCTATGACTCATTTATGGTCTTCCTGTAATTGCTGACTAAAGGAATGCTAAGGAATGTCAATTTGTGCACAATAACCCAATTCAGTAATATCCTTTTGATTATTTTCAGTAAGGCAAATTAATACTTTAAAGAGTGTCTTGGCTAATGGGTGAGAAATTGATGACAGACAAAAGAACTGATCTCCATTAGCTTTCTGTCTTGTTTCGGAGGTTAAAGAGTGAAACCAGAAGCAGACCAGTGCAGAGAGACAGGAAGAAAAAGAAAGGTAAAGAAAGAAAGATTGAGCGGGGGGCAAGGGGAGTTCAGTTAAGCCTTCTTGTGTCAGAGCGAAAATGAAGGTCACCAAGTTCTGGCACGAAAACAAGTTAAAAATGCTAAAATGCTAATAGCTACAAATGGCCGGGGTGATTGCTGCTCAAGGTTTGGCCCGACACTGTCCTGCCTGTCTGTCGGTTCTTTTCTGACTGCAGAGATTGCGGTCGTCTCTAGGTAGTAGGCCTTTAGTGTGCGTGTGTGAGAAGTGTAAGGTTATGAGAGTTCAACCCGGAGCTGTGTGGTAACTGAGGATGACCATCAACAGAAGTGTGTGTGTGTGTGTGTGTGTGTGTGTGTGTGTGTGTGTGTGTGTGTGTGTGTGTGTGTGTGTGTGTGTGTGTGTGTGTGTGTGTGTGTGTGTACACGCGTGTGTGTGTGTGTGTGTGTGTGTGTGTGTGTTCAAATGGGGCTGTAAGGTGAGGGTTGACAGAACTAAAGATGAAGAGGCATGGGGAAGTAGATGAGTGGTAAAAAACAAGAACGTGGTTCTCCCCTTCTTTGGCCTTCACCCAATTCCTTCCTCAGAGCCAAGGAGGATCGGGGTCACACACACACACGCACACGCACAGCTGCAGGCAAACATCTTCCTTTCTCCTCCAAAGACTCCGGAATATACACATGAGTAGTCCATAAAATATACCTTAATCTTTAAAAATTGCCCCTTGATTACAAGTGTGTCAAGTAGTTTTCTCTACCGTATAATCATTATCAATTTCCTTTAATCATATAAAAAAAAGAACGCCTCTAAAAGCCTTCAGAATTGGTCAAACCTCTGACAACAATAATCAATCCAGTAATCAATCAAGTCGAAGTGTTTCAATCAGACAGGATCCACTGCTGAAGCATCCAATCTCTGAACGGTCAATTTAGCTGTTCTGTTACCGACAACGAATCACTGCTCAAAATCACTGATCAAAATCACTGCACACACATGGAATATGCATCTGAAATTCTATAATAAACTAACAGTTCACAGTGGGGTTTGTTGATGTGCTACTGATGTTACTATGTGCAAACCCACTGGAGAGGGAGAGGGAGAGGGAGAGGGGGAGAGGGAGAGAGAGAGGGAGAGCATCCCCTGCATCGGCTATGACTGATGCGACCTGACAACTTGGCTTCTAGGGAGACGTTGTCGTGGTACTCGAACACAGACGCAGGGAGAAACTTGAGTATACGTGTGTGTGTGTGTGTGTGTATGCCTGTGTGTGTGTGTCTGTAGCTACTTGCACTGGAATAGAGGGCCTTACATTCTGTATGAATGTAGTCACGGGAGGGGCGGGGGAGGGTGGGGTTGAGCAGATACAGGAAAGGAAGGAATAAGAGAGGACAGAGAAGAGGAGAGTGACCAAAGGAGAGAGGGAGGAAGAGCACAGAGGTGTTTGATGGAAGAAAAGACAGAATAAGGAGAGCTAAAATCAGTAAAGGGGAACCATGTAGTTAACAGAGCAGGAAGCAGAGAAAGACAAGATATGTGAAAGATAGAAAGAGCGAGAGAGAGAGAGAGAGAGAGAGAGAGAGAGAGAGAGAGAGAGAAAATATAAGGAGGAAAGAGCCCAGACAGAAGACAGAGCCACGCTGATGGACATACGCAGTGTGCGGGTCTTGGTGGAGCCGGTTGCCGTGGTGCTGAGAAGTGGGTCGGAGGAGGGGTCCAGGAAGCTGCTGGTGGCGCTGGCGTGTTTGGTCTCGGCGAGGAGGGTCCCATGATCAGGGTCCACCAGCCCCGGCTCCAGAACCTGTCTGTTCTGCTTGCTCTTGTCCAGCAGCTCCTTCCCAAAGAAGGCCTCCTAGAGACACACACACACACACACACACACACACACACACCTTAGAAACAAAGTCTCCACAAGGACATGAAACATCTTAAACAACACGTAAAACACAAGTGATTCAGGATTTCGAGGGGTTAGTGGTATAATAATGAAGCCACCATTTTGTTCCTTTTTTTTGGCCATTGCCTTCCTATCGTAACCGTGTCCGTTATCGGACGGCGTGTGTTAACGGCAAGCGTTTGCGTTGTCATGTTAGTCCATTATTAAACCGAGCATATCAATTGTTGATCGATTATTAAACTTAGCATTTTGATCGTTGAACAGAATGGCCGGTGTTTGACACGGTCCGATAACTGACATAGCTACGCTATCCACCCAAAGTGAAGAGTTAAGTGCTTCTGCCTCACAGATACGTTTTTTAAATTCACATTAGAACTTCACTGAGCCGTCCTGGTGGCCCTTGTCATGCTCTGCCGCCAGCTCAAATGAAAGTCATTTTTTAATTAAAGGAGTCTTAAGTTCAGGTCCGGGAGCCTGCTGGGCTATGAGCTCAGCCTGCCGAATGGAGAACGCAGACAGGAGAGGCGAGGTGGGGTGTGTGTGTGTGTGTGTGTGTGTGTGTGTGTGTGTGTGTGTGTGTGTGTGTGTGTGTGTGTGCGTGTGTGCGTGTGTGGGGGGGGGGGGGGGGGGGGGTCCCCAAGCACCCAAAAAAAAGAGACAGTGAACAAGGCGGTCGGTCCCATGATGCTCTCTGCTACATTATGTTCCGAGTTTAGCGAGACGCTGACAAACCAGGACGTGAACATCTGTCAGGAGGCCTAGGGACCGCAGAGAGTGACGGGCCGCGACGCAACGCAGGGCAAATCCGCCCCCCCACAAAGCCCTCCCACCCCCACCCCACCAAAAAAACACGTGCTTGTGTGCACGCGTGCGCATGGCCTGTGCACACACGTACCTCATGTGCGCGCTACTTGTTTCCAGGCACTTGGAGCGTCTTTCCGACAGGCTCGTGCCCACGGAGGTGAGTACTCCCTACTGTGCTGAAACATTAAAAGCGTAATGCGCTGGGACGCTGAATCATTTATGGCCACCGTCGCTCCGGCAAAGACCTTTTGAGTTCCGTTCCCGGGTCTCGCTGAACAAACCAGTGGAGAAGTGACAGCTGGCGCGCTAAATGCATGGCTGCCTCCCCACCGCTGCGCATTACTGCCTTTCTTTTAGCGGTTGCAGGGCTAGCGTAGCGTTTCAGAAGGCTGCTCTTCGTTTCCAATATTATACCGTCACCACGCACATTTCATCTGAGCACTGCTACAGTGTGTCAGAGTCAGACATAAGTTTTAGAAGAACCCATGCCTTAAAAATGGGAATTATTCAGGGGTGGGGCCTGTCGTTATTGCAGGTATGAGGTAGAGAAGGAGGAGGAGGAAGAGGAGGGAAAGAAGGAGGAGGAGTTATGCCTGCAGGAGAGTGACAGGGGATACCTAGGGTTGGGGTTAGGCGGGGCTGTGGGAGGGGTAGGGTCTGGAGCCTTGACTGAATGGAATGGATTCACATCACATCCCCAGTGTGGTTTGGGAGAGGAGGGGAGGGATACCAGTACATGGAGATAGGAGGGGAACACCTCCTCCAGCTGGTTTAGGGTTAGGAGAGTAGAGTAGAGTAGAGTAGAGTAGAGTAGAGGAGAGGAGGGAGACCAGTACCTGGAGATAGGAGGGGAACGCCTCCTCCAGCTGAGTTTTCTTCCTCCTGTATTTCTTCTTCTTCTCCGGGGTCTCTGACGGGGGCAGCGCCTCATCCACAGGTGTGTCTGGCTCATTCCAGCCTGTGGGGAGAGAGCATGCTTGTGAAGGAGGAGGTTTGCGTGCGTGTGCGTGTGCGTGTGTGTGTGTGTGTGTGTGTGTGTGTGTGTGTGTGTGTGTGTGTGTGTGTGTGTGTGTACTAGTCAGAGTATGTACTGGCACTTAATCTTCTCTCCAAACAGAAAGAAACCCCCCTGTTGAGAGCTGTCAACAAATGTACAAACATGCAACCCACCAAGTCACACCTAGACACTTGCAGACATAGACACACACACACACACACACACACACGCTGTGTTAGGCACAACAAAGTGATTCATGGCCTACCGTCCTCCTTCCCCAAAGGGTTGTCGTTGAGTGAGCCTGATGAATCCTTCCTGCTCAGGGATCGTTTGGTTTTCCCTTGGCCCGTTCGGCTCCTCTGACGGACCATAAACCCGCCGATACCTGAAGTGTGAGAGAGAGAGAGAGATAAACAGAGAGAGATGGAGTGAGAGTGAGATGGAGCAAGAGAGAGAGAGAGAGAGAGATGGAGAGAGAGATGGAGAGAGAGATGGAGAGAGAGAGGCGGAGGAATAATGTGGACGTTGAGCAGACCAAACAGGAGCCTCAACCAGATTGATTAATGGAGAGAGGGATTAATAATGGGTCCCATTGACAGTGAAATCCTGGAATTAATCTCCATTCGTCACCCTGAGCCATGGCCAGGGGGGTCTGCAGCTGTAGCCATTCATCTTGCCAATCTTACCTCGCCTCCACTCTACTCTTCCTCTCCACTCTTTCTCTCCACTCTTTCTCTCTACTCTTTCTCTCTACTCTTCCTCTCCACTCTTCCTCTCCACTCTTCCTCTCCACTCTTCCTCTCCACTCTTCCTCTCCACTCTTCCTCTCCACTCTTTCTCTCCACTCTTTCTCTCCACTCTTTCTCTCCACTCTTCCTCTCCACTCTTCCTCTCCACTCTTCCTCTCCACTCTTTCTCGCCACTCTTTCTCTCCACTCTTTCTCTCTAGCTCTCCACCTCTCCCTCTCTCCAACTACGCTCTTGTCCTCTCCGCTCTAGCTCTCCACCTCTCCTTCTCTCCCTCTCTCCAACTACGCTCCTGTCCTCTCCGCTCTAGCTCTCTAGCTCTCCAACTCTCCCTCCTTTCATCTCCTCCCCGCTTCCCTCTGTTCTGTGTTCAGCATCAGGGCCGCTCCAGAAATAGGATCACCTGAGAAATGGGGTTTCTGCAGCGGGTGGGAAGGCGTATGTGCAGATATATTCCTGTACTCTTTTCTCTTCTCGCAGACCCTCTCGTATACACACATCCACACAAATATCCTCTCACATCAGGCCTGTTTAGGCACACACACACACACACACACACACACACACCCACCCATATTCTGCTTCTGCGCACGTACATGCAGGCATGCACACGCACACGCACACGCATACACACACTTCTTAAAGCCCATCTAAGACCATGCAAGAACGATTGCAATGGCTAAGCCACTTTCCACCAACACAAAGATCACTTTCCACTGCAGCCGCCCCACCCTCCTCCCCCCACAGCCCCTGGGGCCACAGAGCCACAGACACCAGGCTGAACATGTGGCTTTTTAATTTGCAGCTAAATAAAATGTGATTTATATTATAATGAGCACACCATGTCATAACAAGCCCATAATATAACTTGACATAAAACACAAGACTCACGCATTTACGGTCGGCATTTATTAACAGACCTCACTACCAAGAAACACAGTGAACGACTATTATATCCTCCCTCTCTTGTCCGAGCTATGACAAATGGGCTGTTATGAAAGCATAAGCTTGGCCCTTCCAAAATCTTACTGTAGCGTCATGATATACCTTGAATGGCAGGTCTGGGATCAGTCCCTAGATTAACTTCCTGTAGGTTTCCATGAGCTCCAGTTCTATAGATGCAGTTTGGGCTGATCTGGAATCAGTCCCTAGATTAACTTCCTGTAGGTTTGACATGAGCTCCAGTTCTATGGAAGCAGTTTAGGCTGATCTGGAATCAGTCCCTAGATTAACTTCCTGTAGGTTTGACATGAGCTCCAGTTCTATGGAAGCAGTTTAGGCTGATCTGGAATCAGTCCCTAGATTAACTTCCTGTAGGTTTGACAAGAGCTCCAGTTCTATGGAAGCAGTTTGGGCTGGAGGGGAGGACACGTGCTCAGGGCAGGTTACCAGGTTAAGGTAAAGAGCAGCGACTCCATGTCGGCCATTTGGGTTCACTGTCAATGTGCATATTTGTTAGCCAGTGCAGGGTCTCTGCTCTCTGCGTTCACCATAGACAGAAACATGGGAGCAACAGACCTGAATGCAACCTACCACACACACACACGCACTAGCACAGGCACACACACACACACACACACACATACACACACACACACACACACACACACACACTTTTCATCTGAATCTGAAGGGAGATTGCAACCACAATGGAGCTGATTTCCTTCCGAGCACCAGAAGAAGAAAGACTGCTCAGTAGCTCTACATCTGGAGGACTACTCCACTGACCAGAATCACTGGCTCAAAGATTGAGCGCTGGGCATTGTGTGCCAAAACAATCGCCTGCGCTTGCTCACAAAACACTAAAACACACCACTTACAATTGTATGAGAGATAAATGCGAAGTGAGCTGAAAGCGGACTGGGTCTGTATGCACGTCTATGTTATTGTGTGTACACGTGTGTGTGTGTGTGTGTGTGTGTGTGTGTGTGTGTGTGTGTGTGTGTGTGTGTGTAAGTGTTTGTTCGTGTGCTATGCTACTTCTCTGCAACACTATTTTTGTGGTCACACGCATTAGATGCACTTGAGCAGATAACATGACACCCCTAACATGAGGCAGGAAGACTAAAGCCCATAAGAGTAAACTGGGCCAAAAACAAACAAACAACATATGTAGTGTACACTGCACACCTACACACCAAAGACTGTGTCTGTGTCTGTGTCTGTGTCTGTGTCTGTGTCTGTGTCTGTGTCTGTGTCTGTGTCTGTGTCTGTGTCTGTGTCTGTGTCTGTGTGTCTGTGTGTCTGTGTGTCTGTGTGTCTGTGTGTCTGTGTGTCTGTGTGTCTGTGTGTCTGTGTGTCTGTGTGTCTGTGTGTCTGTGTGTCTGTGTGTCTGTGTGTCTGTGTGTCTGTGTGTCTGTGTGTCTGTGTGTCTGTGTGTCTGTGTGTCTGTGTGTCTGTGTGTCTGTGTGTCTGTGTGTGGGCAGAGTGAGACAGGCTGGGAGCTGCAGCTGCCTATGCGAGTGTGTACCCGTCAGTGTGTCGAGTGGAGATGAGATACACCGGGGGGAGCCTCATCAAGCCCCCCACTTTAAAAAAGCACAAGTAAATGGATCATTCCTTTCTGAGGAGATTACAGCAGAGATGGGAAGGAAAAGGAGTGTGTGTGTGTGTGTGTGTGTGTGTGTGTGTGTGTGTGTGTGTGTGTGTGTGTGTGTGTGTGTGTTACAGCAGAGATGGGGAGGAAAAGGGAGTGCTCTTTTCTGGAAGCTTCCTCAGTCAGACGGCTTTAAAGAGCACTGCACTGTGGGACGCTACTTAGGGTCCACGCCATTTCACAGTCCAGTGGAGCTGTCCTCTCCGATAAGTGCACCTCTCCCCCTCCCTTACAGCCCCCATCCTCTCTTTCTCTCTCTCTCTTTCTGTCTTGCACTTCTCTCCATCTCCCTCTCATTCACTCTCCTTCCTGCTCATTCTATCACTGTCTCTTCCTCTTACCTGGCCGATAGGGCTTCCTCTTCCTCTTCTTGTTGCCGTCGGCGCCATCCTCCCCCTTGGCATCGACCTCAGTGGGCTCGCGCTCTGGGCTAGAGTCAGACTTGCCCTCGCAGTCCAGGAGCAGGTCACCCTCTAAACACACACACACACACACACACACACACACACACACACACACACACACACACATATATATATATTAGATTTGGGTCCAGTGAAAAAACGGAAAAACAATAAATTCAACACAGAGACCTGTATGCACTCTCCTTCCTCCTTACACACACATTTAGGAGTGCATGGGAACATGTTAATACACTCATGTGGCAAGTGTAAATGGTCAGAAAGGCACACACACACAGACGCACACACAGACGCTTGAAACAGAGACACACGCACAGAGAGACGCACACACACACAGTCTCAAGCACACAGAGACGCACTCACACAGATATGGACGCACAGACGCACGCACGTAGAGACGCACGCACACACAGACGGACGCACACAGAGACACACGCACATAGAGACGCACACACACACAGTCTCAAGCACACAGAGACGCACTCACACAGATATGGACGCACAGACGCACGCACGTAGAGACGTAGAGACGCACACACAGACGGACACACACAGAGACGCACTCAGACGTACCCAGAGACGGACGCACACAGAGGCACATATACAGACGCATTTTCTTGTTCCAGTTCTCCTAATGTAATTTTAATGGGTGGTCCTCTTACCAACACTTGTGTGCGCATGGGTGTGTGTGTGTGTGCCTTTGTGTGTGTGTGTGTGTCTGTGTGTGTGTGCGTGCGTGCAAGCATTATCACACAGTCGGTTCATGGTCACACAGTTCTTGCTAGCTTCATGCAGTGTGGAAAAATACTGTGCGAGAGAGCTGGAGGGAGATGGAATGAGTGTGTGTGTGTGTGTGTGTGTGTGTGTGTGTGTGTGTGTGTGTGTGTGGTTGTGTGTGTGTGTGTGTGTGTCAGTATATGTGTGTCACAGTAGCTGCAGCAGCAGCGGCAGCGAACATGCTGAGAGCCCAGACCTTCAGATCAGCCAGGCCTCCAATCTAAATAAGCAGACTCCATTATACAACAGCCATTAGAGGGAGAGAAGCCCGTGTCCATTCACTGGCCTCTCCACTCCTGTGTTCCAAGAAACCCTCCTATCACACGAGCCCAAGCCTCCCATAGACCCAACGCCACTCAGCATGAATAAGTCATGAGTGTTTACAATGGAGGAATAACATATCACCCATATCATCATACGCATGTCTGCACCTGTTCGTCAGCATCCATCCATCTTTCAATCCATCCATCCATCCATCCATCCATCCAAATGTGGATGCTAGACCCTGGCAGGGGCAGGAGGGGGTTAAAACCATGGCCCAGTTCTTGGTTATTACCCCCTGCTTGCCCTCTCTCCGCTCTGCACTGATGAATAGGGGAGGGCAGTCATGTTGTTCGGCTGCCAAGGCGCCCCCCCCTCCCTCCTTCCCTCTCTCCCTCCCTCCTTCCCTCTCTCCCTCCTTCGGCTCAGAAATGCCAAGGCAGGTGTAATTTGCTGACTGCTGTTGCTGAAGACTTTCTTCCCTCTCCAAGTCAAATTCATTACATGGCTTCCACCCCCCCCCCCCCCCCCACCAGCTCCAACCCGTTTCCTCTCACTCTCATTTTCTTTAGCTTTTTTGCTCTCTCGTTGCCTTCCCTGCCTCCATATATCTTTGTCTGACATACACTCTCTCCCTCTCTCTCCCTCTCTCTCCCTCTCCCTCTCTCTCTCTCCCTCTCTCTCCCTCCCTCTCTCTCTACCTCCCTCTCTCTCTACCTCCCTCTCTCTCTCTCTCTCTCTCTCTCTTCAAATAGGCCAGACTCATGTGACAAACTTAAGATTTTCACGCTTTTAAGACATTAATTGGAGTGTTACTTTCACCAATCCACCTCGTCCTGTCTCATTTTCTATGTTTAATCTTCCCCTCCTTCCCCTCTCTCCTTCAGTTTCTCTCCACTTTGAAAAGTTCTGCTTTAATATCGAGAGGGCTTAGACGCCTTGAAGTTGCTAAATGTGTCCGTCGCCTTCTGACATCGCTAGTGGGGTGGAATCAAAGTGCCTGAAAGCAACATGCGGTCAAAGCCTCTCAGCATGGGGGCAGAAAATTGCCAACTATTATTCTGTGTGTGTGTGTGTGTGTGTGTGTGTGTAAGTCACTGAATGGGCACGGTGGAAATTTCTTGATCCATATCTTTGTCCAGACAACAACCAAACAAATGCACAAAATAACAAAGCTTTGTCCTCAAAACCCCCAAAACACACACACCACACACACCACACACACCACACACACCACACACACCACACACACCACACACACCACACACACCACACACACGCTCACTGCTCAAACAAACAAACAAACAAACAAACTGGGTAAACAAACACGGAGCCACAGAGAGCGGGTGAAGGCTTGCCTCGGCTGTCGTCGAGGTCCCCGTCTCGGGACAGCTCGGAGAGGAGGTCCGGTGGGGTCTGGAGCACGGCCACGCTGTTCTGGTTGATGATCTTCAGCTTGAGTTTGGGCTTGGGTCGGCGCCGCCGCTGGGCCGGGGCAGAGAGCGCCTGCAGCTGGCTCAGACCCGACTCGGTCAGACACACACCGTCCTGCGTGTACGTCTTCTGGTACTCTACTGGAGGGGGAGAGACGGGGGGGGGGGACGGGGGGGCGGGGGGGTTTGGGTCACTCATGGGTGTTCGTACTGAAGAGCTCTGTTCTGTTATGTGGTGATTAACAATAACATTATAATATAGGGACACTGGAACCAGGCCTTTTGAACTTCAAAGATCTTTGCCCACAGCGTGTTCATGTGTGTGTGCATGTGTGTGTGTGTGTGTGTGTGTGTGTGTGTGTGTGTGTGTGTGTGTGTGTGTGTGTGTGTGTGTGTTCATGTGTGTGTATGTTCATGTCTTTGTGTGTTCGTGTGTGTGTGTGTGTGTGTGTGTGTGTGTGTGTGTGTGTGTGTGTGTGTGTGTGTATGAGTATGAGTATATCTCAGCAAACAGATAAATCATTAAAACAACAGAACAAGGCAGCATGGCCCTTACCCGGCTCCTTCACTTTGGTGATGATCTGTGCAACTATGGGAGACTCGCTCCGATCACTGAGAGTCACGGTCACGCCACCTGGGTAAGCAATACAAACACACACACACACACACACACACACACACACACACACACACACACACACAAACAAACACCCTCATTAGTCCTGATGGCCTGCATATGGGAGCTATGAACGCCCAACCCAGAACGCCATGATTAACGGCGAGTCGAGGGGGAAAGAGCGGAACAGATTGCAGAGCGATTCGAAATTCCGACCATCTGCTTTTTTTTAATGAATCTCTCAAAAGCATCGGTGGTAGCAAAGCTTCACTGACCACAATGCAAGATCATTAGGAGGAACGAACAACACAGACCTATCCCTTTAAAAACATAGACCTATCCCTTTAAAAACAAATGATGGACGCCACACTCTATGGGAGGGTATTACATTACATGGAATCATCTAACGAGGGATCATGTTGCATTGGATCACAATGATCAATGGCCTGTGGCATCATTCACTAATTTACAGCCGGACGCCATAACACGCCGTTATGGCGTCCTTCTGTCCTTCTGATCACAGGACAACATGCAGTATGATCGGAGTAAAGCATGAAGAGTCCTTCTGAACAAAGAGCAACATGCAGTATGATCGGAGTAAAGCATAAGTACAGTACCTCAGCACAGAATACTTGTGAAACACCTGGGCAGAGTTCACTAATGAATACCTCTGGATCTGACCGTATGATTGAATATTAGGGTACAGGTGTTTGTGTGGTGTGAGTACTGGATCTGACAGTATGATTGGATATTGGGGTACAGGTGTGGTGTGAGTACTGGATCTGACAGTATGAGTGGATATTGGGGTACAGGTGTTTGTGTGGTGTGAGCACTAGATCTCAGTATGATTGGATATTGGGGTACAGGTGTGGTGTGAGTACTGAATATGACAGTATGATTGGATATTGGGGTACAGGTGTTTGTGTGGTGTGAGTACTGGATCTGACAGTATGATTGGATATTGGGGTACAGGTGTATGTGTGGTGTGAGTATTGGATCTGACAGTATGATTGGATATTGGGGTACAGGTGTGTGTGTGGTGTGAGTACTGGATCTCAGTATGATTGGATATTGGGGTACAGGTGTATGTGTGGTGTGAGTACTGAATATGACAGTATGATTGGATATTGGGGTACAGGTGTATGTGTGTTATGAGTATTGGATCTCAGCATGATTGGATATTGGGGTACAGGTGTTTGTGTGGTGTGAGTACTGGATCTGACAGTATGATTGGATATTGGGGTACAGGTGTTTGTGTGTTATGAGTATTGGATCTCAGCATGATTGGATATTGGGGTACAGGTGTTTGTGTGGTGTGAGTACTGGATCTGACAGTATGACTGGATATTGGGGTACAGGTGTATGTGTGGTGTGAGTACTGGATCTGACAGTATGATTGGATATTGGGGTACAGGTGTGTGTGTGGTGTGAGTACTGGATCCGACAGTATGATTGGATATTGGGATACAGGTGTATGTGTGGTGTGAGTGTCGCTGCCAAATGTGAGTCCCTGCCAGATGCGAGTTCGCATGCGCAAACACAAACGGTTCACGCATAATGTGGGTTTATTTACTGGTATATTTAATTGTGTTGTAAACGGTGACCAGCTAAGGCTCACCGTCAACATATGGGGCTGGTTTTAACGCATTATACCGTTACATTTAATTTTATATTTAATTGTGTTGTACATGGTTAACAGCATAAGGCTCAACGTCAACATATGGGGCTATGTTGTATTACTGTTACTAGTAATGAATGCACTGCTTAACTAATGATTCAATAAACTTGAAGCGTAACATCATAAACCTTGGTGGATTTCAAACGTAAACAAATGCGCTCGTCACCGCTTACAACACAATTAAATATACCAGTAAATAAACCCACATTATGCGTGAACCGTTTGTGTTTGCGCATGCGGACTCACATCAGGCAGGGACTCACATTTGGCAGCGACAGTGAGTACTGGATCTGACAGAATGATTGGATATTGGGGTACAGGTGTGTGTGTGTGGTGTGAGTACTGGATCTGACAGTATGACTGGATATTGGGGTACAGGTGTGTGTGTGGTGTGAGTACTGAATCTGACAGTATGACTGGATATTGGGGTACAGGTGTATGTGTGGTGTGAGTACTGGATCTGACAGTATGACTGGATATTGGGGTACAGGTGTATGTGTGGTGTGAGTACTGGATCTGACAGTATGACTGGATATTGGGGTACAGGTGTATGTGTGGTGTGAGTACTGGATCTGACAGTATGATTGGATATTGGGGTACAGGTGTGTGTGTGTGGTGTGAGTATTGGATCTCAGTATGATTGGATATTGGGGTACAGGTGTTTGTGTGGTGTGAGTATTGGATCTCAGTATGATTGGATATTGGGGTACAGGTGTATATGTGGTGTGAGTACTGGATCTGACAGTGTGATTGGATATTGGGGTACAGGTGTATGTGTGGTGTGAGTACTGGATCTGACAGTATGACTGGATATTGGGGTACAGGTGTGTGTGTGGTGTGAGTACTGAATCTGACAGTATGACTGGATATTGGGGTACAGGTGTATGTGTGGTGTGAGTACTGGATCTGACAGTATGACTGGATATTGGGGTACAGGTGTAT
>NC_137915.1:5898021-5910521 GCF_963457725.1 Sprattus sprattus | reverse complement strand
GCTAAGACTCCGGGGAGCGGTAAACACCACGATTATGAAATGAACTCTTAGGAAGCACAATAAAATGTGAGCTTTGACTGCTGTAAATCTCAAAACTAAGCCGTGGTAAGCCAGTTTATGCAAGTCATTAGACGGGTTGATAAAAAATGAGGAAAGAAAAACCGCCAGGCCCCGCACACCATGTACATAAGCTTTTGGTCCAGGGCGGAAATAACTCTTCCTATTTCCCAAGCAGCACCGGCACATCGGCCACCCCCTGCTCCCATAATCCTCCTGGTTCCCTGCAAGGATGGGATCAGATCAACTCCTCCTGGTCTCGACTCTGCTCCTATCTCACCCAACCACCCTCCCCCTATCCCTCTCCCTCCTCCTCCCCCCCTCCCCCCCTCCCCCCGCACCACCACCCTTTCCCCTCATTCGTGGAAAACACGCTGCATCGGAACACGCTGCATCGGAGCACGAGGTCGCTGTGCCCACGCCCCGACAACAGCGCTCTGCTCTGGCTCCAATCCCATTTCCTCCCAGGTAATTACCTCACCCGGGCAGCGTGCGGCGTGCGGCCCGTCAGACAGGAGATGTCAGCCCCGCTTAGACAGATGGCCCGAGGAGGCCCCCCCCCCCCCCACTGCCTGCACCCACACCAGCACACGCACCCGGCAGCCTGGGTCTCAGCCTGGGTCTCATTTATGCCAGCACAAAAAAATGAATAATGGAAATAAAAAAGAATCTGGAAGAGGGGATGGGTAACTAAATAATATAAATAAAAAAAGGAGTAAATAACTATGGAGATAAATGAGGGGGCGAGCGGTTCGGTCTGCCTGTGCCTGTGGAGAGTAGCAGTGTGTACAGTAGGCTCGGTGGCTGGTGTGTCTGAAACTGGTGGGCCTTCCTGAGTGCCTGATGGACGGAGGGCGTCTCGAGCCGTCTTTTACTCAAGGTATTTATAAAGTCAACAGTCCTCTCTCTGGGTGTGAACAATTCTGGGGCGAAACAGGGCTCTTTCTTTTAGCATCGCGCCTAGGCGAGAGGGTACTTCACTTCCGCACCTGGACTTGCAGACGTGCCAGGCATTCCTAAAAAGCGCTGCAGACAGGTTAAAAAAGGAGTGTTGTCATGAGCCTGCCCAGTAGTCTTCTCCTTAGCGGGAAACCTCCTGTCAATCATCAGTTTGTTGAGTGGTAGTCAAGGGAACTAAGAAGCTTGTGCAAGGTACCTCACAGACCAGTTCTCAACTCAAAAGGTTTAGACTATTTGTGATCATTCTTATCAAGAATTCAACCTCCAAAAAGGTTCATCCAATATGCAACAGTTAGTCTGTTAATAACAGCGTCTTGTTGACTACAGGGGCCGACGGGCAACAAAAAGCAGCCCACCGATTGGCTGTCAAACGGCCCTTATTTGAACTGACACCAAAGGTTAATCAATCAACGAATCATTAATTAATTTGTATCGTTTGTGTTAAGATAATATGAAACATGATGAACCACATCATTTAGATCGTCTGACATAAAATGCATCAAATATCGTGTTGTATCCATTACATATAGAGTGATAAGTCCACCATTAACATAAGAAATACTTATGAGGTGTATTATTCAACAGACTTGTCATTCATTTTATTTCCTGTAATGCAACAATAAATCGTTTGAATAAAGGAGTCCAACCTGATCATATGAACTGATGTATTGTGCTCCAATTTACTTCCCAGCCACACAGTAACATTTAATAGTCCACCTCTAATAGGATCTGGGCTGTTTCCTGCATCATCACTTTTCATTCTCAAAATATACTGATAAAGGCTATTAGCAGCCAATCCCTACTATTTCATAAAAGGGATAATTCATCAATTTAGCCTAATACTTTATTTTACAGTTAAACAAAGGCCAATGACCCAGTTCAAGGTGGAGCACTTGAGAGAAATGTACTGTAAACTCATCTAAATATTTGTGCAACTCATAATGTGCAGCAGATTGTTGTCAGCAAAGCCATTTTCTTTCCTGCTGCAGCTTTGGGTTTCCCCTGTCTGTCCATGTTCACAAAATGACCTGTTCACACAGTGACCACAATGACCCGCCCAAGGGCTGGATATGCTGTAGCTGAGGGCCAAAGCACTCACTGCTATTACAGGTTGAACCAGCCTCGTCACTGCAGCCAAGATGATTTCTTGAATATCTGTCCGTGCCTGTTGACTACCCCAAGTGGCCTACTAAAAATGGCCCCCCATTAACCTTTGAAAATCTGAATTTAAAGTCCTCTGGTAGTCTCAGATTGTAATCTTATCATACTGTAACAGAAACTCGCCCTTTAGCTAAATCTCACTGCCTATCTTTTCACGGGCTTCCCAACCTCACAGGCTGCTTCCCAACCTCACGGGCGGCTTCCCAACCTCACAGGCGTCTTCCCAACCTCACAGGCTCCTGGACATTTCTCCATTAAAAACACACAATCCTCACATCCTGCTCCCAAAGAGTTCCAGACGTACACGCTCCCAAGTGCACACTGGGCTGAATTCCAGGACGTCCCCCAGAAGCTAAGCACCCTATTTATGACCCTCGTGGAAGCGACGGTAACCCTGGAAACCACTGGACCGGGCCACACAGGGCTGAAGCTCACCTTCGTACCACCAAAGGTCAAAGGTTACCTCAGCAGGCTAAACCGAGACAAACCCCAGAAGCCCCAAATGATGCCCCATCCACCGAGCTCATGGAGGAAAAGCCCTCTTTTTCCACAGCAATCCCTCATCCTTGGACTCATCACTTTAATAGCCCACACAGGGATGAGATCAGTCATGTTCCCCCAAAGAATCTTCCACCACACACACACACAACCCATTCCTCCACACACAGAACCCCTTCCTCCACACACCCAACCCAGTTCAAGACGAGTATGAGATCCGTCATGTTCCCCCAAAGACTTTTCCACCACACACACACACACACACACACAACCCCTCCCTCCACACACACAACCCCTTCCTCCCTGAACATTTACCACTCTCATGGTCCAGACGGGCGTGCCCTGGAGCTGCCGGGTCCTGGGCCCATCCCCGCACTCCCCATACTCGGGGGACCAGGAGGGGGAGCGCACCGCGCTACGGTTACTCCACGCCCCCTGAGGTGAAGGGAGCCGGGTCAGATGATGAGTGGAGGTGATGAAGGGATGGAGAGAGAGAGAGAGGTGATGAAGGGATGGAGAGAGAGAGAGGGGAGGGAGGATGGGAGAGAGGGGCGGTGAGGTAATTGGGGGGTGAGAGGGCACAAAATGCAGCAATGTAAATTTGAAAGCTTGCATACTGTGAAACACACACACACACACGCACTCAAAAAAAATAGATCAGGCATGTTGCACATATGCATTACAATGGCAAATAATGTTATCAGGCACAAGTCCAGAAATCAGAATGAGTGAGAAGCTTGGAAGTTTGGGAAAATCTTAGCCATGCAAAGTTGGTCTTAGACTGTTAGATGACAAATGACTTGCGTCCGTTTGAGCAACTATTTACATCAGATTGTGAATAACATTGGCAAACTAATATTACTTTACTAAGTTACGCAATTTCCATTTAAACGAGGCAACCTATGGTAACCGGCAAGGTCCATGTACTTGGCAGCCAACGGATTTTCGAGAATTATTCTAGGTCTCTGTTGCTCGTAGCTTGATTGTTCCCTCTCTTTGTACGTTGCTTTGGATAAAAGGGTCTGCTAAATGACTAAATGTAATGTAAAAGTTTTTCTGTTTTTTGTTTCCCTACTTCTGAATGTTTTTTCCATTTCAATGTAAAAATCTGTTGGCCGCAAGTACACAGATCCTACAGCAAGGCCTTTGTTATAATCCAAAAAAACAACAAAACAAAAAAACAATAGAATGGATTTCCCAATGACTATTCTTCTTAACAGGGTTTGTTGATGATTACCTTTAAATTGTAATTTGGAAGTGAAACCCAATCTACCAGAAATGAATCTGCTGGCGAGAAGGCCTAACGGTGTTAAGGCGAATTTAGGCCCTGCCTTAATCTAACGCGTGTCGAGTGTCGACTCAGTGATGATGTACAAGCCAGCGTCTTGACCCGTCTCCACGGTAACGGCGGCACTTATTGGTTTGTTGACAAAACAGCCATGATTATGTCAGCGTGTCAGCGCGCCAGCTTGTTCAGATAAACACAGCACACATCTGGGGATTTTCTTACACGGCATCACGGGGAGCATTCAGCTTGTTAAACAAGCTAATCGGAGACTGGATGCATAATTAGCCTCGATAATACAATCACTGCAAGGCCTTTCTTAAGTTTTTCAAAAAGCAAAACCGATTTGGGCTTCATAAATAATATATAACTGCCAACGGTGGGGAGTGTTCGTTCCCCCCCTCATGTATATATTTGTCCCAAACTTCCAGTTTCATGTCAGGCACTTAATGAAACCACTGGATACAACATATCATTCCCTTGAGCACAAGTGAGGCATAAAACAGTTATTATGCAAAGTGAGGGGGAGAAAACATGGCATTTCAGACGAGAAGCATGAAGAGATAGAAGACGGGGAGGGGAACATACAGAACATGATTAAGAAGCACTGTGCAAATCAAAACATTACACACATCATCAGACCACAAACAAGTAGAAAAGATTCCTCCATGCTTTCGTCAAACACATGCTGAGGGAGTGAGGTGCACTTAAAGAAAACATGAGACTTGATGCAAACAAACACAAGCAGGCAAACAAAAAGGGAATGAGTAGAAACACAACGTGGAAATTCTTATCCCATCAAATTTGATTAATGAATCCAAAATGAAGGCTGTCTTAATTACAAAAAGCTATAGATCCAGACCTCACCGACATGACTGGAATTTGATCTATTTCACCAATTCTTCCAGCACAGATGAGCATGCTGAAATCATGATTTACCCTTAATCCAGGAAAACTTAATTATAGAGATAAGCTGATATTGGACACCAATATCAAACCATCTGCAAAGTAAGACCTGCTATCCTCTTAAGAGATGCGAGCCTAAGCCTCGTCTTCGCTCATGTTCTGTGGAAAGATCTGGAGACCAGATAATAATGCACTCACTGGATAGGCAGATGCATAGCCCTTGGATGTAAGACAAATGGATATTAACTCGGCAACACCAGATGGTGAATCCAGTACGGTAGGGGGAACTCTGCTGTATATAAACAATGGTTTTGGTTGGCTGAAGCCCTACTGTGATGAAGCAGGTCTACCTAAGGCAACCTCACTGGTGCCAAGCCTTAGGACTAAGCAGGAGTTGCTGTGGACTCAACTGACTTAGGTTGCACAAGGAATTATGCAAAAGCTCCACTTCTGTGGTCCCCTATGGGGCTAAACCCACGGGGGAGGTTCAGGGAAGCACTGGGCTACAGGCTTATCTGCACAACAAAAACGTGCTCAGATGCTCACACACACACTCACACACACACACACACACACACACACACACACACACACACACACACACACACAGACACACACACACACACGTGCGGGCGCACACACACACACACACACACACAGACACAGACACACACGTGTGCATACACACACACACACATACGTGCGCACACACACACACACACACAGAGAGAAACACACGTGCGCGCACACACACACACACACACACACACACACACACACACACACAGAGAGACACACACGTGCACGCACACACACACACACACACACACACACAGGGAGGGGGAGCACAAGACCCTCTCAAGCACATTTGAGAAGCAGGAAATCCCAGTTGGATGTGAGGACTGCAGTCCACCCTCCAAATTACAGCAGTACCGGGAAGGAGCTCTCCCATGAGAGATAAACTGAGAGAAAGACATGGAAGGAGAGGGAAGAGATAGACAGAGAGAGAGAGGGAGGGAGAGAGAGCGGGGGAGGGAGGGAGAGAAAAGAGACAGACAGAGAGAGAAGAGACAGAGAGAGAAGAGAAAGAGAGAGATAGAGATAGAGAGAGAGACAGAGAGAGAGACAGAGAGAAAGAGACAAAGAGAGAGAAGTGATAGAGAGATAGAGAGAAGAGACAGACAGAGAGAGAGAAGAGATAGAGAGAGAGAGAGACAGAGAGAGAGAGAAAAGAGATAGAAGAGAGAGAGACAGAGAGAGAGAGAGATAGAAGAGAGAGAGACAGAGAGAGAGAGAGACAGAGACAGAAGAGATAGAAGAGAGAGAGACAGAGAGAGACAGAGAGAGAGAGAGATAGAAAAGAGAGAGACAGAGAGAGAGAGACAGAGAGAAAGAGACAGAGAGAGAGAAGTGATAGAAGAGAGAGAGATAGAGAGAGGGAGGAGAAATGGTGCAACATAGAGGACAGGAGGAAAGGCGACCCTGGAGAAATGCAGTACGGCGCTGCCTCGACTACCATGCCTCCCACCCCTCTTTTCACTCAGAGCCTGAAAGGCAGCCTGTCAATCACATCAAAAGCTCAACGAAAAGTTTCCACACAGGTTCTATGCCAAGGTGACCCGTAAAAGGTCCCTCCTCCAACCCAACACTAGGAGACAGATCCAGCACCAGCTTCTGAGGCTGTGTGGGGCTGTGTGGGGCTGGGGCTGGGGGAACGGGAGATCACGTACAATGTTGATGCCGGGGAGAGGATGGTGCGGTGCCAACTTTAATTTGGGTTTCTGACAGCTTAGGACAAGTGCAAAGATTCAGAGCCATCCTCGGCGGCAGCCAAAGTGGAAATGGGGTTTGTGTCGTGCTTTCCAGCTGAATGAGCACTTATCCGAATAATGCACCTCCAAACAGGCTCCTTTATGTTCGCCTAGCATCCAACCCCAGGCTCCGCAGCGAGGATCCCAGCCCCCACTCTCCAGGGTTGCTCTGAATTATGAGAGGGTATAGAGAGAGAGAGCACGGGAGGGAGAGACCGAGAGAGAGAGCACAGCTAGAGCCCTTCCACGTTAATTAATACACCCTACACACTGGCACTAATCGATCTGACTGAGCAACAAAAAAAAGTAGAGGGGGGAGAAAAAAGAATGAGAATAATTACTACAAGCCTGCAAGTGTGGATCACAGACAGAGAAAGACAGACAGACAGACAGAGGGAGAAGAAAGGAACGGTCCCAACACTCTCAAGTTCCAGGGACCAACACAAACCTCGACTAACCCGTTCTAGGGCACTTGAACATTCCCTGCAACAAAAGGGACCACAAGATTTTTGGGGAAAAAATATACCCCCCCAAAAAAAAGGTAACCAGTCTTACCTGTTTCACTCTTGGTCTCCCTGGTGAGAACTTCCTCTTGGAGATGGCGGGCTTGCCCATGCCGATCTTGGGGATGAGTGGGATAAATGTGGTGGTGGGGGGTTGTGTGGACGTGCTGTATGCTGGTGTTAGGGAGCCCTCTCTAGGGGAGGCCTCAGTGGAGAAGGGGGAGCGAGACAGCAGTGCCGACCCTTCTGATGAGAACCCGGGAGAGAACTTGAAGCCTTTGTCCTCCCCGAACGGCGAGCTGAAGCCGGAGAAGCTGTTCTCGCTGGCAGGCGTGGTGTCCATGTCCACCGTGGGGCTGGTGTCCTGGTCCATGTCCTGGTCTAGCGTGGGGCTGTTGTTCTGGTCCTGGGAAGGGATGGAGTCCAGGTCCACCGTGGGGCTGATGTTCTGGTCAACCGCTAGGCTGGTGTTCTGGTCAAGCATGGGCCTGGTATCCTGATCCAGCGTGGGGCTGGTGTCCTGTTCCTGGTCCACCATGGGGCTGCCGTTCTGGTCAACCGCTGGGCTGGTGACCTGGTCTAGCTTGGGGCTGTTGACCTGGTCCAGTGTGGGGCTGGTGTTCTGGTCAACCGATGGGCTGGTGTCCTGGTCCAGCGTGGGGCTGGTGACCTGGTCCTTGGAAGAGATGGAGTCCAGGTCCACCGTGGGGCCGGTGTCGAGGTCCAGCGTGGGGCCGGTGTCGAGGTCCAGCGTGGGGCTGGTGTCCTGGTCCTGCGTGGGGCCGGTGTCCTGGTCCTGCGTGGGGCCGGTGTCCTGGTCTTGGGAAGGGATGGAGTCCAGGTCAGGCAGCACACTCAGCAGCTCCGTCTTGTCTTCGTCTTCCTCTTCCCTCTCCTCCTCTTCCTGATTGTCTTCAGCCATTTGGTCCTCAGGCTGGTCACTGGCCACATTCTGAACTCCAGGAGTAGGTTCCAAAACAGTTTCCTCGCCTGGGTCATCAGTGACTGATGGTTCTGAGGGACACACCTCCATGGAGTCGTCCTCAGCGGCTATGATTGGCCCAGGAGAGGGCATCTCCTTGCTGGGCGAGGAGAGGTGCACCTTTGAAGGACTTTCCGCTTGCTGCTCAGCCTCCATCTCCTCCTCTATTTCAGGCACTAGTTCAGCCACCTCTTTCTCCGTCTCCATGGCAGCATCTGGGACATCAGGGTCCTGAGGGGAGTTATCCATAGAGGCAGGGGGCTGCGAGAGAGATGACACTCCTACGAGGGACGAGGAGTGCTGGGGGGACTCAGCACCTTCCGTCAGAGTGACCGTCACCTGGATCTCCTGAGCAGGTTCAGCTGCAGAACAGAAAGCATGTCAGAAAGCCCACATAGGATGTGCTAATATAATAGATAGTATAGAACAGCAATTTTATGTGATGACTTTCGGACCAACTGGGATAGACTAGGACTAGGAGGACTTAACAGAACTGAATAAACATGAATATTCTTAGGAATGTCAAGCACTTTCATACACTAACAGAGTATAAAAGACCCAAGAGTGAAGCACTGATTGTGACCATGGCAGCCTGTTAGAGGTCAGAGGTCATACCTGTTGGAGACTCTTTCTTTTCCTCCTGCAGGTGCTCTTGTGTGGGGCTGGCACTAGCCTCCTGCTCCAGTGTGACGTCCTGCACCTCCTCCACAGCCTCTTGCTCACACTCCTTCACCGTCAGCTCCTCCTCAGGTGTCTCCTCAGGCGTCTCCTCAGGCTCTTCTGTGACTGTTGACTCCTCCAGGACCTGCTGCGTCTCCTCTGTGGCTTGCTCCTTCTCCTCCACCTCTTCCTTTGGCTGCTCCGGGTCGTTTGCTACCTCATCCCTCTCCATCTCCTCCGCCTTTTCTTCATGCTGCTGCTCCTGTTGCTGTGGCTGCGGCTCCTGCGGCTGCTCCTCCTGTGACATCTCCTCCTGCAGCAGCAGCTCCTCCTGCGGAGGCTGTTGCTCTAGCGGCTGCTGCTCCTGCGACAGTGCCTGCTGCTCTTGCGGCTCCTGCGGCAGCTCCTCCTGCGGCTCCTGCGGAAGCACTTCCTGCGACGGCAGCTCATCTTGCGACGGCAGCTCATCTTGCGACGGCAGCTCATCTTGCGACGGCAGCTCATCTTGCGACGGCAGCTCCTCCTGCGACGGCAGCGCCTGCAGTGCCTGCACCTGTGGCAGCTCCTCCTGGGACGGCAGCTCCTCCTGCGACGGCAGCACCTCCTGCGACGGCAGCTCATCCTGCGACGGCAGCTCATCCTGCGACGGCAGCGCCTCCTGCGACGCCAGCTCCTCCTGCGACGCCAGCGCCTCCTGTGACAACGCCTCCTGCGACGACAACGCCTCCTGCGACGGCAGCGCCTCCTGCGACTGCAGCGCCTCCTGTGACAACGCCTCCTGCGACAACGCCTCCTGCGACAACGCCTCCTGTGACAACGCCTCCTGTGACAGCTCCTCCTGCTGCAGCTCCACCTTCTCCTGCTGGTGCTCCTCCTGCTCCTCTACAGGCAGATGTGGATCAACCTTCTGCTCCTCTTGGGGATCCTCGGCCTCCTTCTCAGTCTCTGTGGCTTCTTGCTCCTCCATCTCCAGTTCCACTTTCTCCTCATCATCCACCGCCATGAAGACATCTGGAACAATAGAACACCAATAGAATTCATTATCACAAGCAAAACATGTAATACACATAAACAAACAAACAAATTGACAATTTTTTTTCAAATAACCACACAAAAGTCTTTGGTCTACGGTCAGGCAGTTAAAAATGTTTTCGAGGCAGGAAGGAATATAATTGGGGACTTCCTGAGGACTCTTAGACGGCTTGTGCTCCTGCAGGGGTCTGAACTATGAGACAAAGTTAGCATGCCTTGGCCAAAAGATCTGAGCCCTCCCAAAGCCAAACAAAAATATAAAATGGAGAAATGGAGAAGAAAAAAAAAACACTGCTCTTCCGGCTTTCATCTAATAACCAGCATCCGTTCATCTGCAACTATGCTGAGATCCCTTTTTTTCTTTTTTAAATACCTGATTTTTTTTTTTTTATTTCCTTCACTGCCCCCCAGAGTACTTTCATAGTTTCATCTGCTATCCAACGACTATGCTAAGATCCCTTATTTTCTTTTTTAAATACCTGAGATTTCCTTCACTGCCCCCCAGAGTAGGATCAGCCCCGTCACTCATGATCCACATGTGAGCTAGCCTGGATACCAGCCCGAACCCCGCCCACAAAATTTTGAATTATGAGTATGACATCGTCAGGCTACATGTGAGCCCTAATGACAACACATTCCCGTCAGAGGACGTTACAGCATCATCCCCTTCCAAGCCTGCTTCGCTTTCCCATCTGAAAATCCCAGCAGGGCCCATAACTCAATATTTAGATTCGTTGAGTAAATAACCCTGCCTCTCTACTAATATCTATTAGGAGCTCTCCCTTCAGGGCTCTCCCCCTCATGCTTGCAGGCATTCAAATTATAATTGGAAAAGACAACATCTATAATTACTGAAAAAAGGTTCAAGAATTGTTTAAGTGTTTCTCTATCAATGTATTCTCCTCCCTGTAACCCCACAGGGGGGTTGTATGTAAAACTAACAGTGGCCTTGCCAGCGATTATCTAAACAAGAAAATTGCATTAAACTCTTTGCAGATGAAAACTGTGGGGAGTCCGATGGCTATGAAACTCCGGCGTCTTCTACGAGAGCCAAATGTTTCTCCCCAAGTGGTGCAATGGTGGTCTGGCCAAAAACTCCTTAACTACCCTCCACCCCCAAACACCTCCACGTCTCCAACTTTGCCACCACCACCCCCCCCCCCACCCAAACTCTGTTCATCCCTCCATTCTACCCACCATTGCTTCCACTCCACTCTAGGTTTAGGAGCAGCATACTCACTCCAGAAAGGAAAAAAAAGAAGCATGAAGGCTACCGTTGCCATGGCAACACTCCTTTCTGAGCCCAGATTTTTCAAAATGCGGCCACAGTGGTTTCAGGAATAGTTGAATATTTCTCGAATTGTTTGAGGAAGGACAGAGAAGCTCTCTCTCTCTCTCTCACACACACACACACACACACACACACACACACACACACACACACACACACACACACACACACACACAAGTCAGGAGGCAGCTAATGTATAAGTATTAATGCTGAGCAGATGCCAATCTCCCTGCATAGTGTGGGCTCCATCACCTCCACGAGAGCTAACAAGCAGCGAGATTAGCCATCTCTCGGAGGACAACTTCCACTTGGCAAAACAAATGCTGCGCTAACTGAGGAGAACTCCTAAGCCCGTGCAGCAGAACCGAATGCACCTCCGGAAGCCGACTGGGAGCGCATGAGGCCATGATACCCCCAGAATGACTAATGTTACACTCTTTATCTTCACCTAATCAAGCGCAAGTAGAGCCAGGCCTCTTGGGGAGACCACCCGGAAGACCAGAACGGATCCCCCTTTCACACACACACACACACACACACACACACACACACACACACACACACACACCAACCCCACCCCTCATCACTAACTAGCACATTGCTCTTGGATAGACAGACGAGATTTGGCCCCAGCCCAAATGACATCATGAAAAAAAATGGCCTGCATTCTATTAAATTGTTCCTGGCCTGTCGGCAGCCCCGGGAGAACCCAGAGGGAATTACAGAGTGGACCTATCAATTACACCGACGTGGGAATGTAACTTAACCAGACAAACCACCGTGAGTTACGACAGGCCTTCCCCACAGCAAAATGCACTGCATTTTTATTTGACCTCGTTCAGAAGTTACCATGCGTGTCGGCGCACATTTAACTCCACAGAACCGTATCCACATACCAGCGAATCAAGAGGAGCCAACCCAGCTCCTACGCTGGAGCTGACATCTTAATTATAATACATGCAGAACATGAAGATGTCAACAACAAAAACAACCCCCGTGGAAGAAATGCATACAGCCAGAGAGAGAGAGAGAGAGAGAGAGAGAGAGAGAGAGAGAGAGAGAGAGAGAGAGAGAGAGAGAGAGAGAGAGAGAAAAGATGAACCATCAAATATACCCTCAGGGTAAAAGAGAGCAGGTGGAACAGGTAGACGAGTAGGATAACAACCATTATAAAAACACAGAGCAAGCGCAGCTATGGTTGGAGTTAGAATAATGACTAAGATTAGATGAAGGGAAAAATATATATAAATCACATAGGGAACTGAAGGACTGAATACAGCATACACGTGTTTGCAAGTGTGTGACAGTTTAAGTGCAAATGTCTTTGTATGTCTCTGAAATATTGAGTATTTTT
>NC_137915.1:5890521-5895521 GCF_963457725.1 Sprattus sprattus | reverse complement strand
TGATGTGGGTGAAGTTTGAAGAACCATGCGAAACACCCCTACTGCAATCCTCGAGCTGTTTAACCATGAGTTTGATGAAATTATTAAAAAGGCAGCATACAAGCCTCCTCACTGCCAGAGGAAGAAATAAGGTTGTGTTTATGTGTTTATGTAATAAGGTTGACTTGTGAGGCATGAGTTAATGAGTGATCACAGGCATGTCTCCTGGCTCACATATACTAGAGGGAAGAGGATATTGGCAGAAACGCTCTGGTTCCTGAAATCTCAATCCATTCAAAACATTATCAGTCAGTGCGGTTACATGATGGAATACACCCGATTTCGGCCGAAGCCCGACTATATGCATGTATATATGTCTATGTGCAGGATCTCAAGCAAGTTGTTGTTTTCCAGTTGTAATCTAGTTTCGAGAGTTAGATGCGCGCGTTGTCCGATTTCCAGCGTAATCCGATCACTTATCTGGGGGTGTAAATCTGATTTCAGTCCGACACAGGAAATCTAGATTTGGGGAGTGACATGAATTGGCTCTTCGATTGAAACCCGACTACGCTCGAAAACTGGACACATGTAACCGCACTGAGTGTGTGTAGACACAAGACTATGAGAAGGTCCACACAAAAGCTGATGGAGATCCTTATAGAATATGTCTAAATGGTTTCGCATTCGATTATAAAGATGTGATATTTGGCATTTCTCCAAAAGAAGAGATTCCTTGTTTTAGCAGCCCTAAAGCTTCGTTGTTGTATGGATATCTCATGTTTAAATGGATGAAGTGTTCTTTGTTTCAGCTTATGGCACTAAGAGATCCTCAGTCCCCCAGCAGCACCACGGTGATCAAGTAGATTCAGCTCCTCTCAACCAGGTGTTTCTTTCACATGTATATACAAATGAACATGGCTATTGAGCGGAGTGGTCTGTTAGTGTGTGTGTGTGTGTGTGTGTGTGTGTGTGTGTGTGTGTGTGACACAGCTCCCTCCCTCGACACAGGAGATGAATTCAAACGTTTGTGGGGACACAGGTGTCACTGGCGCTATGACAACGCTCTCATTCAGACATGGCTGGGTGTCGCTTTACACCGGCGCTCAGCATCGCGTTGCACGCGGAGAGGGCTCCACACGCGCGCGTGGGAACGTTCCGTCGCCAGGTCACATCGGATCACTGGCAACCTAATACGGTTGTGTTGTGTTGTGTTTGTTTTCATATGAGGGAGGTAGATGGCCAAGACATTCCGTTTCATTTGCAACCTTTTTCTTGGCTGGAGCTGAACTATAATTCAATCAATTTAATCAATGTATTTATTTGATCAAGAGGGACAGTGTACATTCGTGAACATCAAAACGTAATTGCACCCAATTGTAGCCGAACTATATAGCTGAACTATAGCTTTTGTGGTCTTCAAGAAGAAACTGCTTAAGCAGTAGGTCCTTTATATCTTACTAAACCTGCATTAATTAGGGCTATACTCAGAATAGAAATTACGCATGCCGTCAAATGTAATCAAACCAAAGGCAAATACTGGCACAGTAACAACACCACTGAAATTCCTATTTTCCTATTCCAAGTTTAATATTAAAGAAGTCTCGCGACCTTCTTTATTGTAGTCGGTAAATGAATCATGGACGCTGTGAATGTTGCATGAATACATTCTGCATCTTTCTGGTCAGAATTCTCTCAGGCCACGAGGCTGCCTGCACAGACACACACTTCTGCCGTCTCTGCTGGCTGGTGAAGTTAGATTTGAGTAACAACGTTTTTTTTTTGTTTTTTTTTTTTATTAAAAGTAATTTAAAATGTAACTGTAAAATTTGTCTGCAATTATTAAAATGTTACCAGAGATGGCTGTTATTGTTTAAATTCCTCTGTGTACTACTGCTACCATTGTTCCTGTAGCATGTCATTGTATAACACTGTGAGGCAAACATTATATGGCCGAGCAGCGCCACTTATCTAGAAACCAATACATGCATATGTATACACTCAAGTATATACTCAAGAGCGCAAATTGCTTTCAACACAGAAAAACAATAGTGTGTGTGCACACACTGAGAGAGAGAGAGAGAGAGAGAGAGAGAGAGAGAGAAAGAAAGAGAGAGAGAGAGAGAGAAAAATACTAAACAGCGAGGAGGAAATCGCCACAAATCCACTAAACCATCTCTCAGCTAGCAGGCCAGACCTTTTGGGGTCCATTTTCATTATGGGCTGTAATAATGGAGCTCTCACAGGTAGCCCTCCACTCTGATCCTGCCTGCCTGTTGTTTCTCTCAGTATGGATGTCTGCTAATGACGCAGACCCTAGCGGTAGTTCAGCAGAGAGAAGAGGGAGCAGTTGAGAGCCCAGAGGGTAGAACGCCGGCACATTCCTGAGACGTGACAGAACTTGGCGTGAGGTAAAAAGGCCACTAGAGCCCAAGCCACATGGATTTGGCAAAGTCATGCATGTACTGAAAGTAAAGTACTGTACAGTAACACACACACACACACACACACACACACACACACACACACACACACACAGACACACAGACACACAGACACACAGACACACACAGTCACTGCACCTGCCAGACCTGTAAACTCAAATTTCCCCTGAATGAGCCGGGGGGGTGAGTCAGCTGAATTTTGGGAAACCTGAAAAATGAGCCAGGAGGTGGATCTGGAAACCAGATCATCCAGAGTTGCGACACCGGGGCGAGAACGATGACAGAAATACTGCGCTGCCGACTCAATAATTTCTCCAAGCTAACGACTATCTATCAACTAATCTCCATAACAAGAAATAATTGCCCTTGACGGATGTGTTGACGCAGGAGCACAGCCAAGACCACTGATTCCTGAGCCAGACTGTGGCCACCACTGAAAAACAAAAACACGGGCTACAAACGCTCCGTTCCAACCTCGGTTCTAAACTTGTTCCCAAGCTTGCAGCGCTTTTAACAGAGCACTAGTAGTCATTCAGCAAAGCATTTGCAATTCAAACTCCCTGTAAAACTAGACAGAGAGAGACTTTAAAGTACGTATATCTTCACTGGGGTGCAGCTCGTGGAACTGAGCATAGACATACAAAAGGGGGAGTGTGTGTGTGTGTGTGTGTGTGTGTGTGTGTGTGTGTGTGTGTGTGTGTGTGTGTGCATAGACATACAAGTACGTGCATCTTCACTGGGGTGTATGCACTGAACCGCAGACATCACAAGCGGGAAGTGGAGGGTGGATGGGTCTCTTACCTGAGGCGTTAGGGTCGCTGGGCAGGGGTGAGAGGGGGTGCCGTGGGGTGCTGTCCTGTGTCTGGCTACCCTCCGCCTCCCCCTCTGCCTCCCCCTGCCTGCAGACGGAGCAGAGGAAGCTGCCTTGCGACCGCGGATCCCAGTCGGCCTCCTTCCCCTGTCGCTCACACTCCAGGTGAACCCATCTGGTGAAAGAAAAAAATATGTTACACACACACACACACACACACCCACACACACACACTGTACATCAGCATCCATCAACATGACAACTGCCAATTTTCCAATCCCCAAAGCCTCTAACCAGCTATGCAATCTCCAGTGAGGTGAGTTACACACATGAAACATCTCAGGGGGGGCTGTTTGCTTTTGCCTCTTCCTCATTGCTGCCCCCCCCCCCCCCCCCACCACCACCACCCTCTTCCAAACACTGTTAAGGCAAATGGATTTGAGGGAATCGCTAGAAGAAAGACTCCTTTTTTTCTCCCTCCCGCATATCCTCGTGACCCCTCCCCCCCTCTTTGCTGCAGGTGGCCAAAGTAGGGGTGGGGAGTAGTGGGGTATTAAGCAACACCCCCACGCCCCCCCCCCCCCCCCCCCCCCCCCCCCCCAGGTAATTACATCTCCACAGAATCAGCAAGAGAGGAGGCACCCAGGAGAGTGGGCAGCCTGCCAACTTTGAGCAGAGCACAACACAACTACACAGCAGACATACACAGCGCACACACACACACACACACACGCACGCACACACTCACACCCCGAACACACACACACAGCTTAGATCAATCTAATGCGGTTCTTCAAACCTACTGGTCAGCATGGGAACCCTACAGTCTAGGGTTAAATACTCTTGAACATACAACAACAAACAAAATATCAATCGGCTATCTCTTAAGCAAAGGGTATATTACATGACCATTACTCATTACCAGAGCAGTACCAGTGCAGCGTCTATATACATCTATAAAAACAAGCATGCCAGCCATTTGAGTTGGGAGAGGGTAACTCTTTTGAGGACGAGTGCCCTGACTGGTGGATGCTCATGAGAGGCAATAACGCCAAATGGGGGCTCTAAATTATTTAACTCGAAGAGCCACTTTTACGGTATCATGGCCGTCCAAGGGCTACCTGCCTTGGCAACCCTTAGCTGGCTGAGGCTTCCAGAGAGGGCCCTGGAGGATTCTGGGAACGCCCGGAGGTCTTATAAAAAGGAGATATATTTCACTCATGTCATCTCTTTACCAACTTCTCCTCAGGGGCCGCTTGGCTAAACGAGATTACAGCTTTGGCTAACACAATCTTTAATGACCTTTGAACCTGCTAAGTCACTGCAGGGCATATGAGATGGATCAATAAGGTGCTTGTCCTCTGACAAAACACAAACATAAACACCCCACACACACACACACACACACACACACACAAACATATTACAGCCACACACATGAACACACACGAATGGATAACATAAACGTGCAAAAAACGAAAAACACACATTTTCTTTGTGACTGGAATTCATTGTGCTCTCTGACCTCAAGCAAATTGTCAAACCCTGATAATGAAATCCATTTGCCACACCAATTACATGCACCCCAACCAAAACACACACACACACACACACACACACACACACACACACACACACACACACACACACACCTCTACCCCATTTGTTAACATCTTTTTCTCTACAGAGAAGTCACTGTGTGAGCCCCATCAGCCTCTCTCACACAATCAAGCCATTGTGAAAATCCTGAGAATACCACTCCATGTATG
>NC_137915.1:5883021-5885521 GCF_963457725.1 Sprattus sprattus | reverse complement strand
ATGCAGCCGCACCCAAACACACACACGAAAATTCGAGGAAGGCCACGGTTTTCTTATTTATCAAGCCAAACAAATTGTGCCGTAAAACGTCTCCGCAGGCTTGGGGAAGCGGTTTTCTCTGGGCGGCGTTTCCGCAGCGCCGAACCTGTTGGTGGAGATAAATCTGCACGGCCGCGTGGAGGGAGGGCTGATTTATGGGCGCTGGGGATGCGGAGGACGGGGAGTCTGGGACAGTCACCCAATCCATCAGCAGCCAGGGCGTACATTTTCCGGGGGCCCGACGCTGCTCGCCTCCGACCCCAAATGAGAACGTCACTGGATATTTACAGCTGGGCTGCAGGAGCCATTAGAGCCATTCTACTCACTTGCCAGGCCGCTCTCATTTGCCCGCTCTGGGAAAAGTGCTCGCCTATACGCATGCCTTAGCTGCACACCACCTCCCCTCCACTCCCCTCCGCCCCACCCCATCCCCACCCCCACCCCCTCACTGCAGTCCATTTTCAGCTAAGCTCTATTGCTTGGAGGGGGGTGGGGGTGGGGGGAGCATGGATGGAAGAGTTTGAGAGAAAAAAAGAGTGGACAGAGAGGAGGAGGGAAGGGAATATGTGTGTGTGTGTGTGTGTGTGTGTGTGTGTGTGTGTGTGTGTGTGTGTGTGTGTGTGTGTGAGAGAGAGAGAGAGAGTGATTTAGCGAGAGAGAGAGAGAAAGAGAGATCGAGAGATCGAGCGAGAGAGAGAGAGAGAGAGAGAGAGTGAGCGAGCGAGCGAGTGAGAGGGAGAGAGAGGAGGGGAGTGAGAGAGAGAGAGAGCGGGACAGAAAAGCAGGCAGGAAAAAGGGAATGGGGATGGGAGGAGGGGAGGAGGGTTGAACGAAAATAGAATCAATTTAGAGAGCTGGTTCTAGCACGGCCGGTGGAATTGAATGGCTGCGGATAGCGACGTGTGTGGGGTGTGGAGCAGTAAGGTTTCACGACTACCTCTGGACATCTCTGCACTTGAAACTCTCCAGCAAATCACTGACCACAAAAAAAAAAAATTCAGAATGACTCGCCGAGACAAGGAGAGAGGCAGAAGATGCTCTTGGCCCTTAGAAAAACTTGGATCCGCTTGTTTATCCTAAACCAGTCTCCCTCTGGTAGGGCAAAACACACACCATTAGATACATGTAACATAAGGATGATGACCATATGCAGGTGGTACATCACGTTACACGCACACACACACACAATACTCCAAGGCCAATAACAATGATGTCCTCCCTTACACAGGTACACCCATTTTAACCCTACTGCAATGGCAGCAGTCACTCTCACTCTGCATAAACAACCACCATCAGCCAATGAAATATATAGGCCTTTCCTCGATTAAATAACCCGTGCCTGTTGGCTAATCTTCTAGCCTCGACGAGTAAGCGGCAGACGGCCAGTCACTTTTTTTTAAACCACTTACAGAACGTCCATCAGAGAAGGACGCGGGGGTTTGTAATAGGGAATTGATCACAGTCTCTGCAAGGGGGCCTCCGTCACTGGCCGCGGAGGAGCGACGCTAAACTAGGTCACAGACAGACGTACGGGCCCACAGGTGTTTGATTACTGCGCCGTGGACAAAGGGGAAAAAGGCGCTCATGCTGACCACGGAAATGTTAGCTGTTGACCTGTTTAAGAGTGTCGAGGGGTCTAAGGTTCGGACAGTGTTCTACATTTGTAGGGCTAAAAATGGTTTGCTTTTCAGAATAGAAAATAGAAGTTAGAATAAAATTGATTTCTACATAAAATGGATGTATAACATCATCTTATTTGTATTAGAGAAGATTTGTCCAAGCATCCCTTCCATTCCACACATTGGAGATCTTCATTCATCTCACAAGCAGACTGGAGCCACAAGTTAACATAGGACTGTTTATGACCTGATGGTAACACACATACCAAAATACATACAGTATATGGGAATAAATAAACCCACACAATCTACTACACACACACACAACCTACTCATACTCAAACACATAAATGTATGTATGCGCTCACCAACACGCACGTACACATAAACATCAACACAAACAAATCCATGCACGCAGAAAAGCACACAGTCCCTCGTAAATAGGGAGGCTGGGCGGGAGTGGAATTGGATTGTGCTTGGCTGAGAGTCTGGGTGCAGACAGGGATGATCAAAACCCTGGGAGAAAAACAAATCTCTGGAGCCCTCCTCTCTTATCTACCGCACTGCTGCTCTCAAATAAACATACGCGCATGCGCGCATGCGCAGGCCCACACACACACACACACACACACACATACAATCATGCTCCATGGGCTCCAATTTATTCAGTTGGGAAATACTCAGACATGAGGTTTTTTTTTTGCAATACTTTTTTTCTCTCTTTCATTCACTGCAAAGAGGAGCACACTGACCTGGGTCACAGGAAATGACATGTTCACTAAAACCTTCTGTACTCATTCCAATAGCCGGGCCATTGGCCAGCTGATGCTCCCTTAATACAT
>NC_137915.1:5848021-5878021 GCF_963457725.1 Sprattus sprattus | reverse complement strand
CGCTGCGCCCCGGAATCTGCCACATCACATTGTGTTAATTAGTGGAGTCGCAGCGGAGACGAATTGCCATGGCAGCTACAGACCAATCAACTCTCTAATTAGAAAATATTTTTAAAGAGCAGGAGACCTGTGTAACCTCTCGGCTCCCTCCCTCGCACCACTAATAACCAAATTCATGATCGCCGTGCAAACGCTTCACACACACACACACACACACACACACACACACAGCTTCATAATCAACGCTGCTGCCTGCCGGGGCTACTGTGGCTGCTGGCTGGCTGGCCCTGCTTCTTTTTCTCTTTCCCCCAGTAAAAATCAATTACCATTAGTATTCACTATAAATGCCATTAGTGTCGTGTTACTTATTATCAACAGCCCTCATCCATTGGTTAAAGACATAGCTTGAATTCTAAATATATTGCGACTCCGTGGCTTTTCGTGAGCTTGGGCTTGGAAAAACACTTTCTACTCTCGCATGACATTTTCAGAGAAACAGCTCTCCTCAATCTTATTTCTTCGTGTCCTTTAATTAATTGAAAGTCAAAATCGCTGAATTAAATTTCCTTTGGCCTAATTATTTTCCTTTACTGAAGTTAGTACCATAAGATGGCTATGTAGTTTTACCTTAAAATAACAATATTAATTTGAATGGCACAAGTCTCTGAAACTGGTACATCTACAGTTCAGGTTTAATATCCAGAGGATTCCATCATACTACTATCTGCAATGGTAGTCATTTCCATCATACTACTATCTGCAATGGTAGTCATTTCCATCATACTACTATCTGCAATGGTAGTCATTTCCATCATACTACTATCTGCAATGGTAGTCATTTCCATCATACCACTATCTGCAATGGTAGTCATTTCCATCATACTACTATCTGCAATGGTAGTCATTTCCATCATACCACTATCTGCAATGGTAGTCATTTCCGTCATACTACTATCTGCAATGGTAGTCATTTCCGTCATACTACTATCTGCAATGGTAGTCATTTCCATCATACTACTATCTGCAATGGTAGTCATTTCCATCATACTACTATCTGCAATGGGCATGTAACCCTAACCGATTCCCCTTCTAGCTGAGGAAACATTCCTTTGTATTCCAACTGGGCTTGGGCAATCACTTCAGAAAAAGAGCCAATAGCCATTGAAATTGAATCAGCTCCTTGATCACATCTAGGCATCAACATCACCCACAGTGTGATGAGTAAATACAGACAACAGGTTTGTCAAATGTGCTGATTGATGGAGTAAGTGGAGTGAAAGATCAAGTAAGGTCTGATTGACTTACTATTGTGCTCTCCACAACTTCCATCACCATGGCCTCAGACCTCCTTGGCAGAGGCCATATTGTCATAGGTGGATTTTAAATTAACCTAATTAACCCACTTTGGCATCACCTACAACACTTTCTCACTGCTTGGCAATTGGCAGTTAGGGCTGCAGCAATCAAGTCCCTCTGTGTTTAATTAATTAATGTTTTACTCATTAAATTGACGTTAGCTGTCCCTTAATATGTTGAAATGATTGAGCTGAAAGAGTTTAAGGACTTAAAAATAAACATAATTAAAAAAAGACTATTTCAGCATGGCATGTCTGTCTTGTCTTCAACACCAGACTTGCAAAGCGATTCTCCACAGTGTCAGTCCTCTTGATTGGTTACAATGACGTGATGCGATATAAAGCTTGGTTTATGCTCAGAGGCGCAAGCGCAAGAGGCCGCGCAAGCCCCTTGCGCGACTTTTCACGTCTTGCGTGCGTTGGCCCCTTTTTCTAGACTTGCGCCATTTTACGCAAGCCTATTGTTCGGGCAGTGAATTGCTTGGCAACACCCCCAACGCAACGTGTAAGCACCTAGCAATTCATGCTCAACGCACATGTGCACTGTCGACGTGATCCTTTTCAAAAGTGATTAGAAAAAGATCGAAAACATCCAGATATGTGCAGAGAAGGTCACAGAACAAGCCAAAAGCTATATATAAGGATGGCAGCACTCTCAGATCAGTTGTAATGGCGGTAACAGCGGTGACGGCCACCACGGTACACCTCCCAATGCGCGGTAGAGCGGTCATGCGGTAATTGTTGCAGCCCTATTGGCAGTCAAAATGGCTCTATGGTTATGGAAACGGAAGAACAAACTTATTTCGATCTCATCTACATGTTCAAACATTTGTGATGTTCATGTTTTAAAAAAAACTCACTTAACTTCACTAAACACCATCAGACAACAGACAAAAGCCCTTTTTCTATCCAGATCATACAATAATTAACAAGAAGGGGTTTGTTAGTCCACAGCCTGTAGAGTTAAACATCTTTTATTTAAATCTGCTGAAAACAGTGCCTGCTCTTGCTCACTACAGTTGCTGGGCAACAAGATTGCCAGCACACCCCTATGCAGCAAGTTTCTGACAACTGTGCGACAGACTACAAATTTGTCTGACCTAACAATATTTGGCTCAGTTGTCAAGAGAAATATTTGTGTGTACAGTAACTAGTACCTGCATGCATCTCTCCATTATAAGACGATCGATTAGCAGGTCAAAATGGTCCAATACCTCTATGGTAACGTGAGACTAGGTTAATTTTGGTCAGTTGTCTGATTCTGTCTATTTTATAATTACAATTATTAGCAAAAAATGATATGTATTGTCCACAGTACGTTATACAACAATGAATGAAAAAGCAAAGACCCCAGCAACAACCTCATGCTAGCATGCTATGCAGTGGTAGCGACAAGCTAATAGCAAATGTAATGCTAGCTAACCATGCAATTTAATTTAGGCTAACCAACAGCCTTAAGGGGTGTACATCATGGCTTACACCTTAATAAACAAGGAGGTGAGATAACTGGTGGTTACCAAGTTTGTGTCACATCAACAATGAGAGGTATGTAATATTTGCATGCATCCCCAGCCAACAGATTAGCGTTAGCACACAACTATAATAACTACACAGGCTATAATGTCTGATGCCGCCTACGAAGCTAAGGTTACCTGCTTTCTGTAACATTATCTACCTGTTACATGATTACCACGCATAGACTGACGGTTGCAGAATATTGAAAGTCATAACTTCAAACAAGTTTACTACAGACATACGCACTGTAAGTTCAGGTTTGTGTTGTGCAGCACACATCTGTTTTCAAACAGTTGTGACCATTTTTGCCATGCTAACATAAACAAACCATAACATTGTTGCAACCACAACTGAAGACCATAAACATCTTGCAATGATGCATTGTCAACCCATCTCAACATGCTTTTTTTAAAGTATTGTGCATGGCTTGTTGGTGTTTGAGAAAGCTCTAAATGAAGCTTACACATTGAATTTATCATGAGCTACTGCTGATCGGCAGGGCATGAAACTAAATGGCCTTTGCAACTGCACTGCGCGTATTCAAACCACTAACCCCACTTCAAAACAGGGCCAGAGAGAAAAACAAGGACAACAGCAAACACCAACAGAAATCCTAGTCAGATGACTGGCACACAGCGTGGCCGAACACATCGAGTCAAACCCGAGCCCCAAAAAAAATGACACCAGTGACACAATGAAAATGTCACATCAGTGAACATGATCTTGACAAAAACAAACAAATGAAGGAATGGAGGACAAATGGAGGCGTGTGATTGGTTCTCACCTCTGTGCTCCCTGAGTCTATTGCTTTATCCACGTACAGTAGCACCTGACCCTCTGTGCGACACACACCATCTGACCAGGCTGCACAGCGCAGGTGGGCACAACACTGGCCTGGGGGAGAAACACACACAAACAAACAATAAACACACAATAAACACACAATAAACACACAATAAACACACAATAAACACACAATAAACACACAATAAACATCAGTCTTGAATTTTACATTTAGTCATTTAGCAGACGCTTTTATCCAAGGCGACTTACAAGGATGTATACACATTTTTTTAAATCTTTTTACATTGATGGCACACTGCACATCAGGAGGAATTAGGGGTTCAGTGTCATCCTCCAGGACGCTTCGACAGGGGATCGAACTAGCAACCTTCTGATTATCAAACTAATCCTCTACCTCCTGTTCCACTGCACTCCTAAGGCATCCATCATGTTATAACAACCAGAGAACAATGAGCAATCCATTATTCATGGTATAAAATGCACGACGGGAGGAGGAGGACATGAACATTTCCTGTGACTTTGCATAAGCCCCTCCTCTCACCGCGGCCCTTATGTAAAGGAGCACCACTGTTCCACTCCACCCTCTGAAGCCCACCTGTCCCTGCTACGATTTCACACCTTTAATGTCTATGGCGAAACATGATCCCGCCGTGTTGGCAACTTTAACACGGTGCTCACTGACGTGTCAATCCCCGCCAAAGTACCACAGGCACAAACCTCCAGCAACATCCATGATGACATACCCCCTCACACGCTCCTCACAGAGGCCCCTCCCCGTGCCAAATTGGCAAAGCCATCCCCATGACTTCATTAGCCAACGCTTGTATGCTATTCACATCGCATTAGCGATTATGTGAACTCAAGACATGGGTAATATAGAAAAGGGTTTCAGTGGTGGTACAGGTATGGTTCAGGTACAGTAAGGTACGTTTATTTTCCGTTTACATTATTTATATCTGTTTTATTTAATTTCTAATGCTTGTAAACAGTAGCACACACCACACTGCCGGCTGAAGCAGGTCTAAAAACTCCCAAGGTATTTGAAATGGCAGGGTTTGTAACCTCCTAACGAGCTTTCTTGGTTTTATTCCTTAAAACGTATGCCACTGAGATTTGATACCTTATTAGCCTTCACCTCCATGTTCTCTGGCTAAGTGTTAATCTTAAAGGTGCATTAAGGATTAATAGCTATTCGCTAAAGGTATGCTAGCAGCTAAAACTAACGAAATCTCTTGAAATGTGCTGACTGACATTATGACAAACTAATTACTCAACGACTGTCCTTACACAGTCAAACATCAATCATGTGCAACACAAGACTAAGCAAGACGGCAAATAAGCTACTTACTAGATCGGCAGAAGGTAATCAAAGTCAGGTCGGCGGGCATCGGCGGGCATCGGCAGGCAAAACTACAGAAGGCAGTTATATGCCTATCGACCCTGCTATGCCATTGGCACGGACGCAATTCTCCATATTTAAAGTCATTGTAGCGCCCCAATTTTTTTTAAGCTGTTATTTTAAGGTTAAACTGCTTATCCTAACCCTAATCCTGAAGCATAATTGTTGCATATTGTGCCTTTAAAAGCACTGCTTGTGTCAAAGGAATCACACGCGTTCATCTCAATTGAAAGAAGGGCTTCAGAAGAGCCTCATCAATAACGCTGGGTGGGTCTGAGGGCATGCCACTCACCGGTGGGGTCGAAGAGCGACTGGATGTTGATGTCGTCAGGGAGACCCATCTGGCCCAGCTCGTCCCAGGGCCGCCGCGTCGGCTCGTCTCCAAACGGGTCCGAGCTGCCCGGTGCCGAGGATGAGTGCAGGCCGCTGTCGGGCGAGCTAATCCTGCAGAGGTGAAAGGTGAAGGTTTAAAGGCCAGCTGGGGGTGAAAGGTCACATGGGCAGAGCTTTGTCAGGTTTTGGGCTGACATGCAGGAAACTCTCCAGCAACATTTCACCATATTTGGGCTTCTAGCCCGCTTGGGACAAACATATTCAACCCAAGGCTGATATTAATAACAATAAATGATTTTAACAGGCTTTTCAAACCACCAAGAGACATTTATGAGATACTATGCCTAGACATTAATGCATTCCTAAGCAGCCTCACTGGCATGGATTTGAGCAGTCATTATGCCTTATTTAGAGATCAGTAAAACTCTGATTGCATCTAAATAAACCTCCAATATAATTCCCCTCCTGAATACACAGGACTGTAGTGTAATGGCAAGGCTGGGGGAGGGGGGGAGGGGAGGGGGGCTCTGGTGAGGAGATGTAGCAGGTACAGGAGGGTGAGGGGCGTTATCAAAGCTTGGCTCGCAGCACAAGGACAGGCTGTTCAACTCTGCCCCACACAGTCCACTCCGGATACACAAGAACTAAGAAGAGGGGGTAGATTGTGTGTGTGTGTGTGTGTGTGTGTGTGTGTGTGTGTGTGTGTGTGTGTGTGTGTGTGTGTGTGTGTGTGTGTGTGTGTGTGTGTGTGTGAGAGAGAGAGAGGAAAGGGACACAGAGGGGGAAGGCTCACGGAGTGACTGGCTGCCTTGGATGAGCCTCCTAAACGAGGCTGGAGTCTCTGAGGCTCACGGAAGCGGAAAACAGGAATTAACATTTTAAAAGCGAGTCCTGGTTTTACAGAAGGCCAGGCAGCCCCTGGGCAGCGGCGGGGCGGGAGAGGGAGCAGTCAGAGGAGGGGAGGGGAGGGGAGGGGAGGGGGTGTGAACTCAGAGGGATGAAGGTATAACACTGCTATCCCCTTTTCTCTCGCTCCTCCCCTGCCACATCTGCATACATCTAAATAAAGCTTCCCTCACCGTCCTTCCTCCCCATTAAGGCCCATACCAGACACACACTCATGTGCGTGCACACACACAAACAAACACACACACACACACACACACACACACACACACACACACACACACACACACACACACATTAAGGAAAAATGCTCACTAAATGTGGCTTGGATGGAAGCACTGAAGGATGGCTTCCATTCACCATAGCCCAAGCATAATGGGCAATCTCCTGTTCCGTTTGGCACTGCTGTCGCATCTTCAGCCATACATCACAGTCAGGCCTCTCTTTTGCTATTTGGTTCCCTTCATCTGAAGCAACTTGGCAGGGTCTAATTACAGGTGCAAATAACCCTGGCGACAGGCGGCAAGCGGAAAAAAAAATAAGTAAAAGAAATTCACGTGTCGGTAATAGATCGTCACTCCTCCAACGGTTTTCAATCATCATAATTAAAACTAGGTCCTACACGTCATCAGCAGACGAATCACGCTACAAACAAGGTAGATGTTCCAGATGCATCAACAACGTTAAATTAGCAAAAAATAAATATTGACTCACACCTACACATCAGTTTTGCCAGAAACATACAGCCATTATTACAAAACACATTATCCCAAGCACAGGCATATATACTGTATTATATGCATTGTTAAGATAATTATCTGCAGTTGAAAACTGCGTTATTTCGACACTAACACTAATTCCCGTCATGCTGAAAATACACCTTGATCAAACGATCTCTTTCTGCTAGAACACTTGTGTAATCCTCCTAGATTACTCAGAGAAAATCAGACAGAGTTACAAGAGTTAGAGTTGCCCGTGGGGATATATCGCGAGCAGACAATAAGACCCCGTTTACACGGTGGGAAAATGCATATATTTGCATGCGGTATGGCCTTTCATTTACACGAACACTGAGGTTTTATCACGGAAAACGATCATTTCTAAAAAGAGATTTCTGAAAACTCAGGTCAAATGGAGTTTTAGGTTCTCAAACGTCACAGTATGCAACTAAAAATGCATCACGTCATGTGAGCGTCCTATGTTTCAGTTAGTTTGCTTACTGATCATGGATGCTGTTAAGGTAGTGCTCATTTATACATTAATGCAAACGCTTTTGGCCTGTTTGTTTTTCCAAACACAACTGCTTTTTTATATCGAGGAGCAGAGGCGAAGAATTGCACAGAGGTCAGCAGACCATTTACAGCTTTCACTCTCAAGACGTACACACACACACACACACACACACACACACACACACACACACACACACACACACCCTGCCAACGTCTCCACGGACGGTTTTGGATCCGACTAGAGAAAAAAGCGATCCTCCCGGAGGAATGGCATGAAAACTTCCAAATGTTCATCACTACTGTCTCTTTCGGAGTTACTGCATCCCTCCATAGAAGAAATAGTTGAGTTCTGCGGGTTCATGAAACCAGAAACTTAAAAAAAAAAAAACGATCTTGTGTGTACAATGTTATTTTTGAAAACGAGGGGCAGAAATCTTAGTTTCTATAAATATCTGGCTATGTGTAAATGTGGTCTAAGTCAAGACTGCGGCATACACCCCACACTGTCTTTACTAATCCATCTATACTATTTATAGTTTAATTAAAAACCTGGGCAACTCGTTTTTCAATATAAACAACGACTGCCATCTTGATGACAAACATACCATCGGCGTCTTTAGCCTTTTAAGCAAATCTGAGGTTAGGCTCGGCTCAATAAGGCCAATCCATTTCCCCGTAACCGATCAATCCTCTGTGTGTGGTGTAATCGGACAGCAATCATGAGGGTGTCTTGATTATAAACTCCATCATGGGATTATATGCCACTAATTAGATGGAGCAGTGTTTCATTAAGTGTGTGATTACACAGAGACTGTTTCAAGTTACCTTCAATTAGCGCTCATCAGCTTAATATGCATCAGCGACAATACCATGGTGATAGTTCCACATTGATGAGGCATATGTATGCCATTTTTCACTGAAGTCAGACGTTCTTTCAAAGAAGCATTATACCAAAAACACCACCAACAGCCTAGTTGGCACTGATAAAAGCTTGCTAACATGCTAACTGGTGTCTTGCCGATATTGTTGCCGACGTTGGGCTTTGAAGGCTTTCACCCACATTTTCACAGGGAGTTCCGACCCAAACCAGAATACGACATAGTGTATGTAGCCTGGATGGCTAATAGGAATGACGGGTGTGTTGACTTCTCCTTCACATGACCATGATCCATTTAAATCAATTTGAAGATGACACCAAAAGTAGTTGCTCATAAAAAAACAAACCCCAGAAAAGTGGCAAAGGGTCACATAAGGTTCCTTTAACTGAAGCCATACTTTAAAAACCTTACAACGGGCGACAGTGGTACAGGAGGTAGAGAAGTCGTATAATAATCAGAAGGTTGCTAGTTCGATTCCCTGTCGAAGTGTCCTTGAGCAAGACACTGAACCCCTAATTGCTCCTGATGTGCAGTGTGCCATCAGTGTAAATGTTAAATGTGTATACATCCTTGTAAGTCGCTTTGGAAAAAGCGTCTGCTAAATGATGAAATGTAAATGAAATGTACACCAGGCCTCCTTTCCATCCTCCACCTCTTCAATGGCTCCCTCTCTCCACCCCTGCCTCTTATTTGTTATTGTTTTCATTCCCCCCTCCTCCCCCACCTCTCCATCCATCACTGGCATTGCTCCGTCCCTTACTTCGACCAATCGTGGAGCTTGAGAGCAACAATGCTCCGCCGGTTGGCCGACTGCCAGGAACAGTGCAGGGTGCAGCATTACGTCAGCGCTCCTCAGGGGAGCCGTGTGATTGGTTGCGCAGAGGCAGGCAAATTAGGCAGGCGGCCAATGGGCCCTAGGGTGCCTTTCGACAGGAACCTTAGTCAACAATGGGTCACGTGGAAGACCAGAGTGAAAAACAATCCAGAGGAGAAGGAGAGCAGGAAAGAGACGGAGAGAGAGGGAGAGAGAGAGAGAGAGAGAGAGAGAGAGAGAGAGGGAGAGAGGGAGAGAGAGAGAGTTGACGAACGAGTAGCTGCAGTAAGGCCTGCCAGTAAAATTCTCACACATGGAGCTTGTCCCCCTCTTCCCTCTTTTTTTCTCTCTCTCTCTCTCTCTCTCTCTTCCCTCTCTCTCTTCCCTCGCTCTCAGTGACTAATCATCGGGGCCAGTTTGGCACCAAATTAATTGACCCAAATTGAATTCTAGCGCTGGATTCATTAGCATACGTTGGCTTATTTGGGTCAGAGAGCTCTGGATCTCTCTGTTTTTGTCTTAACAGTACACTATGGAGAACACTAATTTTGCTTGATCACAAACTCAGCTCATTGGTAAATCACAGTGTCACACAGCCAGAGAAAGAGAGAGAGAGGGAGAGAGAAAGAGAGAGATAGATAGAGAGAGAGAGCGAGATGGACAGAGTGCACAGGCAAGCAACTAAAGCTAGAGATGTATTTCTTCAAGAAAATGTGAATGTGATCGTGCCACTGTAGCAGTCAGCCATTGCTTACTGTGCCCTATGTGGTCGCTTACACGTCACCCTACAAAAGAGAGATTTTACTCTCCTACTACCTGTAGCACAAACTCAACAACACAAATCTGAAGAATTATACTTTTTGGTTTTGGTCAAGTGTAAACACCATTTTCATAAAACCTATTCTCAAAGGTACTGAGATAATGTTAAAAAAAGACACACTTAAAAGTTTGTGCCCATGACTTTTCAGTTAAGAACATTGTAGATTAGATTTAGCTACATAGAGGTAATTGAAGCATTCATCAGTATTCATGTAGTTTGGTTACTAAACTTCTATACGTTTTGAAGTGACACTTTACAGTATTTTCCGATACCGCTGGCTGCAATATGATACGCTACGAAAACATCTTTTATTGATGGATAAGACAGACTACCATAGCTGACAAAGTTACAACTATGCTTTAGCCTATATGAAGATGACCATGCAAAAACAATTCAGGATCTACTCCAAGCATGTGTTACATGTGGACTAGACATTATTGTTCTAGTAATTACATAAATATTAAAACTATTAGAAACCATTCAGAACTCTTCTACGTAACCCAACCCAAGCTGAAAGCAGAGATATACAAAGTCGATTTATTGTAAGTGGACAAGTCAGTCACGGTAACATCAGCTACACTATATTTATATTTTTACCTGAAAAATAAACCATTTTCTTAGATTGTTACTTTGTGGTTATTTCTGAGACATAGTCTTTAAATTGTGCTAGATGAAACCTTCTGCTTAATATAGTTTGAAGACACTTCAGTTAACGCCTACAGTAATTTAACTACCAGTTGCTTGCAAGCTAACCAACAATCAGTTAGCTCTTTGAGTGACCTTGTCATCTTAAAATCACCTCAACATAACGTAAACTATGACATTAGAAACAATCATTTGTCAGACCCTGTTGTCTTTACCATCAGATTTCCAGGTTAGCTAAAATTGGTTTACGTTAGCTTACTATATCGGCAGAATATAACAGAATGCAAACTAGCCACTAGCTAGTTAGCTGTTGACTTTCAGCCCACCTGATTATATTCCTTGAATGAACACAAGCAAAACATCCGCTGAAATACAGGCTTTAATTAACCCACAGGTGTACTGATAGCTTCATCTGACAATTACAACTGCATTTAAGCCATTTCCTCCAGTGTCTGAAAAGTTGACTTTACTCCAACTCTTGCCCTGTATTTGGGTTTAACGTTACTGGTTGTGCAAAATCAGCTGCCAGTGGGTAAACGGCACTTCAGTGTGCCACTAGAGACATATAACTACCCCTATTAATAATCAATGGGAGAATAGGCGACTAAATATGGTAATTAAAACAACAACAAAAAGTGCACCTATTCATTTGCTGGGTACAAACACACTACAAGGCATTAGGACACACCTACTAGCCCTGCAATGTCAATCGATATTGTAAAAACTATGGGAATTGAAAAAGGTGTAAAAAATGACCGGAATAATAATAACAGCAAGGTAGAGTTGTTGGGGAATTTCACCTTGTTATTATTAAATGGGGCTTCTGCCACCCTGAATGGAAAACTAACAAAACAAATGCTCCATAAAAGTTGGATGCAAAATTCCTTTCCCCCAACCTCTGGCATTGTTAAAAAGAAAGCCAGCAGGGGGTCTGCAAACGTAGACACACGCGCAAACACACACACACACACACACACAGCGTTTGATCACAGTGAGTAATTACACCTCCCTGTTCTAATTGGACCTTCAGCTGTGTGGCATTCACCATTGTTCCTTCCCGTGTGGGGGGCCATCAGGGTCAATGCTCTCTAAATGACAAGGGGGAGGAGGGGAGGGGGGGAGAAGGGGAGGGGGCAGAGGATGTGACCCACTCTCTCTCTCCCTCACACTCGCACACACACACACACACACACACACACTCACACACACACACACACACACACTTACTTTTTCAGACCACTCCCCTGTGGGCCGGGGCTCCGGTTGTGATCGTTGTCTTCAAAGTCGTTGTCGTCATCGTGGTAGTCGTCATCTTTCTCCGAGCTGCCGTGACGGTTGCGGATGTGCAGCGGTACGTAGCCTGGCGTCGGCCCGAACAGCTTCAGCTCGCCCTGGCCTAACAGACTCCTCTCCCCACAGTAGCAGAAGGCACACAACCTCTCACTGCAGCACACACAGACAGACAGACAGAGACAGAGAGACAGAGAGCGAGAGAGAGAGAGAGAGAGAGAGAGAGAGAGAGATCAGTTTTGTTGATAATGTATAAAGTGGGATCTCTATTTGACAAGGACAAATGGAAAGTCCTTAAACCTTGGTGGTAAAATGTGGCAGTAAAGACAAGATTGTGAAACGAAAAATAAAATGTTGACAGAAAGACCTAACTTGCCTAACAAAAGCCCTCAGGCCATATCAACAGTCCTTAACAACACTCACACATAGACATTTTTCTGCCAGGGTTAGAATATACAAATATATACAAATAACAAAATGTTCAAGAGGAGTAGAGCAAAGAAAGGAAGTATAAAAACAGTCAAAATGCATCACCCTATTCAGCATCTGCAGCTTATGTTAACATGAGTGACCACAGCAAAAACAAGCTCCATAAAACCTTAATTCTCCACTGTGGTGTTCACGTCTGGGGATATTGTACACCTCTATGTACTGCAGACACCTCACCCTGACAAACATATCTTGGTATTCAGTCATGAACAGTAACCCATGACACATGTACAATCCCCATGTCAGACAACGGTGGTTCATTGCTGACCTGGTCGGTGAATGAATACTACAAGTTCAGATCTTTTCATTCTAGAACCTTCCGCTGAAACCACCTTGAACTGTTCCAAGAACTCGGTGAATCCTACACAGGAATTAGGTCAGAGGGTCATTCGCTCGCCCCCCCCATCCACAACCCCCCCTTCTGTGTTATTTAATGGCTGGCATGCTGTTGACAACCTTTGAAAAAATAAATGTGCCGGGGGATCTTCAGTCCCCAAGTCCCTTACCGACACCAGGCCAGCTTGACAGACACAAACTCCTGGCAAACACTAGCAGAAGGGGGGCGGGGTTGAGTGTGTGTGTTTGTGAGAGTGTGTGTGTGTGTTTCTGTGTGTGTGCGTGTGTCATAATTATCGGCTTTGGTAATTATTACTAAGGAGCACTAAGCAGCATTTTCCTGCCCATTCATGTGACAAAACTACTCCTCATTACCAAAGGCCTTCCAAGCTAGGACTGACACAGTTCAGTGACACATGCACTTAAAAAAGAAGAAGGGGACGGACTGAGATAGAGAGACAGAGGGAGACCCTGAAATAGAGCCAATCACAGGGTGTGTGTGTGTGTGTGTGTGTGTGTGTGTGTGTGTGTGTGTGTGTGTGTGTTTTCCAACAGTGACACAGATTAAGCTGTGAATGCCTGGAATCTGCCAAATTGTATGACATGTACCCCAGAGGGATGAAAAAACGTCATCTTTGTATTTGCAGCGAAGAAACGAGCTTAACGGCTGTCAGGCGATGAAAAAAATGACATCTGACATACGCCAGCAGAAACAGCAAATATTTGTACGGAAATATTTTGCTGCTAATAGGTTCTCTTGGGATTTACGCCACACAAAAAGCAGAGCCTTCTCTTGGAGCGATTGATTAGTACCCCTTGAGGACCTCACTCTTGCAGCCATTGATTAGTACGCCTTGCGGACCTCACTCTTGGAGCGATTGATTAGTACCCCTTGCGGACCTCACTCTTGGAGCAATTGATTAGTACCCCTTGCGGACCTCACTCTTGGAGCGATTGATTAGTACGCCTTGCGGACCTCACTCGTTTGCATACGCAACAGTGCCATGTCTCCACATCTCTCACATGCATCTACACCAGGGCACTGTGACCAGGACAGATTGACGAACACGCACACACACACACACACACACACACACAAACACAAGAACACACCTGGGTCCAAGCTAGGGCTGAACGATTAATTGCATTTGCGATAAAATCGCTATATGATAAAACGCAATTTTCTAACCGCAACGTGCGCGAAAACAACGTGATCTTAAAAATGTATACATTTAAGATGGTACATTTTAGTTTAAAGTGTTTAAAAGGTGCCTTGTGTTATACTTACAATGACTTGGTTTAAATTACTTAAATGCACAGTGGCAAAGCCACCGATTTAGTTTTTCTTGTTTTACACAGAATATTTTACACCAAATGTATCTAATATTGTGTTGGTCATATTTAAATCATTCATTACGTTTTGTTGGGGGGAAAAAGAGGGGGGGGGGGAAATCGCAATTACATTATTTTCACAAATCGTTCAGCCCTAGTCCAAGCACAGAATAAGATCACATTTCTGGTTAAGGTCAAACACTGAAAGTTCCCCATAGTAAACATCACCATGTCATTATTCAACCTAGTCACCGCACACAATGACACACAGAGAAATATACTAAACAGTGCTGGTCCCAAACACCCCAGTCACATCATTCACACGGGCCACTTAAGTAGGATTTACACTGTGATAGGATGAGGGAAACGATGAGGCCAAAAGAAAAGAGGTGGAGAGGAGCCAAAGAATGAAAAGAAGAAACACACACACACACACACACACACACACACACACACACACACACACACTTCACTCCCCCTCCTGCCCTGTGTCAGGACAGCCTTCCATGAATGGGGAGACAGAATGCTGAATCATCTTCAGGGAATGGTCGTTATGAGTTAAGAGACCACCCTGAAGGAAATTCTCACCCTTCCTCCACCCTCCTTGAACCAATAAGTGTGTGTGTGTGTGTGTGTGTGGTGTGTGTGTGTGGAGGGGATCTGACAAACACATGTTGCTAATGTCTGTGTACATCAGCATGAAGAGAAACTCAATCTGTGCTAATTGAAGCTAGAAAGAGAAGCCCCCTCTTTTGCTTCCACGATCTCTTCTCCTCCCCGTTTCCTCTCCGCCCTCCCTCTCTCTCTCTCCCTCCCTCTCCCTCCCTCTCCCTCCCTCTCTCCCTCCCTCTCTCTCTCTCTCCCTCCCTCCCTCTCTCTCTCTGCCCTCCCTCTCTCTCTCTCTCTCTGTGTACTAATTACAGCACCAGCATTTCAGTCTGCAGGCTGCCAGACTGAGTACTGCTAGAGGCCCCTAAACCTCTCTCCCTCTTTCCTTCCCTCTCTCTCTCCTTCCCTCCCTCTCTCATTCTCGACCCCTCTCATTCTCTCTCTCTCCCTATCCCTATCCTTCCCCCTCTCTCTCTCTCTCTCTCTCTCCCTCTCTCTCTCCCTTCTGTTCATTCTTTCCCAATGCAATTATTTCTGCTATAAACCCTTCCCCCATCTCACTAACCATGCCTCGCTCTTATTTTCAGTCTCGCTCTCTCTTTCTCTCTTGCTTTCCCTTTCTCATTTTATCTGTCCCCCTCGTTCTCTTTACCCTCTCCTCTTTCCTGTTTTTGTTCCATTTTGCAAAAAAAACTAAACTTGCTATGTTGAGGCACTTTGTGTAAACACATGCACACAGACACACAGACACACAGACACACAGACACACAGACACACGTTTGTGTACAGACAGAATGACAGGCACACACACACCAGTACAGCAGGGCTGTCTTCTTTTAACAAATGCTAGCTCTCAAACTCACTGACAGCCCTTCAACAACACACACACACACACACACACACACACACACACAGAAAGAGAGAGAGAGAGAAACAAACATGCGCACATCCACCCACCCCCATTCACACATACCAACATCCACAAACCGCACCCCCGCTCCACACACACGAGTCACTGAATTAGAACACATTTCTGATTAAGGTCAAACATGGAAGGTTCCCCATAGTAAGCATGTAATTATTCAGACACACAAACACAAACACACACACACACACACACACACACACACACACACACACACACACACACACACACACACACACACACACACACACACACACACACACACACACACACACACAAACAAGTTTGAGTGGGCAGACCTTGTTTTGGCGTTGTCAGAGGCCGAGGCTGACGAGCCGGCCGAGTCCTCGGACACGGAGCGCTGGAAGAGGGGCGAGAGCGGCTGCAGGTCGTCAGGGCAACAGAGCATCGGCCGCAACGGCTCCTCGTCCAGGTCCAGCTCTGGAGGAGAGGAGGAGAGAGGGAGAGGAGGAGAGAGGGAGAGGAGGAGTGGAAAGAAAAAGTGAATCAGGTCTCAGTAGACATTTGATAAATACTTTGATAAAATGAATCATGATCAACATGATGTACTGTCACATAGATATAGCATGTCACCAACAAAAACCCAAACCAATCTGTGTGTATTATTTTATCTATCCTTTATCTATCCATTTATTTATCCAGTCTAAGACTGCTTGAATTCACCTTAAATGCAGAAAGAAACTGGCAACACTGTTTGCATTCCCAAAATCTTATTTTCAACTTCATCTTTTCAATTCAAAAACAAAAACAAATAGCAACTGGAACAGTTCAAGAGGAGCCCTGATTTGAAGCTTTGAATGATTTGTTGTTAATCTCTTCCAGTCACCTATTCTGCATAGAGGGCCACACTCATTACTTGCCACCAGTACAGTGTGTGTGTGTGTGTGTGTGTGTGTGTGTGTGTGTGTGTGTGTTTTCAAGGCCTGTGACTGACACAGTTTTGACCTCATCCTGTCTGTGCTTCTCAGAGGTACAAAAACACATTGTACCCTGGTGAGTTCCTCTCTTCATCACATCACGCTTGCTGCTCAATCCTATCCCAATAAAACAATCAACCCCATCCCATCAATCACCATCTAGGTCTCAGCCTCTCAACACACACACACACACACACACACACTCAACTTCATCCAACCCTCTCCCCCTTCTGCTTTGACAAAGGCCCCTCTCTGTTCATCTGAGGGAGGGCTTGCTGACTCTACAGCTTCAGGTAGAGCAAGCAAAGAGAAAAAAGTCTTTCTCCAAAGAGAGAAACAGTCACTTCAGTCAAATGCACAATTTGACAGCCAAAACAAACAAAAAAGGAAAAGAAAGACCAGACAAAACCCCCAACTCACACGAGAGGGTGATGTGACCTTTGCTCTAACCTTTGAAAAAGAAAATATATATATATATAATAAGGCTTTCTGGCAGCAGTGTGGCCCACACAGTGCCGTTGAAATACACACACACACATACACAAACACCACATCATTTTCCGCTGACAAAGAGTGACTGTCAAAGGGAAACATGGTGCTTTTAAAAAAGCACACGCGCAAGAGGGGGCCCCGCTTACCCTCCCCCACACCCCCACACCCCCCCACTCCACCAGGGCTGCTCCAGAGGACACCCGTGCTCAATCATCAAAGCACTGCACTTCCACCACCATCTCAGCACTTCCCACACACACACACACACACTCCTTAATCTGCTCTCTATCAATGAGAAAAATGTAAAAAGAATATATGTTTTGTTTGACCACAGGAAGAACAGTGCTCCTGTAAAGGAAAAAGCTGATGTGTTGTCAATAAACTAATCAATCAATTAATCAATTAATCAATCTATCAAACGGTCCCATCAAGGGCATGAAGTTCGGTGCCTGAATTTGGGGGAAAAGACTCGTCTGACATATAAAATAAAGAGTTGCCTCTTTAAAATACATTGATAGTTGATCATTGAAAGCACAATAAACGAGAGAGAAGTGCTGTTGACTGGGCATGGCTGGAGCGGTTAGGCAGACGTCCGACTCCAAACCGCCTGCAGAGTAGAGCTCTCTGAACAGTGGAAAAGCACTCTTTCAACCCAGCAACAGACGCTAGACATCCATTTTTCATCTGGCCTGTGTGTGTGTGTGTGTGTGTGTGTGTGTGTGTGTGTGTGTGTGTGTGTATCTATATCTGTATGGGGATGGCATATTTTTTTGCGAGTTGATATTCGTCCACTCTCATTCTACATCCCTACCTCCACAAATGCAGCCTCCCCCTAACCCACTTTGAAATGTAAATGAGAGAGACAGAAATAAGATGTTTGGAAAATGCAGCTGTGTGCTGACCCGGAAGTGATTCCTAAGAAGCTCATTAAAGAAACTTCCAGAGCTATAGATGGGAGGGGGGGGGGGGTATAAATACATCCCATCAGCCTTTAGCATCATTGCTGTGCATCCACTGTGCTCTCCTGTAGTCCTGTACTGTCTAGACATCAAACTACATATCCCATCAGCCCTTAGCATCACTGCTGTGCATCCACTGTGCTCTCCTGTAGTCCTGCACTGTCTAGACATCAAACTACACTCCTGCAGCAGAGACATGCCTGCCAATATCATCCACACAGAGGGACTCATACGGTGTGTAATACAAGTAATATATTATGCAAAATGAAGAAATACATACATATAAAATTGGTCAAATTGAAAAAATTAATAAACAAATCAATAAATAAAACCGATGGATGGATAGAGACAGGCTTATCACTCTTAGGCTGAAAGCCTGCGGCCATCTTCTGGGCTTGTCTTGGAACTAATAGTTTTAAAAATCCTCTCTCTCAGACCACTCTCTCTCTCAGAAAATCCCATCGGCTCCAGCGAGGAGCAAACCTCAGTGTGTAATTAATAGCCAAGAAATTAATCTCCAAAAGCCGCTTCAGCACAGTGGGCCGGGGGACTCATCACGTGTTGCAACTTTGATTGAGTCATCCTAAGAGTGTGTGTGTGTGTGTGTGTGTGTGTGTGTGTGTGTGTGTGCGGTAATTTAATCAATAAGTTAAAGGAGGTGAGGTCCTCGTTTGTATGCGTGTGTGCGTGTGTGTGTGTGTGTGTGTGTGTGCGCATGTATGTGAGGGGTAATTTATTCAATAACTTAAAGGGGGTGAGGTCCTTGTTTGTTTGTATGTGTGTGTGTGTGTGTGTGTGAGAGTGTGTGTGTTTAAATCACTTGTCTGTGGAGAGCGTTGCCGTGAGGGAGAGCGCCAGGCCAGCTAATGCTAATGAGGCTACGCTGGTGGCCACACACTCCAAACCTCAGCCCTGAGAGACTCACACCTGGCCTGCCCCACTCACTCTGCCTGTGCCTGTGCCTGTGCCTGTGCCTGTGCCTGTGCCTGTGCCTGTGCCTGTGCCTGTGCCTGTGCCTGTGCCTGGTTTAAACTAACAGCAACGCCAATTATGAAACTGCTACAAGCACCCTTCCACCCCCACAGACCACTCAACCACACGCCTCACCCCTCCCCCCCGTCATCACTACGGCATCTTCCTCTTTCCTCTACTGAGAACAGCAGCAAGAACAGGCAGACATTCTACGACATCAACAATGCTTCACAGCCATTTATAACATCCAGCAAGAGCAAACCACTGGTTGGGAAATTTAGAATTAGCATTGTTTTAAGGAACATAGTCTGGATTCATCGTCACAGCAAGGACCCTTTGTCAAACTTGCCCGGCTGAGCAACTACAAGCTGAGGGCGCCAACACAAAATTAGAACATGTGGTGTGATTGGGCTGAGCAAATCATTTCACATTGTTGATTGCAGGATCACACTGTGCTGTGCTAGTTGAGGGTACTCTGTGTGGTGTTTGCAGGATCAGACTGTGCTGTGCTGTGCTGTGCTGTGCTGTGCTGTGCTGTGCTGTGCTGTGCTGTGCTGTGCTGTGCTGTGCTGTGCTGTGCTGTGCTGTGCTGTGCTGTGCTGTGCTGTGCTGTGCTGTGCTGTGCTGTGCTGTGCTGTGCTGTGCTGTGCTGTGCTGTGCTAGTTAAGGTTGCTCTGTGAGGTGTTGTTTAGAGGATCAGACTGTTCTGTGCTAGTTGAGGGTGCTCTGTGCTGTTCTGTGCTAGTTAAGGTTGCTCTGTGAGGTGTTGTTTAGAGGATCAGACTGTTCTGTTCTAGTTGAGGTTGCTCTGTTCTGTTCTGTTGTAGTTGAGGGTGCTCGGTGCTGTGCTGTTCTGTTCTAGTTGCGGGTGCTCTGTTCTAGTTGTGGTTGCTCTGTGCTAGTTGAGGTTGCTCTATGCTAGTTGAGGTTGCTCTGTTCTAGTTGAGGTTACTCTGTTCTAGTTGCGGGTGCTCTGTTCTAGTTGAGGTTGCTCTGTTCTAGTTGCGGGTGCTCTGTGCTAGTTGTGGTTGCTCTGTTCTAGTTGAGGTTGCTCTGTTCTAGTTGAGGTTGCTCTGTTCTAGTTGAGGTTGCTCTGTTCTAGTTGAGGTTGCTCTGTTCTAGTTGCGGGTGCTCTCTGCTGTGTTGTTTGCAGGATCAGACTGTGCTGTGCTGTGCTGTGCTGTGCTGTGCTGTGCTAGTTGAGGAGGCTGTGCTGTGCTGTGCTAGTTGAGGAGGCTCTCTGCTGTGCTGTGCTAGTTGAGGTTGCTCTCTGCTGTGCTGTGCTAGTTGAGGTTGCTCTGTGCTGTGCTGTGCTAGTTGAGGTTGCTCTGTGCTGTGCTGTGCTAGTTGAGGTTGCTCTGTGCTGTGCTGTGCTGTGCTAGTTGAGGTTGCTCTGTGCTGTGCTGTGCTGTGCTAGTTGAGGAGGCTCTCTGCTGTGCTGTGCTAGTTGAGGTTGCTCTGTGCTGTGCTGTGCTAGTTGAGGAGGCTCTCTGCTGTGTTGTTTGCACCTGGCAGTGCTGCAGTGAGCCTCCTGGAGGAGACGGGGAGGGGATGAGACGTTAAAAGCTTTCAGGAGTTATTAGTCATCCTACGCCTCCCTGATGCCGCCACAGTCGCTGGTCACTAAAGGCTCTCCTCGGAGTGTGTATCTGTGTGTGTGTGTGTGTGTGTGTGTGTGTGTGTGTGTGTGTAACTGTGAGTGTGAGTGTGTGTGTGTGTGTGTGTGTGTGTGTATCTGTGTGTGTGTGTGTGTGTGTGTGTAACTGTGAGTGTGTGTGTGTGTGTGTGTGTGTAACTGTGAGTGTGTGTGTGTGTGTGCGCCTGTGCACGTGTGTGTTATAGGGCTGCCATGCATGCCGCACGCCTCTACAAGGCTTTGAATTTGCATCATGATGTTTTTCTGCATAAAGTGATGAAACAAGAAAAAACTGAACAGCTTAATCCACCATTTGATAAAACCTCATAGCCGCTGGCATGACGACATACACCACTACGTCACCATTCAAATAATAAACAGCCATTTTTGTTCTCATGATTCTGTCAGAGACATCATTGCCCATGCCACACCAACACTGTCAAGTTCAGCCATGTCATCCATGGCCAAAGCAACCCATAGCCATATCTCCAATGGCAACACCCCATCTGTTACTTTTCACAACCAAGAGGTTTCTATTGGTGATGGTAAAATGAAGAACCTCAGAATAAAGGAGGAAAAGGAGGGGGTGAGGAAAGTAGGAGTAGGGGACTCTGTGTGTGTGTGTGTGTGTGTGTGTGTGTGTGTGTGTGTGTGTGTGTGTGAGTGAGTGTGAGTGTGAGTGTGAGAGAGAGAGAGGAGATAGTGTGGAGGGCTTACCCATGTCCTGAAGAGGATCGTTGTCTGCAGGCTGACTGCCGTCCATGCTGACCTCATCATCTGCCTGCGGACGACCTCGACTGCGTGACCTAGCACCCAAACACACACACACACACACAAACACACACACATTTTGAGAAACCAATGTCAGCAAAGAGCCACCGATAGACAGCAATCTTGGTTTAGTCGAACCGAGGAGGAACTTACATTTTCTAAGAATAGAGCAAGGGCGACCGAGTGGACCGGCCTCCCTGAAAAACTGACCAATAACTAAAATGGCTTTCCGATCTTCACACAGCCAAAGAAAGCCTCCAGCACCAGAGAGGAACTTGATAAGAGAGACAGAGAAAGCGTGGCAGATCTCAAGGCTGTAATATAAGCCATGCTGTAGCAGGGGCTGATGCTGCTGCAGAAGGAGGGCCTCACAGAGTCATCAGCGCTACAGACTTCAGTGGAGCAGGCAGAGACGTGCGCACATACATTCATGCACACACACACACACACACAGCGTAGCAACCAAACAACAGTGCCATCAACATCAACCCGCAGCAAAGCAATACTGTGGGACTGTTTTGCCTCTGTGTGTGTGTGTGTGTGTGTGTTTGCGCTCTCTGTGTTTAGCAGAAGTAAAGACTGACAGGGGGTGGGGTGGGATGTGTTGCACGCTTGTGAACGTGTTCGGCTGTGTTGTGGGAACCACTAAGCACACTTCCTGCTGAGGATGTCACGCGAAGCTCCCCGATCTGTCTGCGTCCTGCTACACCAGGCTCTGCCCACAGGCGTAACACACACACACACACACACACACACACACACACACACGCCATGTTCCCTAGCCAACTTTAAAGGATAGGCGATTTGGTTTTAGATTATCCCACTCCATTTCACTCCTTTTCCATTTCTGTTTCGTTTTCTATCTCCCTTTTTCTCTCTTTCTCTCCGTCACTTTACTACCTTTTTCCTCTACTACTCCCCCCCCCCACCCCCACCCTTCTAAGTGGGCAAACAAAAACAATCAGCTCGCCACTAGCAGCCACCACCACCACCTCCACCTCCACCCCCCATTAACAAACACTGTCAACACTGGTGTCACAGCCCAGAGCGGCAGCCAATGGCAGAGTGGCACAGCACGGCCTGCAGCTAGCGCTCAGCTGCTCGTCACCATAGCGACTACATGGAGGTTTTTTCTTTTTTTTTTTTTCAACAGACGCGGCCAGGCCTGCCAGCACATCAGAGGAGCGCACCAACAGGAAGAGAAGGAGGGAGGGAGAGCGAGGGGGAGAGAGAGAGAGAGAGAGAGAGAGCGAGAGAGAAAGAGAGGAGGGTAGAGAGGCAGGGAGGAGAGTGAGACTGACTGAGGGTGGAGAGGCAGTGCTACAGTAAACAGCCTCACCAGGAGAGAACGGAGACAGAACTACGGCAAGAGAGATGTAGACAGCCTCACCAGGAGAGAACGGAGACAGAACTACGGCAAGAGAGATGTACACAGCCTCACCAGGAGAGAACGGAGACAGAACTACGGCAAGAGAGATGTAGACACAGAGGCAGGAGAGAACGGACACAGAACTACGGCAAGACAAATGGACACAGAGGCAGGAGGAGCGTTCAACCAACAACAACAACAAAACACTGCAGAGCTCAACTGTACCCTAATGTTCCTCCAGTGAGAAGTCTTCACTTCTTGACGATGGTTTCTACAGTAGGACTGTACAACCAGAGCTCTACGGGGGTGGGGGGAGCCAGAAGGGAGGGGGGGGGGGGGGGGGGGGGGGGGGGGCAGCTAAGCCCTCACTCACATTCAGTCGAGTGGAAGAATGACTTCAGGCATTGGCACTCAGATTCTCACTCTCTTTTCTCTCACCCTCTTCATTAATAGCTTCGTGTTCCCTTTTAACCTAGTTTACCGACTTGTTGCACTCCATGACACCAGCGCTTTGGCACCTCATTTAGGAAGAAGTAAAGTAGCAAGGTTTCCCACTGAGGTTAGACACAAGCTGTATCCACCCAATGGGCACAATCTGTAGCCCATACATACAATACATATCCAAACCCTAAACTTAAGGCATTTTCCTACACATTTAAGACATTTCCCGACACTGAACATTAGTTGCTGCAAGCCATTCAACTCTGCCATGATATAATACATTCAACAGCACTCCTGCCCAACCATTGCAGCCATTCAACCAAACCATTTAATACGTCCCATCTTTCAGCAAAATGTACATACATACACTCTCAACGAATACCAATCAGGCACTGCTCCCAAGTCATCAACAATCATTCCATTCTATACGAATGAAAATGGCTGAGATGTACCCATCCGGCATCAACTAATGGTTGTACCCCACTCATATCATCGCTCCACACAGGACAATTTCACCTCTTCACAGCTGCATGTTAGACTGGTTACAGTTCATCAGTGAATTTGCACACATTAGCAGAAATTCACACGCCTGCTATGACTACACCGAGACCATATGTAGCCCCCACCCCTCCTTTATCACACACACACACACACACACACACACACACATCCACCACCACCACAAACACACACACACACACACACACACTACTTCTCCTCCTCCACCACCACCACACACACCTCTACCACCAGGCTCAACATTCAATTCATCTGCCGTCAACCTTCAAGCTGCCACTGATTTGCAAGTCAGGCGTGCCGAGCATGCTGGGTAAAGGGACTGAACCGTTACTGGGGTGAAGGAAAACAAGTCCCAGAAGAATACGACTGGACAGTTCAGACGCCTCTGAAGAGGAGCCAGTGAAGGTTCAGCTGAGGCGAGGGGAAGAGGGGGAGAGACATAGAGCCGAGAATGGAGAGGAAGTAGAGAATGGAGAGGAAGACTGGAGAAAGGAAAGAGGGGGAGAGACAGGGAGCAGAGACTGGAGAGAAAGTAGAGAATGGAGAGGAAGACTGGAGAAAGGAAAGAGGGGGAGAGACAGGGAGCAGAGACTGGAGAGAAAGTAGAGAATGGAGAGGAAGACTGGAGAAAGGAAAGAGGGGGAGAGACAGGGAGCAGAGACTGGAGAGAAAGTAGAGAATGGAGAGGAAGACTGGAGAAAGGAAAGAGGGGGAGAGACAGGGAGCAGAGACTGGAGAGGAAGTAGAGAATGGAGAGGAAGACTGGAGAAAGGAAAGAGGGGTAGAGACAGGGAGCAGAGAATGTAGAGGAAGAAGGGAGGAGAGAGTGGAGACAAAGAAAGAAGACAGGAGGAAAGGGAAGAGGGGGAGAGACAGGGAGCAGAGAATGGAGAGGAAGTAGAGAATGGAGAGGAAGACTGGAGAAAGGAAAGAGGGGTAGAGACAGGGAGCAGAGAATGTAGAGGAAGAAGGGAGGAGAGAGTGGAGACAAAGAAAGAAGGAAGACTGGAAGAAAGGGAAGAGGGGGAGAGACAGGGAGCAGAGAGTGGAGAGAAAGAAGGGAGGAGAGAGAGTGGAGACAAAGAAAGAAGGAAGACTGGAAGAAAGGGAAGAGGGGGAGAGACAGGGAGCAGAGAATGGAGAGAAAGAAGAAAGACAGGAGGCAAGGGAAGAGGGGTAGAGACAGGGAGCAGAGAGTGGAGAGAAAGAAGGGAGGCAGCACAACGACCAACAGACATTCAGAGGAGAACATTTAAAGAAAAGCACAGAATGAAGAGTGAATGGACAGAGAGAGCAGAGTGCAGAAGTGGGACAACAGAAATAAACTGATAGGGGAAGACTAGATAAAGGGAAGAGAAAGGGAAGAGAAAGAGATGAAGGTCGATTGGGGAAACCTGTTTCTCCAGCTCCCAGCGCACATAGCCATCAGCGCTATCTCCCCTGTAGCCGCTAACGCAAACAGAGCTCTAGAAGGTCCAGGCTTTCTCACTCTGCAGCAGGGACCCATGTGCTATTCTGAGTGCTGAGCTACATGAATATCACAGCCCTACTGCTACATGCTCCAACCATTGGCAACAACGCATGAGCACTGGACTATATGAATCTCACAGCCTTACTGCTACATGCTCCAACCATTGGGAACAACACATGAGCTTGAAGCATTGCAGTCAAAAGCCTACAGATTTATACTGTCGGTCCAACAAAAGATTTCTAAAAATAAAGATGATTAGCCAATTCAGACAAGTAAGGTCCGTGTAAGGTCCGAATTACATAATGTTCAAATTCCACCTCTGAACTCTGAATCCAAACTTTCTTTAATAGACAAGGTACTATGGGGCAAGTACTGCCATTAGAGGGTTCTTTGAAGGTGCATGCGCCCTATCAACAGCTAGCAACTCATTGCAGCAAATGAATAAAATGTTGGGACTGGTGGTAGAGGTGTGTGTGTGTGTGTGTGTGTGTGTGTGTGTGTTGAAGCAAAGCCCATCCCCGTTTTAAAGGACGTCCTCCCAGACTGGGCGTTATCTGCCCCACATCTCAGGGAGTAATCAGGGAGAATGATTGCGAGGACATCCAGCTGAGTGGTAAACCTAGAGATGGGGCGAGAGAGAAATCTACCACACCACAGCCCTCTGGAGTCAACTGTCCAGGGGCACTCAACCAGAGGGGATATAATTAGCTCCATTAGAGACGAGCCGCCCAACACGACGAACGGGTTAAAAATATCAGCGTGTGGGCTTCGGCGATCGCAAGGCTTTGTCGAGGGCCTGCAGGGTTGGACTCGCTCCCCTTCCCACCACCAATTTCCGCCACCCCCTCCGCCTCAACCCCCCCCCCCCACACCCACACCCACACACACACACACACACACACACACACACTGGCACAATGCAGCAGGGGGAAGAGGAGAGCATCAGATGTCCAGGGTTGGGTTTCTGGGTAGAGACGGATCCTGCTGCAGCCGGCTGGCCAGGCGCCCCGCTCGCTGATCAATGACCTACATCATTGAAAATGCAGGCCATTGTGCTGGTGCCTGGAACAGGTTTAGCACAGGTCACCGCAAAACACCCTCACCCCCCCCCGCCCCCCCCCCCCCCCCCCCCCGTCAAACTTGACCCAGTCTACTTTAACCCAAACCACCACCTTACATTCGGATAATCCATTCTTCCATTCTGATTGTTTTGGATATCACACCTACACTGATATCCATACAATAACGACCCTGTTGAAATGTTCTAATGTTTAAAAATGCCAGGCAAAACTGTTAGCCGCAACCCTAGTGAAAAATATATAGGGCAGGCCCAGACGCCCAGAGGAGGCCGCTTCCACACTAGTGCCCTAGAGCAGGAGACTACAGGCCAGCCTGGACTGGTGGGGTGGTGGGGGGGGGGGGTGTATGCCAATGTATGCCAATGCTGAAGTCACCATGCAAGGCCAGCACTCAGTAAAATAAGCTCAAGGAGGTTAAGACTGGATCTGGACTGGAAAACAATATGATGGCCCACATTTTTTATTCTTGACAACGTATTGGTACATTTACACACGTTAAGTCCACAGTGCTCAGAAGAACATAGTGATAGGACTAAAAGTGCTCACTAAACTACACACCACAGCCAAAAATGCCAAAGGTGCCCAGGAAGTGAGCATTCTGATATGCTTAATTCACTGCTCAGTACACAATTGGAGTCCACTAAGGTTCCTTTCAATCCATAAATAGTGATCCTTATATCTGTCTGTAGCACTTAACAGGACAAATATGAGCTGCTGGAAAAAAAAACTCTCAACACACAGCTATATACCCTCAGGACAGCTCAAACACGCTGGCGGCTGATGCAAGAACAGGGTAGTGTTAGAAAGATCCACACAAAACAACAGTGGCAAAATACATCAACTTCAAAGTTTCCATCAAAATACACGCTGCCTTACTCTGTATGTGTTCATCAGCTACATGGAGAGCATTCCTTTGGCATAGTGCCAGGTGGATTTTTAGCTCACTAGTTGGCAAACTCGATTAACTAGCTACCTAGTATTTTACCCATGAGCCCCTTTACTGTAGAATAGCGAACGCTACCAAGTGTTTCACAGATGTTTTGACACCTTGCATGATGCAACCCTCGAATAAAAAATAATAAAAAAAACAACAACATTGCCATCTATGTTGAATGGTTCCAATGGCCAAGGGAATTCATTACATCGTGATGATCTCCACATGAGAGACCATGAACTGGCAACAGACCCTGAACTGTCTCCTCAATGTACAAAACTATCAATAGGCCAGTTTTTCCAATACACCAGTGGGGCGACCTAGCTCTCATCTCCTTTCATGTCTTTCTCTCTACTTGATTCAAACGTGGCTTCCAACCAGTCTGGTTTTATGGATCAACTCATGCATCAGCTAAGACGGAATCATGCATCACCCCCCATCCCATTAGAGGGCACAGAAACAAAGGGAAAAAAGGAAGAAGAAAAAAGAAAGGAAAGTCGAAAGAAAAAGAACATGACTCCTTGCTATTCACACAGTTAGACATGCTCTGCATTATGCATGGCCCATGCTTGAGTGTGGTGCTCCACAATACCCGCTTTTGTTAAACAGGGTCGTCTAAATGGATTTTACGTGTAACCCCCCCATCTCTGTTGGGGAGGGAAGTGCTGCGGGGTAAACAAGAGGTGGGATGTGGTCGAACGAGTGAGCCGGAGGCAAACAAACACCCCTTTGCCAAGCTCAAGTCTGGGAGAAGGTCAGGAGAGTCCTTCAGGGAACCACCACAGGGAATGTCTTCCACATATCAAACAGAGCAAACTGATGGGTGCCTGGGACTAAAGACTCTTGGGGACTCCAGTCAGAAGACTTGGGCAAGACACTCAAAACTTTGACTTCCTGCAACTTTCGTTGACATTTCGTTTTAGAGGCAAATATAGACTGACAAAGCAAACAAAGAATAAAAAAAAAGCGAAAGGTTTGTGGTACCTTCCTGTCATCTATCATCTAAGTATTTGAAAATAACGGAAAAAGAATGGTCCAAACTAAAATGAACATGAGAATGGCAATATTTATACTTTATCATCATCACACAAATGTGCTATACTGATCTTGCCTAGAAAGGAATCAATAGCCTCTGAAGTCAGGCTGTAAAAAAAAAAAAAAAAAAAAGCGAGCCTATTCCTCCAATCTCCTACCCCCTTCCCACCATAGCTCAGACCCACAATCGCTTTCACTAAGGAACCGAGGAAAACACAGAGCGAGTGAGCGAGCGAGGGAGAGTGAGCGAGCGATAGAGTGAAAGAGGGTGAAAAGAAGGGGAAAAAAAACCTCACAGCGCAAGTAGTTCCAGCAAGGCGAGGATGGACCTAAAACCCGGCATGGAATCCGTGGAGGAGAGCAGGGCACACCCCCCTTCAGTCCTGCCCTGGAAGTCCTCATCGTCACATGCATGCTGTTTAACTCCTTCCTGCCCGCCTGCTTGCTTTGCCTGACGCCAGAAGCCTCTGCCTGGTTAACAGTTTAGAGTCCAACAAGCAGCTCTGAGCGATTACACCACCACCACCACCCTCCCTCGGCTATTTCCCTCCACTTTCCTGCTCACGACACACACACACACACACACACACACACACACACACACACACACTCACAAGAGGAACCAGTCACATCTGTTGCACATGCTTACAAAACAGGTTAGTGACTTAAATTTTGGTTATTTGTTTTTGCGAGTAATGCTTGCACAAATGAGTACATAACCATTACGAAATGAGGACATTGCTAAGGCTGTGCTGAGGGGAAAAAAAACAAGAAAAGAAAAAAAAAAAAAAAAAACATGAAAGTGTGTCGCAGGCAGAAAAAAAAAAAAAACAATGATGCAACTGAAACAGTCCCCCGCAGTAGAGTCTTAGAAATACGGTCAGCGCATTCTTGCTAATAGGCCGGGTCAGCACTGAGCACTGGCTTTCCCACAGGCAGCTTTAATGTGCAGCCATAGCTCAAGACATTTGCCCCTGCCCCCAATGAGGCCTGCAATGTGGCAGCGCTCCTGCTCTGCTGAGCTGACCCCCCCCCACACACACACACACACACACACACACACACACACACACACACACACCCCCCGCACCACCCCCATGAGAGGACCACAAAACCAAACGCTCACCAGCCACAATGCACACCTTACCAGCAGGACACTAACAACCGCTTATTTCACTTTAAATAAACAAACATCGTTTTAGCCTCATCAAAGGCACGATGCCAGAGATCACATGTCACACCACCGTCCTGTCCCTATGGAGACTGGAGTGCATCGAAACCGAGAGCCCCCGCCGTGGTCAGCACCAAACCCACACCATCCTACTGACACACCATCCTACTCCCCCTCTTATAATGATAGGTACTCTACTGAGAGAAGACCCATGTGTGTTAACATAGACAGTAAAACAACGGATGGTTTTCCCTAAAACAGTCTTAAAGCAGCAATAATAATAATAATCCAATAATAATGTTCCAAAACTGGCAATCTAACTACCTAAAATGCATGCAAAAACCTAGCAAACACCACCAACAGCCCAGTTGACACTGATAGAATCTTGCCAACACACTAACTAGTGTATTTTGGGAGTAAAGCTGGCAATGTCATGCTGTGAAAGCTTTTCTTCCATTTTTTTCAGGGTATTCCAGCCCGGTACACAGAACTACATAGGGCATATCCTGGATAGCCAGTGAGAAAAAGACA
>NC_137915.1:5825521-5845521 GCF_963457725.1 Sprattus sprattus | reverse complement strand
GGACGCAAAGCCAGATTTTTTCAACTGCGTAATCATGGGAGTTCAATGAGAACAGGCTGTGAATGCTCCTTAAGGAATTCATTTCTGGTAGATAAGTTGGGAAGATGGCCCTCCGCAGAGGAGTCCGTGACAACTAGCTGCTAAGATTTTCCTGAATCCCAAAAGTTCATAATGCTCTTAAAATTGACAGTCAGCAAAAGAATGATTCTAGCCAAGTTTCAGTCGAGGGACTATTCATCAAACCATACACTGAAACACCAGGTGTCCAAAACGTTTCTTTCTGTATCCAGAAGTGAGGAAAGGCACCTGGTTTAGTTCCAATATTACTCTGTTCTCCTAAAATATAGCCTACCTCTGAATTGCACACCGAAATCATGCACCAACAGTGAAAGTACTCTAGATTGTTAAGCAGCAACACTGGCTCTCAAGGCTAAAAGTACAAACACATGCCAGCGACGCCACGGAAGAGAAATTCTAAATCCCATTCATTTCTGTTGGGAGGCAATCCAATGTGACGTATACGAAGGACTTGGACGAAGCGAGTTGGGGCAAGTTTTATCCTATGCAAATGAGGAGCGAATTTCGCCAGCAGCGGCCAATCAGATTGTTTGGTGTTGTCTATGACGGTTTGAAAATGGCTGGGCTATGGTGTCGTTAGGTTGTTTAATTTGCTGAAAAAATAAAGGCTAAGATGGCCTTGTAAGGGGTTGTTGTCGTTCCTGGTATGTTAGATATTTAATCCTGGTCTTACTTTAACAGAATGACAGTTTTGATATAAGGACAAGTGACTAGATAGCCTACTAGCTGGCTAGCCTGCTAGACCAGTCTGTTACGCTATTTCCACACGCTACGCCACTCCCACTCAAAGCGATTTAAGCGAATCGCCTTGCTGGCATGTGCTCTTAGCCTTACCCAATAATACGGATAGAACACAATTCCATTGGTGTTCACAACAGCGACAGAGGAGCATAGCTTAACTACTCATCCTTGTGTGCCAGACACACAACCAGCTACATAGGCCTTGATCAGACTTGGTGGATGGTGATTTGTCAAGGCGAGACAAAGGTGGACCGAGGAGTAGAGAAGGAGTGGGTGAGGAGAAAGAAAAACAAATAACAGACGGAATAAAACAGGGAATATGGCAAAAAGAGTGAGAACAAACTGACTGGAGGAGGAGAGGAAGGAGTCGAAGTCAAGGAAAGATCCATAAGGAGGACAAGAGGGAAGGGAGAAGAAGGTAAGGAGAAGATAAGGAGGTGAGGAAAAGATAAGGAGGTGAGGAAAAGATAAGGAGGTGAGGAAAAGATAAGGAGGTGAGGAGAAGAAAAGGAGGTGAGGAAAAGATAAGGAGGTGAGGAAAAGATAAGGAGGTGAGGAGAAGAAAAGGAGGTGAGGAAAAGATAAGGAGGTGAGGAAAAGATAAGGAGGTGAGGAAAAGATAAGGAGGTGAGGAGAAGAAAAGGAGGTGAGGAAAAGATAAGGAGGTGAGGAAAAGATAAGGAGGTGAGGAAAAGATAAGGAGGTGAGAAAAAGATAAGGAGGTGAGGAGAAGAAAAGGAGGTGAGGAAAAGATAAGGAGGTGAGGAAAAGATAAGGAGGTAAAAGATAAGATAAGGAGGCATCAGGGCCTACACTTGACTGAGGAAAACACAGAATGACAAAGGCAAGCAGGTCATAAGTGGAATGGTAAAGGATGACACAGATGTAACAGCTAATGTACATCTGAAGAGAGAATGGATAAACTACAGCAGATAGGGGTGGGAAGAGGGGGGGGGGCATGACACTGGCAGCAGCTGTGTGCAGATGAGCTTTGAGGGGGGGGGGGGGGGCAGCTCTGGGCTCTGCGTGGCGCCACAGCTCTCTGTGGAGCGCTGCTTAAATTAATTTCGAGATTTTATTCAGCACAGTCATGCTGTGGAAAGCGGGGAGACGCAGGGGGGCTGGGGACGTCGTGGGGCAGGGGGAAAAAATGTAAAAGAAACCCCTTGGTGCGGTCCATGGTGTCTGCACGCATGCTCTGGTTTTTAGAATGTTGATTTATCCAGAGCTCTCCTTGGGTCTCCGCAGTCAATGTTGGCTGTTTATAACGGCTTCCCTTCTCGTCTTAACATTTTCTTAATTTCTGCTGAATCTCGAAGATTATGATTTATACCATCATAGTTGCTAAAAATCATAATGGAGTATGAATCTACATAATATCTAATTTTACTCTTCAGTACATCTGCACCATGAATAAACATGATAAACATGTGAACAACAGACGTCACTACATAGTTTAGTGCAAGATATTCACACATTTACTTCCCCCCGATACGCATTAGCAAGCAACCAAACCTGTCCACACGCATGTCAAAGTTGTGAAGGCAGTGTGTTCCCCTACCTTTCCCTTTCAACCTGGGGCTCAACTTCACAAACACATTAACACAGCAAGTACTACTTAAACTATAACTTTGGATGATGCAAGTGCATGGTGCATTGTTAACAATCAACGTTATGCGTGGCAAAGTGTGTGTGAGGTCAGTGTGCGTGGCTAGGACATGTCAAGCGTGTTGTTTACTCTCGGAATGTTCTCCCTCCCGTCACTCCAGGGAATCTGCGTTGCCCTGGGCGGTCATACCGCCAGTCACTGTGGCTGTTTGTAGCATCCTGACCAATCAGGGAGGAGGAACATCGGTCTCATTTAGTCAGTCTTCAGCGCTTTCCCTTGACACACACACACACACACACACACACACACACACACACACACACACACACACACACACACACACACACACACACACACACACACACACACACACTACCTCTCTATCTATCCCTCTCTTATCTGAACTGAAGTTGGCTTGGCTGTGCTCCACCGGATAGCTCACCAGCTATTTGTCCCACAGCAAGCTACCTTCAGATTTCCTCCAAAAACACTTGAGAAGGAAAAAGTTGTTTCCGTCAACTCATTGGCTCAAACTTTTTATTGTACTACATTCTGTGGAGTAATCTGGTCCGTTTTCTATTTCAAGATAGATATGAGATCCATAGAGCCAAGCATAAAATCAGTCATCAGGTAAGGGTGGCTTGATTTGTTAGGGTCTTTTTACTTCAAGCTGTGAAATTACTAAACATTAAAATAGTGTAGTTGATTAGAAAATATAATATACTGGGCACACACCATTTAACCTAGGTTCATGTCCAATGTGAAAGTGGGAAATATATTTACCTCCTATTGACAGCTAGGAGGGGGGAATGTGATACTGGAGACCATTCATTTTTGACTTTTCAAACTTTCCTGCACGATTTCTCTAGCAAGACATCAATACTATTCTATAAGAGGTGCAGATTGTATTAACAGTTACTTCCAATGTATCTTGATGGCCTACATTTCAAGGGCAGACTTCAACAAGATTTTTTACATGCAAGGCCAGCCTCCACTTAAAAACAATAACAATATAACAGATATAGATTTTACAATCCCATCATTCAAAAAGCCCTTTTCAGGCCACTATTCAAGCAATGAAATACTGACATAACAAAGTAAGTATATGGATAATTATGCAGCATTGTTAAACCTAAGGAAGCAAGGGGAAACTTAAAATGTAAGCAGTAATCTCTCACATTAAGGTTTCATTACAAGATAACCCTTTACGGTTATGCTACTAACAATACAGCAAGTTTTACTTATTATTGAACAACATTTTATAACTACAATTTTGAGGTGAAATGGACACATGGAAACTAAAATGGACCTCTGCTTTGTTTTAGATTAATAAAACTGAGACTGACTTTTCCCTGAAGGTGTGACAGAGGTTGCTTGATAGTGATCGATCACACCTTACTAAGGGGGGCAAGGTCCTCTATGGAATGAAACTCCAAGAATAAATGATTTCCACTAACAAATATCAACAACTGTTACCAAACGAAACATTTCCCTTCAGGCTTTAATACATTTAATATAACACAGTGAGGCAAATATTTGCAACCTCAACATAGGCTAGCCATAACCTAATAGATGGGATTCACTACTGTTCAAAAGTTTGGTATCTGAGGGATTGCCTTGGTTTTGAAATAATATATTCTTTCAATCCAAATAACCTTAAATGGATCAGACATTAAGTAAAGATAATTGATAATGACTATTACATTATGCTGACCTTCTGGGTAGAGCTTCAAAGAAAAAGCCATATCTGGGAAATTATCCAAACAAGCAAGCAAGGTAGAGGAAATATGATCATCTGGGGTGATTTGGTGCTGGTGAAGCAATTTGTATAGAATAAAATGAATTTTTAGGGCTGCAACTCCATTTTACCAAAACTCCACCACCACGCACTACCAAAGCAGTGGCGCCCTCTCTACCTTTAAGAAACTCTTGACGACTTAACTCTTCAGAGAGCACTTCCTTTCCTAACTCGCACTTCCTCTCGTCCTCTTCCTTCCTCTACCTCTCCTTATCTTTCCTCTAATGCTATCTCCTCTAACTAGTACTCAACTCGCACTTACAGTAGTTACATTCCTTCACTTTTTTATTTCTTATGTAAAATAGTATTTATTGTTACACTAGGTCTCTATTGCTCGTAGCTTGATTGTTCTCTCCTTTGTACGTCGCTTAGGATAAAAGTGTCTGCTAAATGACTAAATGTTAATGCCATACCCTGTGGACGGCACTCAACTGGAGCCATCAGTGATCCAAAACATTGCTCCAAATTATGCAAGACATACTTATGGAAGAGTCGGTCAAACCGTAACAGTGCAAAGTTTATAATTACTGCAAGTGGAGGATTTGTTTTCTGAAAAAGTATTGAAGAACTAATTTGTCATTTCATTTTATGTTATGTTTACTGTATGCACCCATACACCAGAGCAAATTTCAGGTAGGCGCACACCTACTTGACAATACATCTGTTTCTGATTCTGATACTGAAATCGTTATTTCTAACTCTGTCAATGTATTGACTATTCATTTCGTACCTTATTTGATGGGTAGAAACTAGTTTTCCAGGAAAGCAGGTCCTTTACTCGGTGATTCCAAACTCTTGTAAGGTAGCATATGCTCAATATAGAAGAGGCGTCTTGACTGTGGGATTGACTAGTATAGTATACACACTATTTTCACGCCTACTGTATATATACACACACAACACTCCTACTTACCTATTCTAAGAACTTCCCAAATGTGATGGGTCATGTTCAGCAGTTAAGACGGAAGAATTGAAATAGTAATCTTGAATTAACTCATCTTAACCACCAAATACATATTAGATATCTTCTGCTCTATGAAAGACAAACCACTGATTCTCAAACTTGTGTTTACCTCATTACTGTTAATGTTGGGGGAATGGTTTGCATTATGGTTTGAAAAGTGTTCTTTACAAAACGGTGAGATCAGTTTTCAACACTGTCTATCTGGAAGTTGACGTTTGTTATCTCTAACTAGGCCTATTGTTCAGGAGATGCTTTGTCTGGTGGTGTCCAGATTGGTTGTAATGTCAGCATCTCCACAGAAGCAGCCTCTTCTATGAGCACCTGTTGGTTGCACTCCTAGTTCCCTAGCGCCTCCCTTTATATGCTCTGTCCATTGAGGGTGCGATGGCCCTTTTGCTTCTCTGCACTCCGTCTCCAGTAGTCCTCCATCCTTCTGATTTACCTCCATAAAAGCAGTCTGCCACTCACCGAAGTTGCTCTGTCTGTTGCATGTTAGTCATGGTGCCTCACTATCCTTACCTTGCCTTACATAGATAGATAGATAGATAGATAGATAGATAGATAGATACCTCAGGACCTCATAAAAATAAGATGAAGTCAGGCATATGTGCCCCCAAGAACACCGCTAAGAGTGGATTATTCACTGCAGGACGTAGTGGGGGGTTTATAGCAGACGTGACACCAGCCACTACCTCGCAGTCTCCACCTGTGTTCATGCATGGAGTCTTTTCTGCTCCTTCTTCCATAAGATCAAGAACATCAGCACTGATTCACCACTTCAGTAGACCATGTGCAGGTGCAGAGATTCCAAACACTTTGCTAGTTCATTCTCCGCTGCTGGATACAGTGAATGTCAGAAATTAATGGAGTGTTCACTCGATGTGTGTCAGAGGGGCCACATTTGTTTGCTCTTTATAAGCTTGAGCACTAGGGTTTTTGCTTTTTGCGCAACACCCCTCCTCATTTATCTCCAAATCCAACTCTCTGACAAAACCAGGACAATGGTAATGTGTACTAAGTGTCACTAGAACATGCATTGTAAATTTCAAATGCTGGGAAAAATCCCTTACCTTCACACAACATCTCATTCAATCCCTTTGTTACCACCACCACCACCCTCCCAAAACTGATCTAAACTGCCTCAAGTTGCTGTGGGACTTTTGAAACATTATTTAAAGATCTGATGGAAAAGAGGTATAAGAGGTTTGTATTTTTCTTGTGAGGACCTTTTATTGAATACAGCATAAGCCGGACAAATAAACGACCATAATGACTGGTTTCCCATTCTTGATTGCTTACTGTAGAAGTTAATCACATGACCTAACACGTAAAGCATCTTTGACTAATCATATAGATAGAAAGCCAAGGTAGCAAAACTGCACTAAATGTAAAGCAAGACTAGCCTAGCCGTCTGTAGTCTACAAACCAGAGTGTAGGCTACCAGGTCTAGTCAATGACACATTATGTAGCCTACATGAGGGACACAATCCCGATGTTGCTACTATAGGTGGAAATGGCCAATCAGGAAACAGTACAGATGTGCTTAACTGGTTGGGTTTTAAAGGTGTAATATGCCTTTACCACTTCGAGATATTACATTAAACTACATAACGTTCTCATACACACTACATGGAGAACTTCTAGAAGTAGCCTACATTACATAAGTGCTTGGCTAAAACGCAGCTAAATACCTAGCAAAAGGGAATGCAAAACAGTCAGCTTGACATAACTGCCGAGCAACATAGAAACAAAAATATACATGAAACAATAAGAACTAGCTACATTGTACCCGAGTTTGTGTAAACATGTATGAAAAAGTAAGCTATGGCCAAGTCGTCCATGAACCCCTCACCCGTTTGCTACCAGAGCACCACACGATATGACCACTCAGGGCGCGGGTGACGACTCTACACAAACGATGAGAACTTACTTTCGAAGTTACCTAATTCAGTGTGGCAATAAGTAATAACTTACCTTTTAGACCCTAGAAGTTTGGCGGCACTGCCTTCATGACCTTTGGTGCCATAAGAGAAACGCAATACTTTCGTTTAGTACGAGGGTGGGGGTTGGGGTTGTCGCTCGCTCCTTCTTTCCCCAAATCAGAATTAATGCCGAACCGGGTGGGTTTCGGCGGTTCCTGAACATACAGCAACACCGACACTCAACTCCTAAAACGCGTCTTCACGAGCCAGGCACAGTAATAGCCTGCGTTATGTGGACAAAACGCCGAATCTTGATCCTCCCCAAATTACTGGATCACTTTCCAGCCGCCTATGCGAACATAGGAAAACACATTAAAAGCACGATTTTCTGCATCCCAGTGGTAACATCTTCTCATCTTGCCCGAAAATGCGATCTTACAAACCCATATCCGCTCAGAAGAAATGGTCTCAGGCGGTACATAGAACGTTTTAAACAATCGAAAGACACGAAAATGCTTACGGAATTGATGCAATTCTTTTTTTTCCTTTCCAGGTTCCAGCCAACTTATATCAAAACGTAATCCAATAGGAAAGTTTACCCAAAGCTTTCATATAGATTTGATATTTGGTAAGGTATATTCGGACGAAACATTCCTCGTAGAGAAGAGAAAAAATAGTTTTCCTCAAAAATCTGAAATTTAAAGTTGTAGCATTTACTCCATCATGGTGGCCATGTTTAAGAGACCGGAGTACTACCTGTCAACGTCTCTGTGTTAAATAGACCCAATTAAACGCTGTTGTTGACAAATGCATATTGTGAAAAATAAAAAGTGAAATGGCCGATTACTGAAAAGAGCTAACCCTAAACGATCTGTGTTTCCATAAAACACAAAAGGAAAACTAGTTGCACGTAATAAGAAAGTCTTACTGACCCTGCGGAGGAATACATCAGAGCACTCGTTAGGTAAAAAGCCTTTACAGTCATCAGCTACGATCCGTAAAATCTGGAACTGGAGTTTCTAAACTGTGCGAACCGGACTGTTTCCTTATTACGCATTTTGATATAGCTACTATGTAGCCTACGTCTGTCAGTTATTCGGCCTCTAATCTGAATTTAAAATCGCTCCTTACACTATACCATCTTGGCAAAGGTAAACTAGCTGAATTTACACATGAAACTAAATTTACAATTGAAGAAACATGTACAAAATATTTAAAAAGAACACACTTTTTAGTCCAGCAGGGTTTGTTTATTCATGGCTGCACACATAACTGACAGGCATGGTATACTTGTTAAAAATAAACCATGCCAAGAAACGTAATAGGTCTAGGAGTTATTTCACACAATACAGTAGGACAAATACAAAGCTAGCGTAATTTGGTTTCTTATTTCACCTTCCATAGTATTTACAAAATAAAAACATGCAGGATGGCGTAAAACCATTTGCCAGCCACCCAAGGATGTTGTGCAGCTGTAACCTAGTTGTCATGTACACCCCATAGCTTAATATAGTCATGTTTAAATCAAGGCTAATTAAACCAGAGGCCACTGTGTGTGTAGAACCACAAATGATTCTCTCTTCACCTCTGAAAAGAAAGACAGCCTTTTATGTGAATTCATCCTTAACGCCAGACAGTGTTCCTGTGGCTGGGAACTGGGGGTTTACCGGAGGTCAAGGATGACATGGAGGAGGTCCAAAGCAGCCCAGGTGCTGGAGGAAATGAGGCTCATGGCTTAAAAGAGAGCCCACTGTCTAAAAGGACAGTGTCTTACTGATACTCAGACCAACCCTCTCAAACTCCTCTTCTATCCTCCCAGAAAGTCATCTGTGCTTGTGTGTGTGCGTGTGTTAGTGTGTGTGTGTTTGTGTGTGTGTGTGTGTGTGTGAGTTTGTGTGTGTGAGTTTGTGTGTGAGAGAGAGAGAGATAGAGAGATGCAGATAGTGAGTGATGGGAAATGAACAAGTGTATATATGTGTTGGGGAGAGGAAGACTTTAAGTGGTGCACATAAGACAGGGAGAGAGTGAATTCATTAGTGTGTTTAAGAGAAGGTGTGAACTATGTGGGTGCGTGTGGCGTGTGCATACATGTGAATGAGAGAGACAAGAAGGTAGTATGCATAAGATAGAGAACAAATGTAAGTGGCATATGCATTTTGCATGTTGCTAGAAATGTATCTGTTTGTTACATGCAAACATGTTACACGCTAGAAATGATTAGTTCTCATTCATTACTTGACTGGAAGCGGTATAGGCACATGACCATCTCATCTCAGACAGGAGCTAATTACATTAAGACATCATAATCTATGCTTTTCACTTTACTGACTGCTCCATTATGGCTATAAGAAACCATATACATTGTGTACATTATTCAACTGTCTGTTTATGGCATCAGTGTGTGAGACTGAGACTTTGGTGGTGATGATGATGGATGAAGTATGTTTGAAAAAATGTGCTGCCCTTTAATGAATCAACCCAATTGTGAGGCCGTGTCTCATATTCATTTCTTAAACTATTCATCAAGAGGAGATACTGAACCAGCATGAACAACTTACCTTGTCTTGACTGCTGAAACTGAAGTTGCAGACGTGAACTTAACACACATTTACAGACTTGAAGGATGGAACCTTCCTCCCCAGCAGATCCCCTTTCCACAGGAGTCCCCTGCACGGCAGACAAACACATAGACACTCACATAGTCGTTTTTCACAACTGAAAAGCCTGACAATTTACAGAAGAATTTACACGTTAAAAGATCAGCATTATATTTGCATACCTTTAAGGATATTGTTCTCACTTCGGAGGCAAAACAAATGTATCATCTTTGAGTAAAAAGTAATCAAAATAACAAAGAGAGCATCAGGCTTTCTAAAAGGTGATTTACTACTCCAACCGGACGTGACTGATTTCCTGATGAAGTATAAACTTGAGAAAGATCAACTTCACAAACCACAAGAGAGCTCATTCTGTTCTGGTAGATGCCAGCTTTTTTTCATTTTTCATTTAATAGCAGGGGATTGATCCAGGCTTCATGTAAGTAACGAGTGAACCTCTGCTGTATCGACTGAAGAACCAGGTGATTGTAGAGAGGCCGTTTGAGCACACAATAGTAGACTTTTAATGGCCATGCTATTAAAGCAGCCCCTAGTTGCCAAGACCTAAATGTTTATTGACCAATGTGAGTCTTTAAAATGCTAAAGAGAGTCACAGGTGCTTCAAAGGACTGAGGATAGAACTGTACAGAGAATCTAGACAACCTCTTCACTTTCTTAACAAAGTGAACTGTCTATCCTATTAATAACGTGTCAATCTGAGATAATTACTTTATTGACAATGATTATTTAATTGATGTTTTTACTCCGACAATTCTTTGACGTTGACTCCACCGATAAAAACAGAGGTTTCAAATTGCAATCATGAAATCATTGGACATACATCCACTGATTGAGTGCCTACAACCATATGCATTTTCACCAACCACAATTCCCTCTGCTTACCTTCAGTAATCAATCCCTCTCGCCACATACACACTCGGCTCTCTCACCCCTGAGGGGCAACTCAGACCATCTGAACAATGAGGGGACCTGACAAACATCTGCTGCGCGAATTAGAATGGCGAGGTGTGTCATCCTTGTGGGAACCCAAGTAACAACAACCCAATTCAGCTTAATTGCTCCGAGCCCGAGCCTCGCTCAAGCATCACTGGCCAATGCCATCAAGACGCAGGCTAAGGAGGAGCAGAGGAAGGAGCTATTGTGCACAGTACAGCTGGTGCCTGTGCAGGCCTATCAGCCCACACTCATCTGACACATGGCTGGTAATTAGTGAGTAATTTGTAGTTGTTTATTTCTTTCACCCCCCTCCACAGGGCGATGGTATAGGAAACAAGGATAGCATGTCAAAAGACAAAGGCTAATTAGATGGTGAGCTGCCCTGCAAAGATGTTCTGAGGTTGATTGGGATGCAGTTTGAGTAGGGGCGGGGGTGGGTTTCGGTCTGAGACTAAAGTTTTAAAGGACTGGGCAGGGTTCTTTCTTAATGTGCATCATATATTTCCCAGGAGACGCAGTTACAGTCTTTAATTCAGGCTGTTTATAGCAAAATGATAAATTGTTAAGGTCAAAGGATTGCAGGGCAAAAACGTAATGAAGTCTGAAAGCACGCTGTTGCAGAGAAATTTTCACACATTGCTTGCACATATCCCCTTTTTTGATTAACCAAACAATGGTTGTTAGTCTTGATCTAAATTATGTTAGCGGTCAGGGGTATAAAAACAACACTATAGCACTATGTACACTGTAGTGTTTTTGAGAGGTGATTCAGTATCACAAAACACAGTATTGCAATACTCAAGTGCTTCAATAGTTTCTTACACCTCTAGTAATGATACAAGGTTGAGAAAATAATTTGTGAAATGTTTTACACTACATTTGACTCCAGTTGTCACACAAAAGGAAAAACATTTTACAGTCTTGAAGTCATGAGGAAGTTGACTTACTGGTATACTCATAGCCATTTATATGATGTAATCAGTCATATAGTTTCACATGAGCTCGTATTTCAGACAGGAAATGACACGCTACCAAAAATATAAACATGAGAATGAGAGTTATATTTCCAAGACTTCTGCTAGAACTGTTCTGATGCCTAAGAGCTCTTGTGAACATTTTTATGTGTTAGAAATCACAAATTCTCAGCTTTGATGAGCCTCTTGGAGGGCACTGTTAAGTCATGCATCACAGCAAGCAGACAGAATGTTCAATGAGATATCGCTGGAGCTGATGGAGATCATATGTTTAATACTCTGATAGCTTAGCTCTACTTAGATCAGACTGTTTGGAGGTAAATAACCAGGAGAACAAATGAAACATTACACAGACAATACTTTTTAAATGTTTTTTTTTAATTCTCCAAAACAACTGGGACAAAAGTCACGTGAAGAAGAAACATAACAGAAACATGCAGGAAAAAATAAATACAAAAATCAGACACATAAAGGATCCCCCAATTACACCCAAAACTACTGAAAAAACAAACAAAAAACAGTAGTGTTGATCATAAGGAAATGAAACAAACCAGTAGCATTTATCATAAGAACTGCATCCCACCGTCTGTTATGCAGAATGAGCTCCTCTTCACGCCTCTCGTCCTGGTTGTAGTGCATGCCACGGAGAATACTGGGCTTTTGTCCTTTAAAACATCACTCTTGGAGAACACCAACCTTTGCGTAACCAGTCTCCGCCACACCTGGCACATGTAAGGCTTATCAAAGTCAACCATGCTGCTCCACCTCCGAGAGCTTGAAGATGCCGATGATGATGAGGAAGGTGATGGTGCCTCACGCGGTGGCCTGGGTGCTGTGTTGTTGGATGTTTCAGACGACCCGTAGTTCCTCATGATGGCATGCACAGTGGCAAATACCACGATGCCGTAGTCCCTGCGGAGTCTTTCCAGAAGCTGGGTACACTTTCGAAGGTTGGCCTCCTGCCTGGACACGCTCTCACCGCCGCTGCACCGGTCCTGCCAGTAGAAGGCGGAGATGCTGTCCAGAACCAGCAGGCCCAAAGCAGGCCTGCTGCTGAACCAGCCCTCCAGGTAATGAAGGCTGAGAAGCATCTGGGCCGAGCTGCTGCTGTACACCACGAAGAGCCTCCGCAGGCACGCCTTCACCATCTCCTCGTCACCCTCCTCTTCCTCAGTGCCCTCCTTTGGACAGCGCTCTCCTGTGGGCTCGGCTGATTGCTGAGCCAACCGGGCTTCTAGGATGGTCACCAGACGAAGCGTGTCGAAGTGGTAGTCGGTGTCCACGAACATGACCTCGGTCTCCAGGCCCCCATGCTTAGTGGGGAGGATGCAGCGTACAATCAGGTGGTACAGCATCTCGCTTTTAGCTGTGCCCTCTGTGCCATGCAGCTCCACAATGTCTCCTTCAGGAGGAAGAAACCGGTGTTAGATTATACATAACAAAAGGGCGTTTGCTGTAGCTACATCAACTAGCATAATCAAAAGCAGTTTTGCAATGTCTCTTCTAATCTTGTGAAAAAGTAGGCTACCAATCCATACAAGGGGTTCACTGCTAGGTCTAAGAGAGATTTGTGAATCTTTCCACCAACTCTGTTAAAGCCCCATTAAAGTGGAAGAGAGCTCTGTAAATAGCTGGTACAAGTACGGCTACCTTGTGATGGTCCACAATCCTCAGGAAACATGTTGGGCTCAATGTCTTTCAGGCATCGACGCCCCTCAAGTCTGGCAAACAACTGTTAAAACAAAAACACAACTTGTTTACGGTCTCAACAAAATGATAAAACACTGGGACACGGGATAAAACACAGGATGACCTGTAGCTAAGTAATTTGCCAACTTGGTACTTAGCCTAACGGCACACACTCAGGTTGGTTTAATCAGGCTATGTTGGCAATTCAACAAATGATTGATTACAGAGACGCCAAAGAGTAGGCTATTGTTCGTTGTATATAAAGCAATTTCATCGATCATCAAGCTTTTCTCGACTGACACACTTATGTGTAACAACTAACGATCTCCTTACCTGGGCACCGGTTTCAGACATGCTGACATTTCTTTTCGTCCCACGTTATTTTTGGCGCACAAAAAAACATCACCTATGCTGCTGCTCCACTTCCTCCGATGTCAGCCACTGTTACCGTAATGACACGAGTACACGCACCTAACTACTCTCAGATAGCCTATTTTGTGTAGACACAGCCTAACAAGAAATAATCGTGGCCACCTGACAGACTTGACATCGCATTAAACATTTTAAATGAACATTTAAATGTTTGTTTTAAAGTGTGTCATAATATACGAGTAAAATCAACCGGCAATCTACGCACGATTAGTCAATAGCAGCCTAACCATCCGGGGTCTAATACAGGCGATCAGCAGCTCCTGGAAAGCCATTTATGATATGACGCCTATGTAATGTGAACTCACAAATAAGTCTGGGAAACTGTTGTATGTTGTAAATATCAGTCCTATTCCACACTGAAACATTTAAAGAAGAAAAAGGAGAGAAAAGTTACAACAGTACCACCTACTGGTGGGCCACAGTGAAAGTTTATTTGCCTTGAAGAGCAATCACAAGCTTATCAATTTACATCTTTATTGTCTAAGGAGTCGGCTATCAATTTCTTTGGAAATGAATAATCACTCTGGAACAGTTCAGTGCCTGCACATTTTAATCTTAAAACGTTGATATGTTCAAGTTGTGTATAATAAAGCTGTGGGCCTAGGTTATATTTTCGAGGGGAAAAAAATGATACCGATTGTGTTAAGACTAGTGCATGTTGTTTCCGACCAAAAAAACCTCAGTTTCTCATTAAGATGTCGGGTACCCGTGTAGAAGGACAACCACAACGGTCTGTGCCACTCTTGTCACCCAAACGGGCACACCAGCTGGAAAGCTTTCCGGTGTGGTTCTATTTTTTCCGCGTTTCCTTTTGACTCGGGAAGTACTCGCGCTGTCATAGGGAGAAGTAACGGTGCATGCGATAGCCGGGCATAGCCAGTTCATCGACCAGGTTTGTAAATTGACAACACGAGTTAACATTTGTGGTAAAATTTTATTCTAACGCTTACGAAATCGACCCGCAGACATGATATGATGCGTGTCACGATCATTTATGCCTGTTTTTAGGAGATTGTAGCAGCATCGTCAGCATGGCTGTGCCCCTACCTCCCTGCGTGATTGACTGTGGGACGGGGTGAGTTTGTTTACCTCAGGAAATATGTCCTCTGCGGCACTGTCCCTTACCATAACACAGCACTCTTTCGTATTTATTGCAGTGAATGAAGAAGTACAATAGAGCAAACAGTCATCTTGTTTGTGCAGAACTTAAGTTATATTGTCCTGCTGTAGGCTACACATCATATTGGAAAATGTATAATTTGCGGTAGAGTGGTAGCTAGGCTACAGAGACTAAGTTAAGATTATCTTCAAATTTGCACTGAAGATAGAAAGGGCAAAAAAGTGTAGTGTTTTATTGTTTTTGTCCAACACAACAGTTGTCTTTTTGTCTATCATTATTTATTTAATTTATTTTTTTACATCTCAATCGGTACTCCTTACCACCTGTCAGTGGCACATTTCCATAATAGGAAAATGGGTCAAGTGTGCCTCCAACAAGAAATGTCGCTGTGCTAGATTTTTGTAGTGGAGTGTTCTGTCATTTTCATCAGTGCAGTTCTATTGGAGATCTGAGTTAAAATAATAAGAAGACAGAAATAGCAAAAGAACCATGAAAGTAATGAATATGAATAATTCCTATATAAAGTTTTATCCATCTCTGGCGAAATGTAGAATTGCGAGTGCTTCACAGGTGTGTTTTCAGGTGAGAGCCTTGGTGTGATAGTAGTGCCTTCTGTGCTTCCTGTGAGGGTGGATGGCAGGTTTAGCCAGAGGGCAACGCTGTGGTGGCCAGGGTCACTTGTAATTAGTTGGAGCATGTTTTTGGCCACTCCTGAACAACCAATTTCCACAGAATCCACTTCCCCCCCCCTGTCAATTTGTTAGGCCCCTGTTTTAATGAAAGAGCTAATACAAAACTCAAGACTTTATGTTTATAATTGATGGGAAAGGGCTTAGGTTCAGATACCCCATTAAAAGTTTGCTTCAAAGAGGAAAATATTAAAAAGGGGTGACTCACCTGTCTACACTTCCTGTGAGGAATAAGGAACTGTTCAGGGACCATCAGGACACTTAATTTGATTGCTTGTGTTGTTTTGCTTAAGACTTTCTCAAAGTGAGACCTTCTTAATTGCACACTGTTCCTGTATTTGACTTCAGGTACACCAAGATTGGGTATGCTGGCAACACGGAGCCACAGTTTATAATGCCATCATGTGAGTACAACTACAGTTTATAATGCCATCATGTGAGTACAACTAGTTTATAATGCCATCATGTGAGTACAACTACAGTTTATAATGCCATCATGTGAGTACAACTAGTTTATAATGCCATCATGTGAGTACAACTACAGTTTATAATGCCATCATGTGAGTACAACTAGTTTATAATGCCATCATGTGAGTACAACTAGTTTATAATGCCATCATGTGAGTACAACTAGTTTATAATGCCATCATGTGAGTACAACTACAGTTTATAATGCCATCATGTGAGTACAACTAGTTTATAATGCCATCATGTGAGTACAACTAGTTTATAATGCCATCATGTGAGCATTACTACAGTTTATAATGCCATCATGTGAGTTCAAAGTTTATAATGACATCATGTGAGTACAACTAGTTTATAATGCCATCATGTGAGCATTACTACAGTTTATAATGCCATCATGTGAGTTCAAAGTTTATAATGACATCATGTGAGTACAACTAGTTTCTAATGCCATCATGTGAGTACAACTAGTTTATAATGCCATCATGTGAGTACAACTAGTTTATAATGCCATCATGTGAGTACAACTAGTTTATAATGCCATCATGTGAGTATTACTACAGTTTACAATGCCATCATGTGAGTACAACTAGTTTATAATGCCATCATGTGAGTACAACTAGTTTATAATGCCATCATGTGAGTACAACTAGTTTATAATGCCATCATGTGAGTACAACTAGTTTCTAATGCCATCATGTGAGTACAACTAGTTTCTAATGCCATCATGTGAGTACAACTAGTTTATAATGCCATCATGTGAGTACAACTAGTTTATAATGCCATCATGTGAGTATTACTACAGTTTATAATGCCATCATTTGAGTACAACTACAGTTTATAATGCCATCATGTGAGTACAACTAGTTTATAATGCCATCATGTGAGTTCAAAGTTTATAATGCCATCATGTGAGTACAACTAGTTTATAATGCCATCATGTGAGTACAACTATAGTTCATAATGCCATCATGTGAGTACAACTAGTTTATAATGCCATCATGTGAGTACAACTATAGTTCATAATGCCATCATGTGAGTACAACTAGTTTATAATGCCATCATGTGAGTACAACTAGTTTATAATGCCATCATGTGAGTACAACTAGTTTATAATGCCATCATGTGAGTACAACTACAGTTTATAATGCCATCATGTGAGTTCAAAGTTTCTAATGCCATCATGTGAGTACAACTAGTTTATAATGCCATCATGTGAGTACAACTACAGTTTATAATGCCATCATGTGAGTACAACTAGTTTATAATGCCATCATGTGAGTACAACTAGTTTATAATGCCATCATGTGAGTACAACTAGTTTATAATGCCATCATGTGAGTACAACTAGTTTATAATGCCATCATGTGAGTACAACTAGTTTATAATGCCATCATGTGAGTACAACTACAGTTTATAATGCCATCATGTGAGTACAACTAGTTTATAATGCCATCATGTGAGTACAACTACAGTTTCTAATGCCATCATGTGAGTACAACTAGTTTATAATGCCATCATGTGAGTACAACTAGTTTATAATGCCATCATGTGAGTACAACTACAGTTTATAATGCCATCATGTGAGTACAACTACAGTTTATAATGCCATCATGTGAGTACAACCACAGGTTATAATGCCATCATGTGAGTACAACCACAGGTTATAATGCCATCATGTGAGTACAACTACATTGTAAATCCAATGCTGGAGGCAAAAGTTGTTTCATCTGTCAGACCCTAGCAAACAGGTGTCATCTCTGATCCAGCATGTTGAAACACAAGAAACTGCAAGAAATAGAAGAAGTAATGCGCCTCTGGGTGCTATTGATGGGAAAGGGCTTAGGTTGTGCATGCTTAATTTTAGCCTTCACTTGTATTTGTTTGTTTCAAATATCTGAGAACTTGAGATGATGACTACAATAATGATGACTACATTGACGCTTTCTAAATTACACATCACATTCTTTTTACATTTTTTATAATGTATCTGAATCTCTGTACTTTTCTTTAACATCTCAAGTTCTCATGCAGGGATATGTCCATATTTTTCACGCTGACATGAATTCAAATGAGTCTGAAGATTCAATCCGTTCTCTGGGGCATACTAATACTAATATGTTATAATCTGGCAGACTTCACCTTCGTTACAGAAAGAGAAATGCGGTGATGATAATACAAAGTTCTGCACCTTCAGGTTAATACCAGTGAGCTCTTTTGCACCAGGCTTTCAATTAAACCCGGCCTGGGGGAGCAGCTAATTAAATGTCACCAGAATTCAACTTTTCATTATTATAGTGGCCAGGTAACCTTGAGCAAGATAGGGTGCCTGCCTGAACGTGTGTTCACCGATATAAAACAAAATGTCTACTCTGGCTTTGTTTATGAAAAGAATGTTCCGGAAGGGTTCTCTGTGAAAGTCTCAGATGGTGTCAGCGTTGTCACCTCTGAGGATGACGGCTTTAGTGTCACAGTTTGCTCAGCAGATAAAACAAAGGCTGTAAAAAATCTGTAACAGGGTTGTTGTACTGTTTCCTCAGGCATAGCGATCAGGGAGTCAGCCGGTGTTGGAGACCAGGCTCAGAGGAGGCTGGTGAAAGGTGTGGATGACCTGGACTTCTTCATTGGAGATGAGGCCATAGACAAGCCCAACTATGCAACAAAGGTATGGCTAGTTAATATCTGTATTGCATGCGTTGCGCCTTTAGAAGGATGACATTCGGGATGCGTATGGAGGTCCCAGTTACTGCATATACATATGTACTTGTATGTATTTGAATGGCACAAACCACTGGAAAGCAAATAAATGCATCTAGTTTGATTCATGCCATCAGTGCAAATCTAAAGGAAGTATTCTAGAAGGATGACATTCAGGATGCGAATGGAGGTCCCAGTTACTCCATATACACATACTTGTACACGTACTTGTATGAATTTGTATGGCACAAACCACTGGAAGGCAAATACATGCATCTAGTTTGACACATGCCATCAGTGCAAATCTAAAGAACAGCCCTGTCGGTTTTACTCTTAATTATTCATTTTTTGTTAGAACAAAATAGAAAAAAATACCCGGCATGAATAGCCATATATAGCCTTATCTCTTCTTTTTAGCTGTCTTTGTCTTTCTATCTCTTTTTCTAAAAGCTTCCTCTCTCACACTCTCTTTCTGCCTCTGGACAGATTTTGCTTTAAGTTTGTTTTCCATTCATGCGAGTCCCTGATAAAACAGGGCAAAACCAAATAAATTAAACAGATCTCCCTCACATGTTTAGTCTTTGGAAGCATGGATGGATCGAACCAGTAATATCTGTCAGACTGTCTTTTTGTGCTGTTACTTAAAGTAACACTATGCAACAATTTGACACTTTTTAAAGTATGGTTTTATAGGCAACAAGTTTTGGTACCATCCTCAAATTCATTTTGATAGCATATGGTCATGTAAAAGACAGATAAACACCTGTGTCTTTCCCACCAGCCATACAGGATATGCCCTATGTAGTTCTGTGTTCCAGCCGGAAAAAAACTTTCACAGCATGACATTGCCAGCTATACTGCCGAAAGACATCAGTTAGTGTGTTGGCAAGCTTATATCAGTGTCAACTGGGCTGTTGGTGGTGTTTGCAAGGTTTTTGCATACCTTTTAGGTAGTTAGCTTACTAGTTTTGGAACAAAACTACTTACTGCTGCTTTAAGATCAATCTGGTACATCCAAGATTCTGAGAACCTCTTCACCCTCTGTGTTAATGGAGAATTATGAAACACGTAGAGATCATTTCATGATTGCTCTTTTGAGCCGTATTCTCACCAGCTGCAATAATGTGTTTGTGCATCTCCAAAAGTGGCCAATAAGACATGGTATGGTTGAAGACTGGGATCTGATGGAGAAATTCATGGAACAAATCATATTCAAGTACCTGCGGGCTGAACCAGAAGACCACAACTTCCTCATGGTGAGGAGAAAC
>NC_137915.1:5810521-5820521 GCF_963457725.1 Sprattus sprattus | reverse complement strand
ATAGTATGAAGATATGCATTATATAATGAAGAAATGCATTATATTATGAAGATATGCATTATAGTATGAAGAAATGCATTATAGTATGAAGATATGCATTATGTCATAAAGATATGCATTATAGTATGAAGATATGCATTATAGTATGAAGATATGCATTATAGTTTGAAGATATGCATTATAGTATGAAGATATGCATTATAGTATGAAGATATACATTCTATTTTGATAATCTGCAGCAGCTGCAAACCATAAATACAAGCAAAGACTTCACATTTGGCATAAGCCCAGGGAAAGAAACAGCTGTTAACTTGTGCCAAGTCTTGCCCTTCTCAACTCAAGGTTTACTTCGCTTGAATGATGCCTTGCTTGACAGCCATGATCTTGACAGTGCTGTGAGCTGCTTTCTGACTGCTCTCAGCGTCAGAGTTTTTGTTCTGTTGATGGATGGTTCGTTTGATGCTCTCAGGAAAGGTTCTGCTACATATGTCCAGACATTGTTAAGGAGTTCTCCAAGTACGACACGGACCCCGGGAAGTGGATCAAGAAATATAAGGGTATCAACTCCATCAGCAAGAGCGAGTTCCACATAGATGTCGGATATGAGCGTTTCCTCGGACCGGAAATATTCTTTCACCCAGAGGTATTGTCGTTAGGATAACACTGTATATGATTACCCCCCCCCCCCCCCCCCCCCAGTCATAACTGCATTTTAGCTTAGCTAGTTAGCTAGATATCTTCCCAGTGTTCTTTTGTTTTCTAAATTGTACTTCATAAAAAGACATTTAGACACTCACTGGTACTTTAACATGTACTGATTTTTCTTCTGATTTTTTTGTTTCTTCAGTTTGCTAACCCGGATTTCATGCAGCCCATTTCAGACGTGGTGGATGAGGTTATTCAGAACTGCCCCATCGATGTGCGGAGGCCCCTGTACAAGGTAAACGCTTCCTCACCCAGCTCCGTCTGCGGTTCAATAGTGCTTAAGGGACACAGACACATCATAATGTGCCTCTATCGGTGTCCAGCATGGACAAAAAGGACTAAAATCGATTATAAGTGTGCCTTTTGCTGTGTTAGTAGGTACTGCCTCTGTCAATGAAATGGTCAGGGGATTTATTCACGTTGAGCAGATGTACCATGAAAGCCCCCCTGTAATACTTTAGGTCTCTCAGTCTCGAAAGAAGGTATGATTAAGGGCTGATACGAGAATGAAGAGGCTGTGAGATCGGCTGCTCCTTATAAGTTGGCGTACTTACAAGGAAGGGTGGAAAAAAAAGACTTGCTATGGGCATTGACAAGACTTTGGATTATTAAGCTGTAAAAATGGCTGTGCACTTTGTTGTAGCAAATAGTCTCCACCAGGGGTCATTGTTGAGCCATGGTTTTGGACTCAGGTGCGCTGTGCCCGATATTGAAGAGCTCTGTGCGGTGTGTGAATAAAAGCCGTTCATATAAAGCCAATGAATCATGCAACACCTCTCCTTATCTGCTATTCTCGCATGCCGTTGACCTTGGGAAATCACAGAGCAATCTGAACTTTCTCTCTTCATTCATGAAAATAATAAAAAGTTCCAAGAAAAGAAGAAGCTTGGTTTTTAAAAATTCGACAGTTCTCATAAACTTTGGTCATTCAGAGCAAAATGGTGAAAATGCAGGTATCATTCTGGCATAATGTACCTGCCTCTGAAGGTAGGAGGGCTCTGCTGCAAGACACATTATCCATCATTTATACATTTGATTTGCACACTTCCAATTATTATGCAGAAGCAATCGCATTCTGTCACCAATATTCAGATTCATGCCGACACTTGACCCTGGACAAATGGTCACCCAACAAAAGTAAAATGCATGCAAAGCAGCTACCGCATTTGAAGAATACAAACTAACTTATTGCCCAGACTATATTGATGCATACCTCCAAAATATGAATCACTAACACTTAGGCAGTCCAAACACCAGGTAACCTTGCCCAAAGGCATTGGGTGCCATCATGGTAAAAATTGATCATACATCAGAGGTTTTATCATACATTTCAGCAGAGTTATGGTATCATGGCTGGGAAATGGCCTGTCCATTTACAGCGTGATAAAAACTGAAGTTTTAGATGGCTCTTTAAAAGAGTGAGTGTCAACTTTGATGCCTGTGTACGGGGCTGGGTCACTGTTTTGTAAGAGCGGCATATTGTCGGGATAATTACCCGATTGCCCTCTCTTCTACCTCTGCAAGTCTCACAAAAAAAAGTAAAACTGATTTCACTGACCACAAATTAAGTGAGCAGATCTGTTGGCGTTCACCATACAGAAATGATCCCTTTTTGAATTAGCATTTCAAATGAAAAGATTTTGTTCCTCCTCCTGTTCTTTCTTTCTCCTCACTTGCTCTCGGAAACACAATTAGATTTTGGAGGAAGGAGGCAGAGGGAAGCTTATTTGTCTCGTTACTGGTACAGAGGCAAGAATGGCTGAAGAGGAACTGTGATTGTGGAGATAAGCATCTAAATCTCTGGCAAGGCCACCCTCTGTGGTGAATATTGTTCCCCTGTCAGCACGCTGTGCGACTTTAACGCTATCTGGAGACTGTTCAGCTCAAGTCACAACTCCCCAGCCTCATTTATACTCCAGATATTCTCAGCGACCCAGATCTCTAGCTCTGTGTGTGTGTGTGTTTGTGTATGTGTGTGTGTGTGTGTGTGTGTGTGTTTGTGTGTGTGTGTGTGTGTGTGTGTGTGTGTGTGTGTGTGTGTGTGTGTGTGTGAGAGTGTGAGTGTGAGTGTGAGTGTGAGTGTGAGTGTGAGTGTGAGTGTGAGTGTGCGTGTGCGTGTGCATGAACCCCTTCCCTTGAGAACTGACGTAGAAAAATAAAAACTCTTTGGCATTAATAAATACTCCTCTTGGGTACTTCTTTACGTTCCTTACAAATGAATGCACCAGAGTGAAGGATTTCTAGTTAGCAAGCCAGTCCAGTATATTTCTTTCGTCTTATCAAACCTCAGCATACATACATATAACTCCCTGCGCTCAATCTCCCCCCCAACCATCGGTCTGCAGAGTGTAAAATGAACACCTCTCATCTGCAGAGAGAGGATCCACGCTCCACCCCCCTTCTAATCTCTCCCAGTGACACAGATAATAAATGGATGGCTACCTGGATGGGCGGATGGATGGATAAAGAGAGAGATATGGAGGAGTGATGTTGCAGTTCTAAACACTGACTTTTCTTTCATTTTTTTGTTGTTGAAAATATCCCTCCCCAGACAGTGTCTCACCTCAGCCCAGTCTAAACAACAGGATTTGTCTCTTGCCAAGTTCGTTAACTAGGGATTGACCTCCTGACCGCGCTCTGATGACATAGGGATATGCACAAGATCCCTTGTTATCACAGACCGATCGATGCCTCTCTCGGGTCACTGAAAGGGCTCCTTGTTCTCCTAGCATACTGTTGTTAATTCTCCAGTCATCAGCAGAATGTTTTCTTATCAGCATATACAGATGCAGAGGAAGCTGTCATTTCTCCCTACCAATGCAGGATGGTGATGAACCTTTCCTGGGTAAAACACAGATGCAGAGAATGGTAGCCGTCCCAAAAAAAGGTCGTGCTTTATTAAGCCTTGAACTATTTAAGAATCGATTCACTGTCTGACCATGACACAAGTTTTTTTTTTCTTTTCATCAGGCTGTCATTTGTAAATAAGTCTTTGTTGAGTTCTGTGTAAAGGCCTTGAGTAAGATGAAAGCAGGTCTTGAGTAAGATGAAAGCAGGTCTTGAGTAAGATGAAAGCAGGTCTTGAGTAAGATGAAAGCAGGTCTTGAGTAAGATGAAAGCAGGTCTTGAGTAAGATGAAAGCAGGTCTTGAGTAAGATGAAAGCAGGTCTTGAGTAAGATGAAAGCAGGTCTTGAGCGATGGCCATGAGGGGATGTGGAGAATGCTGCTGTACGTAATATGATTAGACTGGCTTCTGTGCCTTTGTGTAGTACCTCTGCTCCCTTGTGTTGTACAGCTGCCAATTTCATCTGATCTTTCTAAACTTTTAAGTATATATGTGGTATTTTGTAGAATATATGATTTGAGCCAGAGGGAACTTACATCATACAGAGAACCAATTGGCAATAAAAGGCTCTGTTCCATCCCCCTATTTCATCTTCCATCTCATGCAGTAATACACATTCAAAAATCCAACCATCCCTACTTTTCCGTTCGCGATCAATAAAGTATCTATCTCCGCCACTCAGAGGTACAATTTAAAGTAAAGGAGAACATCGGTCAGTCTGGCTACAAAATATTTTATGTCTTCATCGTTTAATCAGACTCAAACACTCCAAGAATCAATTCAGTGGGACATAGTTGACCATGTTTCATAAATGTGAACTCGGCCTTTGAGTCGTCCTGGTTTCATCAAGGTTACTCATGCACACACACGTCCTGCATGGGCCAGGATTGCACCACAATATAAACGTCCTCCATTCTGCAGGGGCGACCCAATCAATGCCATATGAATAGGATGTATTAGCCTGTTCTTTTAATCAGTGCAGTATGCAGTAGGTGGTGCGGAGTGTGAAATATGTCTTGTAGTTAGGCCAACTGAAGAAGCAAAGATTTGATGTTTGAGTAAAGGACATTCACATTGTGCTGCATGGTTCAGAGGGACAGTGTGGGGCAAAAAGGCATACATTTCTCACACACAGAGACACCCACACACACACAAATATGTTCAAACACACACACAAATATGTTCAGAAATGCATGCACAGTCTAAAGTCTGAATTGACGAGATTAAGGCAGGTCGGGTGACAAGTGAAGATATCTGCGATCGGTGTGTTAGGAAGTGTTTGTAGTGAAGTGTTTGTTAGACATCTCGTCGTCACAACAATGGTAGCAGTGCTAGAGCTAGACAAAACGCTACAACCATTTGTAACAACGCTACGCAAACTTCGAAAAAGAATATGCACACGTATTTATCAATGGCAAAGACACTGTTTATTTACTGCCAACGGAGTTTGGGAAAAGGCTAATATATCAGCGTGCACTGTTAGTGGCAAAGTAGGTAATATAGCACTCAATAGTGGTCAATGCTGATTGGTTAAAGACTGATCCAGTGGTTTCAAAAGTCCCTTTGGTTCCCAAAGTCCACAGTCATTAGGATGCAGCAACTGGACACAATCCCCACTGGAGCGTGGCCAGATGCTTCCTTTTCAGGAAGTGAATTTGGCTCTGGATATACCAGGCTACATATTTCCTACCCTATCATAGATCAGCAGAATGTACTAACACTGTGAAAATCTTATGTGTGCGCTTTTTTTGTGTCTGCAGAACATTGTTCTCTCCGGAGGATCCACCATGTTCCGTGACTTTGGCAGGCGTCTCCAGCGGGACCTGAAGCGCACGGTGGACGCCCGACTGCGCCTGAGTGAGGAACTCAGCGGAGGGAGGATAAAGGTCAGAGGTCACCGTGTCCTGCATGATTAGTGTCATGGGGTCAAGTCACGGGTCTGGGTGGGCATCAGGCATCGCTGCAGACTGACGTGTGTGTTACAAGACAGGAAACATGGGAAGTACATTTTACAGTAGTCAGGTGGACAGATTAACACACGGGCAAATAAACATTAAATTACAAATCATTCAGAATTGATCAGATATAGCGGTTATTCAGTCTACGAAAGGGGCTTTGTCATAACTAATCAATGTTAATCAATGGGTCTGCTCAAGGAGCACAAATTGATTAGATCATCATTAACTATTTAGTTTGATTCATCAAATTTGCTATTTAAATTCAATTCAATTCAATTTTAACATCATTAAAATAGCACCATTAACAATGAACACTTTCTCAGTGTCCTTTACAGAACCCATTGCATCAACCCTGGCCTAGAGCAGGCACATTGGTTACCGTATTAAGGTCAAACACACTTTAAGCAGAACCCTGCTCGGAAGGGGGAGCCCATCTGCCCATAAACCAACCTTAGAACAAGACAGAATCAGGGTCAAGTAAAAGAGGGGAAGAGGGGGGAGGACAAGGAGAAAAAGAGAGGCAGATATTTCAGTCTGTGAATATACAGATACAACTTCAGGAAGCAGGGATGGAAAAAAACAGCTGTATTTCTTAAATCCATATTTCCATCTGTTCTTTTTATCATTTGATTCGATCATTTTACCTTATACTGTATGATAAGTGTAGGATTATGGTTAACCTGTAGACTTATTCTAACACACACACACACACACAAACATGCACACACACACACACACACACACACAAACATGCACACACACACACACACACACACACAAACACACACACACACACACAAACACACACATGCCAAAACAGTAGTTACCATCTTGAAGAGGGCAGGGCTGTCAGCTGTGTTTACCTAGCCTTTTGACAGAAGAGAAAACTAATGAGATTGGTTTAGATAGGGCACTGATCCTGCAAATGTGTGTGTGTGTGTGTGTGTGTGTGTGTGTGTGTGTGTGTGTGTGTGTGTGTGTGTGTGTGTGTGTGTGTGTTTGTGTGTGTGTGTCTGTGTGTGTGTGTGTGTGTGTGTGTGTGTGTGAGTGTGTGTGTGTGTGTGTGTGTGCGCGAGGGTCTGCTTGTGTCTATGTGTGTCTGCTTATTCACGCATATATTTGTGAGCAACCACAAGCCTTCTCTGCCTCCGAGTAGCTGTTGTTTTCCTGAGATTAGTTTGGATGCTGCAGGCAGTGGTCTGTGGACAGCACAGCGCTTCACCTGACCTGTGAGGCTGCACTGCTGTGGGGCTGTGGGTAGGTGGTCTGAGAGGTGCTGTTTATTGAGCCCTCTCCTCTTATTCCCTCTCCTCTCCTGCCAGCCCAAGCCCATGGAGGTGCAGGTCATCACCCATCACATGCAGAGATATGCTGTGTGGTTCGGAGGATCCATGCTAGCCTCTACGGTAACTAATGCTAACGCATATATACACACACACACTCCTTATTGACTTGCCCTCACCTGCTCCCTACGCTGGAAGCCACTAGGCAGGAAGCATGAAGGTTTTTCAGTAAAAACTCGAGCAGATTTGTTTTGACTTGAGGCTAAATGCATCCAACATATTTGGTTATTGCATGTAGCGGAATTTAGAATGGACATGGGTTAAGCATAGTAGCTCCGATTACCTCTACACATTGTTAAAAGAAAGAAATAAATTAGAAATAAACCATTTAAAGTGTGCTGTGTACTTGACCATATTATGAGAGGGGGGTCTAGAATCTGTCTATACATGGTTTGGTTTGTAAATACTGAAATGTGTTCCGAGGCCCATCACTCAGGTGTACTCTAACCCGTTTCTTCTTCTTCTTCTTCACAGCCTGAGTTTTTCCAAGTCTGCCACTCCAAGAAAGACTATGAGGAGCACGGCCCCAGCATCTGTCGCCACAACCCCGTCTTCGGCGTTATGTCCTAATGCCAGACAGGGGGTGTCATACTCCAACCCTCCCGTCGGACGCGCTCAGACCAGCATCCAATCATCCAAGTTTTTGTTCCTACCTTTGACAGTCCCGAGGCGCTCCAGAGTGAAACCCACGCACTTTAGCGGAATGAGAATGAGCTTTTCGAAACAAGAGCCAGATGATTCGTTGGATTCAGATCCAGAGGGTCAGGCGGAAGGGGAGGTAGCCCACTTCTGAATGTTCAATGTTCCAAATGCAGCATCAAAGTCCGAAAAGAAAAGAAACAAAAAACATACACATAAAAAAGAAAACACAGCGAGAGATGAGTAGAAAAAGTACTTGAGGTGAAGCCATACCACGATGACTGTGTTTCTTGATTTATTTCCTGTGTTATGTTCCCCAGCCTAAAGGCTTGCTTCAGAACCCAGTCTGCACGAGATTGTATTGGAAGGCACACAAAGCTTGAATTGTAGCACTACCGGACTTATGAATGAATAGAATGTCATGCTTTGAAATTGTACATACAAGACATAGATACATATATAAATATATATTGTATGACAAATTATCCTCAGATTAGTTTATATTTGTATTAAAGCAAATAGTTTATCAGAACCTGTGTGTGGGGGGGGGGGGGATGGGTACACCTATTTAAAAAAGAGTATATTCACAACAGAGAATTGATGTATAGTGAGAGAAAGTTCAATTCTATTTATTAAATTATTTTTGTCCAGCTCGTATTTGAAAGAGAAAGGATTGACTTTAACTTGAATGTAGAATATTTATCGCCCATGTGTTTTATTTAGTCTGCTGCGGTGGAATGGTAGACCAATATCACGACTCCCAGAGTTGTAGGACTTGTGTTTGCCTGTGACTGCGATGAAGCCTGCTGTGCAAAGCTGAGGGAAATAAAGTCACTACTCAAATGCAGCTCTTGTATTGTTTTCCTGTGCCCCCCTCCAGTGGGTAAGCCATGGCAATAAGGCATCTTCCTCTTTTCACCCCTCACCTACTCTCATTCCCGTGTTGACTACTCAGCATACCCTTGACTTGCTTCACTTAAAGCTGCTGGCAATTCTCACTTGTATTGTATTCTCTCTCTCTCTCTCGTGCACACTCTCTCACACACACACACAGTATTGTATTCTCTCTCTCTCTCGTGCACACTCTCTCACACACACACACAGTATTGTATTCTCTCTCTCTCTCGTACACACTCTCTCACACACACACACACACACACAGTATTGTATTCTCTCTCTCTCTCGCACACACTCTCTCTCTCAAACGCACACACACACACACACAGACACTTACTCACACTATTTCCCTCTAACCTCGGCTTAAAATGAAATGTGACTTTACCGCTTCACTGTGTGCAGCACCCTTGCGTCACACAAACAGCCTTGTGTACACACTGGGCTGGGTTAAAGCCCTGAGCCCAGAATACCTCTCTCTCTCTGGGTGCTCTGTGCTCTCACACTAGCCTGTTCTACCAGAACCCTGGCCCCTTCCTGTAATCCCACCTTTCCTCATAAATGCGTCTTCCCCACTCTCACTGCAGCTTTGATGGGGAGCGCACCCCTGGGAGAGCTTATCTCTTATCACCCTGTCCGCCATTGCTTATCGCAGGGCACATCCAAGCACACTACACCCTCCTCAGGTTTCCCATTCGTAAGCTTGAGAGAGAGAGAGGAGTTGTTTCCAGCTCTGGCCGTCTGTTTAGCTCACTGTATTATACGTGGCTAAAAAACGGCCGCGCCCGCTACAGTTGTCTTCTCTTTTCTCTGTATTTAATTGGATTCCTTCTATCGCTATTAATATAATCTATTGCTGAGACTTTCATTAACTCCATAATGTGTAGGCGTTGCAGAATTATCGTTCTCACCGGAAGCCTAACGTGCCTTAATGATCATTATCTGGAATATTTCTTCGCAGTAATTTGGCAGTTCTCTGCCTCTGTGGCTGGCCCCTGTGTGTTGTAAACTGGTGGGAGGAATAACACGCAGTTGTGGCTTTTTTATGGCAGTCTGTGTGCTCTGCCCTGCACGACAGAGGAAAGCAATGGACCAATGGATGCAAAGAGGTTTAGGGAATGGGGCTCACACAATCAGTCCAGTGGGCCCACAGACGTTTTTGGAGACATAATCGAGTGAAGAGTCTTCAAAATGATATATATATAATAATTTCATATACTGAAGACAAGAATACTGTGAAATAAAATGTGGTAATTTCATATTCCATTGGATCTGTTGAAATTGGTAAATTTCACCACGTTTCCAGGTTTGCACACCTGGTTGTTAGTTTTTCGCATTTTCTTTCAGTTAAATGGGATTAAGTGTAACCGTGACAACTATTAACTCTCACACTGTCGGGGCCTGTGTAACTCTAAACACTGCCTGAGTTCTGGCAGAGAGATTCATAGACAGTCTAAGCTCTGAGAAAAAAAGATTCAAAAAGACACCCTACGGCCAAAAATAACTCCCACCATAAATAGCCTGCAGAAAAACAAAGCCAGAACATCGCCGTGGGACAAAAAGTGTGAGACAAAAACATCACTAAACACCTAAAAAAAATCTGTAAATGTCTATG
>NC_137915.1:5778021-5808021 GCF_963457725.1 Sprattus sprattus | reverse complement strand
CATGGGCCTTTGAATTTGATATTTTTTGATATATTAAAGTTTCCAACCAACATTGTTAAACAAAAAGCTTGCTGTACTGCCACACAGCAGTGGCCTGCTAAGCCTCTGAAGGCCTTAGACATTTCAAAATGAGGAAATAATAATGTATTTATAAATAATATTTTAGTTTACAATTTATCTGCGTTTGCCCATTCTCGATCGTTGCCTTCTCTCGTTGCATTCAGGCATGGGATGTAAGAGTGTGGTAACAGATAGTTAGGAGTGAGGACAGATTTGATCCATGTCTCGTTCTCCGTGAATTGTGAGACTGAGCTCCACCCTTCAGAGCCTTCACTGCATCCTCAGCAAGTCCATAGTAGTGTCAGTGAATGGCAAAATCTCATTTTGATTGACAGACACATCAGTGTGATCAGCCAATTAAATTATTCTATTTCTATGGGTTGGGTGTGATCTATCAGAAACGTCTTTGACCAAGGCTAACCGGTGGGTGAGCAATGTTATGTTTCATGGATGTTTCAGTAATGCTATTTCATTAACCTGTCCAAGAGGTGAGTGCACATTACAATCATGAGCTTCCAGGACCCCTTTGAAAGCTTTACAACCCTTAGAGCCTTGTACTATTCTCTTTTTATGTTTTTTTTTTATTTGGTCAGAAAAGAATGCTTTCAGAAGCCAAACATTCTTTTCTGTTATTTTCCCTTATTTCCCTAATAGTAGCTGAAAAGGAGTTGTAGTGCAATGCACATTTTCAAACTGCTGCAAAACATATTTCCTTGTTGTGCAGATGGTATTAAAAGGTTTTCAAAAGACTTCACTGCAATGCCATTTCAAGGAGAGATAAGTGGGAAAACATAACATACTTAAAAACACATTTCCATCAACCAGTTTGCTTTGTGTACATTGTGTTTGTGTGTGTGTGTGTGTGTGTGTTCACTTGTTTTTCATACGGTGTGCTTGAAAATATGTGTTTATGGTTTGTGCGATTGGATATGTTTGTGTGTGTGTGTGTGTGTGTGTGTGTGTGCGTGTGTGTTTGTGTGTGTGTGTGTGTGTGTGCATAATATTAATGACTTTCCAAGCATCTGAAATATGGCATTTAGGAAGGACACATGGAGGAAGTATGCAGATGAGGATACAGGATACTGCTGCAAGGCTAAGGACTCATGGAGGAAGTATGCAGATGAGGATACAGGATACTGCTGCAAGGCTAAGGACTCATGGAGGAAGTATGCAGATGAGGATACAGGATACTGCTGCAAGGCTAAGGACTCATGGAGGAAGTATGCAGATGAGGATACAGGATACTGCTGCAAGGCTGCAAGTGATTCCATGGGCTTCCACCTGCCACCCCAGCAAGTACATCACACCAAGAGCTGAGTGCTCTTTTTCTAATTAAATGTTTGCAGGAAATAATTCAAATTTTGTGTAAACATTCATGATTTCTATCTGAGTAGACTCTGCGTCTCTGTGGTCAATGTTGCCTCATCAACAGGTCTTTTCAGTGATGGCAGGCCAGTTCTTCTTCTAAAGAAAGGGCCAACTTAAAGTCGTTCCTCTGCTGAAAGGTTTCTCAGAAAAGGTTGTGATCGGCAAGAAAAGGGCAGCTCAAGCCTCCCTTGTCATCTTAGACTGACAGGACATTCCTGCCGTGTCGAAAACATGGAGTTGTGCTAAAATATCAAGCTCCTTTCTTCCTGACAAGCAGGTCAAATTGACCTTTACTTCTGAAGCTGTCACAAAATAATAATGAAATAAAAAATAAAACTATCCAGTCAGAGCCCAGAGGCTGAGCTGAAAGATGTTTCGGCTGAAACTAAGTGCGTTTTGCTTCCACCATATGTCTAAGGCAGAAGGTTGATGGAATTTCATTTAAATGGCAGATATTAACCAGACACGAATGTGGCATGTCTGCTTTGATTACACCACGCTCAATTGATTAGGTCTGATCTTTACTCTCTCGCCGGCCACCCGCCGAGCGTCAGCGGTCCGTTTAAAGCGAGAATTACCCAATTTAGATGCTAATGCGGGAGGAAACACGCCCAGCGGGGTGGCGAGTTTAGCTACTTGGGTCATGGGGATGAGATTGTTTTCAAACAGTCTCGGAGATGCGCGCTGTGGAGCCTGTGCTTTTGGGGGGAAATGAGAGCAGCGAAAACATTATGAGAGAAGTAATCAGTGCTCTGATTGCACTCTCCCGAAGCATGATCCTATTCATAAACACGAAATTAGAGGCTTTTTTGGAGGCGAGCACGGAACGCCATTAAATGAGATTTAGAGGCTAGGAACACCACTGCAGTGGCAATCTCAGAGAGGCAATTCTGCCGACTAACTCTGTTTTGTGTTACCTTATTGCTAACCAGATGGATTATGCATGAAACACCTCATGAAGTTTGCTCGTATTGTTTCCCTTTGGAAGCAGAGTCACTGTTACACCATAAAAAAAAGAGAAGTCCATTTGTTTAGTTTTTTTCTGCTTTAATATACAGCCCAACCAGAATTTATTTTGGGGGGAAGAGAGTACAGCTGTATAGTCTCACTGGGGCTCTGATTTGGTCTGCAGTGAGACTAAAAGGAGATGAAAAGTATTCTCAGGTCACAAGTCTCCAGTTGAAAAGAGACAGCCATATCCAGGTGCACATCCGTAAGCAGCCACTGTGATAAGAGGCCTCCGCCCACACACCATGTGTTAGCAGTCCCCTTTTTGTCGCTTACAAACGAACCAATTAGGCCGTCAGTACGGACGTCAGTGGCCAGCTCGTCTCCTTTCAGTCTCCATGTCAACATCCGGCGAGGAATTAATTCCCTCCCATCGTCAAGGACGACAGGGTTGTGAATATGTTAATGACGTAGGAACTCAAAGGAATTTAAATGTGACCTTGGCCGTTTGGATCTCTCTCTCTCTCTCGCACAGTTGGATAGGGTCTGAAGCAACGATTAGAAAGCTCTCCCTCCCGTCTTGTGACGCTGGTGGTCCTCCTCTTATTTAAGAGGGCAGAATAGAGGAGAAGAGACGGGTTTCTGTCACGGAGCAACTCAGCTGCACACGGCCTTGTCTCCTACGATAAATTAATTTGAGCCGGACGTGGCCGGACATGGCTAGCAGGACATTTCCTCTCAGTGGACAGGGGGTGGGCATAAATCTGTCCGGATCTCTGGCTGGGCGGTTATTGGATGGCCACTTATATCAAACCAGACCACGCTTCTGATTCCCCCTTCTGACATTCAGCATTAAAGGCAGCCTTGACTTTGGTCTGTCACATGGATCCCACCTCCTCCTCGACTCCCTCTCTCCGTTTTTCTCTTTCTTTGTTCATCTGGTTTTTTTTCTCGTTTCTCAGGTCTTGGTGTTCTTGTCTTTGAAGATTAGATCAGTGTGATGAGAGGATTGCAGACTGTGTGGGAGAGATGGAAGCCTCACAGCCACCCAGGAAAAAAATATAATATACTAAAGGCTTTTTGTAGCAAGTTTTTTTTTTTTTTTTTAAAGCTTTGATTTGAAGACAAAAGAGAAACATTCAGAGATGTAAACACACAGAAATCTAACATTCACGTACACACACACACACACACACACACACACACACACACACACACACACACACACACACACACACACACACACTCACTCACGTAAGTACACATACTCTCTTCTTCAAACTGTGAAGTTAAAAGACAAAATAAAGATGTAATGACAACAATATATTTTTTTCCACTATGTCACTTTCTAGGGTTGAAGGGATTATCTGCGTCTAGGCAACCGTGGCAGGTGCGCCCATGAGTGTGACCCCCTCCACTGGGCTAAGGTGGCACCACCTGCTCGCTGTTGGCTTCACGTCTACCTGTCTCTTCCCCCATTCAGCAGTATTGTGGTGTCATCCAGGGCATGTTTCTGGAGGCTTGGTGAACTAATGTGATTAAATGGTGAAAGTGCTGCATTTATAAGGCACTGTTCTACTCCCTGGAGCCCTCAAAGCACTTTACAAGGCACCCTGCACAACAAGGACGCTGCTAACCATTCATGCATGGGTTGCAATATAAACAACAACCTACAAAAACTAAATGAACAAAACCAGCATTTTATTATAGCAAGCTAATTTCTGGTAGGTTTTTACTAAGAAGTAATCATGTAAATCATACACTGCAAAAAATGCCCCTCTAGATTTAAGACAAATAATTACATATTTAAGCAGGATTTTGCTTAAAACAAGCAAATTTGGCTGCCAGTGCGTTAAGCAAATTTGGCTTGTTAAGATTTCTTAAAATAAGTAATATTTGCTTGAAATAGGTACAAATAACCTTACCAAGAAAGCACTAGGTAAGTACAATTTAGCTAGAAACAAGACCAACTAGATTTTTCATCTCAATATAAGAGTAATAACACTAGGTTAGAAAAGCATTTTTTGCAGTGTATCTTGTAAGTGCTCTTACAACAATTAACAGTCCCTCAGGGAATTTGCAACATTTCATTTTCAGAAATAGTTTCAGTAATGGACTTCAGTTATGGACTCATTTTTGCAATTGATTTTATTTAAATCAATCAAAATCACTTTTTTTTCTCACAATTTTAACCAACAGTCACAACAAACCCTCACAATATTCTGTTTAAGAACTCCCACAGGAAAAGAAAAAACCCTCAAAGTCAATCACCTTATGAATACGACCCCTACAGTCACACACACGGTGGTGGCAGCCAATCACCTTATTAATACGCCCCCTACAGTCACACACACGATGGTGGCAGCCAATCACCTCATTAATACGCCCCCTACAGTCACAAACACGATGGTGGCAGCCAATCACCTTATGAATACGACCCCTACAGTCACACACACGGTGGTGGCAGCCAATCACCTTATGAATACGACCCCTACAGTCACAAACACGATGGTGGCAGCCAATCACCTTATGAATACGACCCCTACAGTCACACACACGGTGGTGGCAGCCAATCACCTTATGAATACGACCCCTACAGTCACAAACACGATGGTGGCAGCCAATCACCTTATTGATACGACCCCTACAGTCACACACACGGTGGTGGCAGCCAATCACCTTATTAATACGCCCCCTACAGTCACAAACACGATGGTGGCAGCCAATCACCTTATTGATACGACCCCTACAGTCACACACACGGTGGTGGCAGCCAATCACCTTATTAATACGCCTCCTATAGTCACAAACACGATGGTGGCAGCCAATCACCTTATTGATACGACCCCTACAGTCACACACACGGTGGTGGCAGCCAATCACCTTATTGATACGACCCCTACAGTCACACACACGGTGGTGGCAGCCAATCACCTTATTAATACGACCCCTACAGTCACAAACACGATGGTGGCAGCCAATCACCTTATTGATACGACCCCTACAGTCACACACACGGTAGTGGCAGCCAATCACCTTATTAATACGCCTCCTACAGTCACAAACACGATGGTGGCAGCCAATCACCTTATGTATACGCCTCCTACAGTCACAAACACGAAGGTGGCAGCCAATCACCTTATTGATACGACCCCTACAGTCACACACACGGTGGTGGCAGCCAATCACCTTATTAATACGACCCCTACAGTCACACACACGGTGGTGGCAGCCAATCACCTTATGAATTCGACCCCTACAGTCACAAACACGATGGTGGCAGCCAATCACCTTATTGATACGACCCCTACAGTCACACACACGGTGGTGGCAGCCAATCACCTTATTAATACGCCCCCTACAGTCACAAACACGATGGTGGCAGCCAATCACCTTATTGATACGACCCCTACAGTCACACACACGGTGGTGGCAGCCAATCACCTTATTAATACGCCTCCTATAGTCACAAACACGATGGTGGCAGCCAATCACCTTATTGATACGACCCCTACAGTCACACACACGGTGGTGGCAGCCAATCACCTTATTGATACGACCCCTACAGTCACACACACGGTGGTGGCAGCCAATCACCTTATTAATACGACCCCTACAGTCACAAACACGATGGTGGCAGCCAATCACCTTATTGATACGACCCCTACAGTCACACACACGGTAGTGGCAGCCAATCACCTTATTAATACGCCTCCTACAGTCACAAACACGATGGTGGCAGCCAATCACCTTATGTATACGCCTCCTACAGTCACAAACACGAAGGTGGCAGCCAATCACCTTATTGATACGACCCCTACAGTCACACACACGGTGGTGGCAGCCAATCACCTTATTAATACGACCCCTACAGTCACACACACGGTGGTGGCAGCCAATCACCTTATTAATACGCCTCCTACAGTCACAAACACGGTGGTGGCAGCCAATCACCTCATTAATACGCCCCTACAGTCACAAACACGGTGGTGGCAGCCAATCACCTCATTAATACGCCCCCTACAGTCACAAACACGGTGGTGGCAGCCAATCACCTTATGAATACGACCCCTACAGTCACAAACAGGATGGTGGCAGCCAATCACCTTATTAATACGCCTCCTACAGTCACAAACACGATGGTTGCAGCCAATCACCTTATTGATACGACCCCTACAGTCACACACACGGTGGTGGCAGCCAATCACCTTATTAATACGCCTCCTACAGTCACAAACACGATGGTGGCAGCCAATCACCTTATTAATACGACCCCTACAGTCACACACACAGTGGTGGCAGCCAATCACCTTATTGATACGACCCCTACAGTCACACACACGGTGGTGGCAGCCAATCACCTTATTAATACGACCCCTACAGTCACACACACGATGGTGGCAGCCAATCACCTTATTAATACACCCCCTACAGTCACAAACACGATGGTGGCAGCCAATCACCTTATTAATACACCCCCTACAGTCACACACACGATGGTGGCAGCCAATCACCTCATTAATACGCCCCCTACAGTCACACACACGGTGGTGGCAGCCAATCACCTCATTAATACGCCCCCTACAGTCACAAACTCGGTGGTGGCAGCCAATCACCTTATTGATACGACCCCTACAGTCACACACACGGTGGCGGCAGCTGTGGGGATGCTTTTCTGTGACAGGGTACAGGAGAGTAGTCAGGATAGAGGGAGAGATGGATGCAGAAAGTTACAAAGCAATCCTGAGTGAAATCCCTTTCCAGAGGGCTCAGAATCTCAGGCCGGGGCCAGGCCGGTTTCCATTTCAACAAGACAACACCCTGAAGCATAACGCTAAGAAAACACAGCGGCTATGGGAAAACAACTCTGCCAAAGTTCAGGAGAACTGAAACCAAAAGAGCATCTCAAGAGAATGGACCTGCAGGATATTATGCAAGACTTCACAGTAAACAGGCATCTGATTGATGTTCTTTATTTACCATAGGGTGTATTTATATGTCCTTGGATTATTCAATCGATCACTCTTGAAATGAATAGCATGCAAAACATTTCGAACCAAAAATGTATGCGATTTAAGGTATACACCCATAAGCAGTTTAAATGGAGAAATATGTATGACTTATGGAAAATCTGTGAGAGTTGACATGGATGTTACTGGAGGGCTCAAAACTATTTAGGGTCCGTACGATCTAATTACAAGTCCTCCAGCTAAAATCTGGGAGTGAGTTTTTGATTCAGATATGACCTTTGAACAACACACAAAGAAACTCATGGATGGATGGATACAATCTTTTGTTTCCCCTTACTGAGTCCACTCTGACACAATGACACGTGGCTTCCGATGGAATACATTTAGTTTTTACAGGTTTGATGTTCAAAAGGAGGCAGGCCTTGTGGTCCTCCCAGTAAAATGGTCCATGGGCCCTTTAAGACCACTCAGATCTCTCCATCAAAAACAGCTGGCTGTTTCTGAGTCCAGATTCAAATCCAATGGTGACAATTAATTTGCAGTTTTGGCCCCTAAATTCTGAAACAGCCTTCTGATATCTGATGTGCATCCTATCGGTTCTTTCTGATCTCTTTTAAATAAAGCAGGCCTTTTCCAGATTTTATTTGTTTAGTTCATTTTACTTTATATATCATTTCATTACACCATATTGCTTTGTTTTGTATTCTATTATACATCATACTTTTATATATGTATATTTTGTGTTTTTTATTTGATTTTGTTCATTATGTTTACCATTTTGACTTGCATGCATTCTGTAAAGCACTTCTGGGTCCAGCCAGAAAGGTGCTTGAGAAATAAAATGTTGTTATTATTAATATTATATCGTTGTTAGAATAATCCATTTGTATTGCTCATGTAACAGCATTTTGTTCATTTAATGAATTGCTAGCATAAGTTGTTTGCTCCATAGACTAGGCCTAAACATTACCCTCCATGGTCTTTGGTCCATGGTCTTTAGCTTGTATACATGGTGTAGGCAAATTTTCCAGCATTTTCTCAGCTCCCAACTTGGACATTTTAGGTACATTCCTAAATGTGTTGCCCACGCTTTATCTTGCCATCAACTTGTCTGCTTAAACTTGTCAGGCACAATCAAAATAAACCACTGGCTGATGGGGTAGGGCCACCCTAATCTTTTACTGTAATAGTTTAGGTATGTTTATAGCCTGTACTGGTTAAAGGGTGTGAAATGTAGTTGTAGTAGTAGTTTCATCTTAAAGTTCAGGTAAATTATTATTTGATGTCATGGATCATTTCATGTATAATATTTACGATTTTATACATAAACATAATCCTTTTTGGCGCCCCCTGTCAGGCATTTGGTGTCCTACAGACAGCATGCTCATGTAGGCCTCAATGCAGGCACACAAGCATCCATTAACACAAGTACATGTGGTATCATTGAGAGACACCAGCCAGCTAGATGCGAGTTGCTGGGGTATCGTGTCTTGCTCAAGAATATTTCAGCATGAACACAGGAGGACCAGCAGAGCCCATTTGGCTGATCCTGTGTGTCTATCACTCTCTGATGAAGTGAGAATGTGCAAATAAGTTAAAGATGACCTAAGGTTCTACAGGTTCAGAGTCATTCTATGTACATAATTCTATCTAATTACATGTAAAGACTAACCAAACGATAAGATTGATTTTACGTATTGAGCAGCTACTGGGTTTGTTTGTTTCAAAGCTAGTGAATGTTTGCATAATCGAAAATAATGACTAATACAGATTGCCACATATTTTCATCTCAGGGTGACCAATACAGGCTATTGAGTCTCTTGGAAATGAAACCACACACAAAGCAAGGCAGGAGAACAAGCTCATAAAATGGAACATTGATTTCTCTATAACATTGATTTGTGGAAAATAAAATATGTTGTGGGAGATAAGTATAGAAAATGAAAGTGGCATGGCACTGGTATTCACTATTGAGAATCAATTGGCAGTTAAAGGCACCCAGTGCAACTTTTGAGGCTTAAAAATAAACATTCAATTTCTAGTCTTTTTTACACGTAGTAAGTTTCAATAACTCCATACCATTACATACCGACATTCAAGCAGCAAAGATGAGACGTCGTTGTGTGGTGAGAACTGATAGAAAATCGATAACAACAACAATCGTCGCCATTTTCTTTATTTTTTTTAACCTACAATAAATAAAGCAGGCTTCCAGTCAATGGAAAAATGGCTTCTCCCCACCGGCGATTGTTGTTGTTTACGATTTTCTATCAGTTCTCACCACACAACGACGTCTCATCTTTGCTCCTTGAATGTCGATATGTAATGGTATGGAGTTATTGAAACTTACTACGTGTAAAAAAGACTAGAAATTGAATGTTTATTTTTCATTGAATGTTTACATAAAGTTGCACTGGGTGCCTTTAAAGGCACCCAGTGCAACTTTCGTGGCTTAAAAATAAACATTCAATTTCTAGTCTTTTTTACACGTAGTAAGTTTCAATAACTCCATACCATTACATATAGACATTCAAGGAGCAAAGATGAGACGTCGTCGTGTGGTGAGAACTGATAGAAAATCGATAACAACAACAATCGCTGCCATTTTCTTTATTTTTTGTAACCTACAATAAACACAGCAGGATTCCAGTCAATGGAAAAATGGCCTCTCCCCACCGGCGATTGTTGTTGTTTACGTGTTTCTATCAGTTCTCACCACACAACGACGTCTCATCTTTGCTCCTTGAATGATGATATGTAATGGTATGGAGTTATTGAAACTTACTACGTGTAAAAAAGACTAGAAATTGAATGTTTATTTTTCATTGAATGTTTACATAAAGTTGCACTGGGTGCCTTTAACTGTCAACTCCAGAAGTGTCTTTTCTTACTTTTTAAACATTGCAAAAGAGCTCGATGAACTCTAGGGATTGCACTGAAACAATTACTAAGCTCAAAGCCATGTGACAACCATCTTTTAACCACCAGTCCGCCATCGATGTGCTCAAACTGTCCTCCCATCCCACAACTCTGCTCCCTACCAGTGTCCTCCCAGCTCTGAACATCCCTCCCTCTCAGCTCTGAACATCTCTTCCTTTCAGCACCCCTCCTCCCAGCTCTGAACATCTCTCCCTAACAGCACCTGTCCTCCCAGCTCTGAACATGTCTCCCTCTCACCTCCTGTCCTCCTACCAGCTCTGAACATGTCTCCCTCTCACCTCCTGTCCTCCTGTCCTCCTACCAGCTCTGAACATCTCTCCCTAACAGCACCTGTCCTCCCAGCTCTGAACATGTCTCCCTCTCACCTCCTGTCCTCCTACCAGCTCTGAACATGTCTCCCTCTCACCTCCTGTCCTCCTACCAGCTCTGAACATCTCTCCCTAACAGCACCTGTCCTCCCAGCTCTGAACATGTCTCCCTCTCAGCTCCTGTCCTCCTACCAGCTCTGAACATGTCTCCCTCTCACCTCCTGTCCTCCTACCAGCTCTGAACATCTCTCCCTCTCAGCACCTGTCCTCCCAGGTCTGAACATCTCTCCCTCTCCTCCCAGCTATGAACATCTGTCCCTCTCAACACCTGTCCTCCTCCCAGCTATGAACATCTGTCCCTCTCAACACCTGTCCTCCTCCCAGCTATGAACATCTGTCCCTCTCAGCACCTGTCCTCCCAGCTCTGAACATCTCTCCCTCTCCTCCCAGCTCTGAACATCTCTCCCTCTCAGCACCTGTCTAGTGACAGGGACAGAAATCTCGGACCAATTGCCCCACATTACTGTAGCAGGTATGCAGTCTGTGCAGTTTTTACGAAGTGGGTGACACTGCTCCCTCTTTCTCTCACTCTCTCTTTCTTTCTTTCTGTCTCCCTCTCACTCTCTCTGTCTCTATTAAGAAAGTGTGTGACTATTCTACAGTTTTATCTATTACTCTCTCTCTCTCTCTCTCTTTCTCTCTCTCTCTCTGTCTCTATTTCGAAAGTGTGTGACTATTCTTCAGTTTTATCTATGGCTCTCTCGCTCTCTCATGCACACCCCCTCAGCCTTTTTGCTCCCTCTCATCAACTTGTCCCACTTTTTTAACGAGATGACATAAAAATATGTGTGGCAGAGCGCGGAGAGATTCGCATCGGTGCTTTCATCTGTCTGCGAACAGCTTATTAATTCAAGAAATCAATTCTCCGCGCTGGATGAGAACTAATAAAAATCACAGGGGGTGCTGAGACATTCTAATTACGTCTCTTTGTAAAGCCTACTCGCTCTAAAGAGGGTAAATCCAAAGTCTCCACAGCCTCGTCTCAACATATTGACTTTTACCGCCAGAGCCTGGCCACTGTATATTGATAACTAATTAGAGAGGGTTTGGAGTTGATATCCCCGAATGAATATATATATATATTGGGTTAAATATTAGCACAAAAGCTCTTGAAGTTCAGTGTGGTGTCACTTCAAAGGTTCTTTGCTTTAATCTGGTAAATGGCTGCTAATTTGTCGATTACTGTGTCCAGATTAAGAAAAAAAAAAGACATGGAGAGACACTGATAATGCTATTCATTTCTGTAGGCGGTGGTGTTGAACTCTGCTCACATCTTGGTTGAACTAAAACTCCTGAGTTCTCTAGAGGGACACATTTGTATTATCCGTGCGTTAAAAGCTTTTTTTCCCCTCTGGCAAAGCTTCTGAAAGGAGTCTGCTCAGTCCCTGCTGCTCTTTCTTGTCAGAATAAAAATAACCACTCGTCTGAAATCATTGCGTTGCCACAGAGTAAAAATAAAATAATAATAATGTATGCATAAAGTGTGCTTAGCTTTGTGTGAGAGAGAATGAGTGAGAGTGAAGTCTATGTGTGTGTGTGTGTGTGTGTGTGTGTGTGTTTGAAAGGTGATATTGTGTTCATGTCTGCGTGTGTGTTTGTGGGCGGGTGGACGAGTCCCCGGTGGATGTAAGGAAGACCGTCTTCAGCTGTCTGATCTTATACGAGCTGCAGGCGGCCTCGACAGCCTCTCAACATGTCAGTATCTCTTGCTGTGGACCCTCTGTCCATGTTGCGCAACCTTTCTATCAGCCTGGGAGGTTCCTGCACAGGAGAGAGTAGAGTTTTCTGGGGGAACAATGAGCAGATGTCAAATTAATGGCATTTGCTAGAGGGTTAGCACAGCACACATCTGACAAGTTTCAAAAAGTTCTCACTCTTGTCTGCCTTCTCTCTTCCTCACACTCTTTGTTGCCTAGTTTCCTCACCCTTTTTTTTTTTTTTTTTACTTATGTGTATTCCTGTGTAATATTGCAGAAGAGTAGAAATTCAATGTGAGGCTTATCACACATTCTTCACCACGCATTGATATAGACCTGCACTCTTTCTGTCTCCTCTTTCTCTGCCTCCCTCCTCTCTGCTGGTTTTTTCCCAATACTCTTTCAACCCTTTAATTATGATTGGCCCACACAAAAGGTGATGTGCCGCGCATTCACTTATGGCTGCCAATGTCAACCAAAGACAGTTGATGGCCAATTATTTTTAGACAGTCTGCACGGTATGAAGCGCAAAGACAATTCTTTATAGTTTGAAGATTACAATAGCAGGACATCTGTTGGAGATGCTTTATGGTTGTAGTAAGGGCAGTGGTGCACCGGTCGAACATGAAAAGAATCTACAGTTTTACCGGCCCTCGCTATTCACCCCTCATTTGGGGTTAGGGGTATGCATGCTACGTGCTTGTTAACTCTCCAATCACAACCAAGTTAGTTATGGCACGGTAACCTTGGACACCAATGCAAAAGAAGCACTCAGCAGTGTGCAGCCATGGAGATGCACAGGTACAAATGACTTCAGATGGAAAACATTTTCAAAATGGCCCATTAAACTCATATTCCTTATTCATTTGCAGTCCTGTAAATATAGCTAATAATATGCATAATATGTATAATAATATATACAGCTATGTGGTTCTAGGTGGTAAATGTTGGATATTAAAGCAACATTATGTCACAATCTTACCTCAAAATAACAGCTTTAAAATAATTTTGGTGGTAAACTGACTACGGAGAATGGTGTCTGTGTCATTGCCCCAGCAGGCCTGGTATTGCTGGTAACTTTGGTAGACAGAGTGTTGTGTTGCGCTTGCTTGATGTTTGGCTGTGTTAGGAAAGTTGCTGACTCGCTAGTTTTTCATCATAAACATCTCTACCAATGTCATTTATGAAAGAATGTGATGTATGCTGTAACCTTATTGGCTCTCATCCCTGCCTTACTGAGATTTGTAGTCTTCCCATATGTCCAAAGTCATCGACCTCAGTCCCGTCCCAGACTTGCATCCAAATAAATACATTTCGTTTTGTATCAATCTTCATCAATCTCACGCCAAATAAGCCTTGGAAGTTTGCTACCTTGAAAACTTAACTCAGCTAGCGTGTAATAAATATCCCTGTCTAATGTTTATTATTCTCAATATGTGCCTTTATCATGTTGCTAACATCTTTTTATTACAGTATATTAGACATACTATAAATGCAAACACTTGAAAAGAAAACAATGCATACTGTATATGAAGATATGTTTCAGAAAACCTAAAATGTGTTTTTTTTTTTGTCTTTTGGTTATCTTAGTGTTCATCTCTGATGTCACAATAAATAGAACTTAAATCAAATGTAAATGTCTTTGCCAGTTTGATTTCCTTCAGCTGGTCAACAAAGTGCAATTTGTATTTACGTCAGTGATGTGAAAATTAGCTACACTCCGCAACTATAGGGGGAGCTCAGTAGCAAAACATACAAATTATCACATAATGGGGCTTTAAGTAGCCTACTTCTGTAGTCTGCCCATATACTTGCTTGTGATTATTGTTTAGTAAATGTATCATTCCATAATTTTGAGACTACTTTTTATGTTCATTCTCAGGCTGGACCCCAGAGAGAGTATAGGGGGCATGAGAAAAGAGAAGAGCAAGCGGTGGACAGCTAGCGAACAGGTTCATGGCCACATTGCTTTCCCTATACACACCTTGTGAGTGAGACCTTTATCATTCAATGTTACTTTAATGTGTTTTTATGTCTACCTAGTAGACATATGTGGTCACACCTGAAAAAAACCTCTCTCTTATCAAGGTCTCAACAGTCACAGCCGCAGTAAAAGACCTTTGCCTTGAGCAAGTGGGGTGGTTTCCAGAGTGCCATAACAAGCTGCCAAAAATGGTTTAACAAATGCATTTCTCACACATTCTTTGCCATGTGGCATGGAGTACATGGCTATGAGCAGGCACCCTGAGTGAACCCCTTCGGTCAGTTCTTAGAAAGGGTGCTTCAACAAACCTTAGCCCTGATACAGAGATACATAAATTGTAACAGATCTCTTGGATGATGAAACATTTTGTGTTTCTGCTAGACTTTGTGTAAAAGCACCACTGTTATATGATTTGATATGATAACAGAACTCTATTTTAGCTCTGAAGTTAGTTGCAGTTGCATGATTTAGCGAAGGACTTGAAAGAATGTCTGATGGGTAGTGTGTTGGTTTAATCTGCGTAGGCCTATTCTATGCAACTAGATCGATGAGTGCAAACAACACGCTACGATGGAGAGAGAGAAGTAGGGATGATTTGGAGATATTGTCCATAGTGTAGTGTCTCTTCTGTGTTGGCCTTGTGTCCCTTTGTCTTCAAAGGCGGAGATATTTGCAGACAGGAAAGGCTTAGCTGAACATTTGAATGTTAATGAACGTGGCACCTCAATGTGTAAAGGCTTTTTTGGGGGGTTTATTTAATGTGAATGTGATACATTCTTGGGCGGGAAGGATTCACATGAAGTTCAAAGTATATGAAAAACTTGAAAATTACATGAAGCCTGTGTGATTTTCACCGGTGCTTTGTTCGTTTTTCAAATCTTTTTAGCTGTGGGGGACATAGGTCTTCAATTACAACAGCGCAGCATGCGTGATCCCTTGAGATGTCGAGCCATTGCGATGTGGATATGATCTAAGCGGAGATGCAAAGACACCAGCCGTTTGCCCTATGTGAATGTCCCCTTGGCCTGTGGCCTTTCATGACTACAAAGTCCTCTGAACTTAATGTCACTCTCGTCTGATCTCGCCCCTGTGACCTGACACGCATGCTAGCTGGCGCTGAGATAGCCAGAGGTCGAGTCAGCGGAGCAGATGATAGGGATGTCATTATCACATCTGAGGAAATGCAGAGGATCCTAATCAATCCATCAGAGCAAGCTCTTGTTGCCTCAGGTCAAGCAAACCTTGCAATGCTGTGATCATTATAAATGAGCAAGAAGGGAATTTGAATGTACTGTATACATTGTCTCGTTACTATGCCAACCCAGTCCTTCGTGTGTAATTGTTCGTTACAAAAGAGCCATTGCCCAGTCTTAGACTGCCTCATGTCTGGCCTTGTGTTACTAGTTAGATTCAGTATAGCAGCTCATATCCATTTGCATTCCTTGTGCTATTATAATGCCAGCATTTCAATGACGTTTGAAAATCAGTACGAATGGAGAAGAGATAAGGAGATGGTAGCGGGGGTGAAAATGAGTGAAATTGACTTGTCTTATCGGCCAGGGCGTTCGTTTTTTTTTTCTGTCAGTCTGGGACATGCCTAGAGCTCCCTCTCACAGATCCCCCCCCCCCCCCCCCCCACTCACAGAACTCCTCTTCACTGTTGTCACAGTGGAACCATCAGTGATAAAGGCAGTCCTGAGGGTGCTTCATCCTCTTCCTCCTCCTCTTCATCCTCTTCCTCCTCTTCTTTCTCCTCCTGCTGCTCATCTTCCTGTGCAGAGGGCAGGAGCGGCGGCCTGCGGACCGGGTCAGCCCCACGGGTCTGACACTGAGCCCCTGAGGGCCTCATTAAAACCCAGCTTTGGCATTCCCTTCTGCCGCGTCGGGAAGAGAAGGAGCCGCCGCCGCCATCCCCTCCTCCTGGGTCTCCTCCTCTACCCACCTCCTCTGCCCTTCAGCATCTTCTGTGTCTCCTTCTCTTCACTGCTTTTTGTTCATCATTTTCTTTCTCGTGCATCCCTGCTCTTTCTCTCCTCTCTTTCACTGCCTGCTCTCTCTCTCACCCTGTTTTCTCTACTGTGGTGTTTTTGCGTCTGTCCCTCTGTCTTTCTCCAAGCACGGCCATTATCTAAACATCTATGTTGTGTGACAGAAGAAAGAGCAAGAACAAAGACTACACGCCCCACAGTGTAGTGCCTACACCTTCTAATGAGACAGCTAGGAGACACGAATGCCAATGTGTTTTTATACCCACTTCATCCATCTCTGCTCCACTTCAGGTCAAAGATATGGACAGATAACTACAGGTTAGGTATCGTAATACAAGCAAGTGTTTTTTAAAAGCAGTGGTGCCCATCATTGTTGTCTCTTTATCACCTCTGGCTATCACACTTACCACCTGACTGGCTCAGCATTCCGGAGGGTTCCCCTTCGGACTCTGCTCCGTGTCAGTGACCCCCATTCAAAATTTGATTACACCGTTCATGGGAGCAGGCGAAAGTGGACGAGGAGCCCGTGGTTTGGAATACCCTTGTGTCTGCTGGTGCAGGGCTTACGCGCAACTGTGATCCAATATCAATGAATGACGGGTCTTGTCAGTGGATGGTTGGGAACCGTGAGGCGTCGGAGTGTTAAATTAGATATGTCACAAAGTCTGTGTGTGAGTGTATGTGTGTGTGTGTGTGTGTGTGTGTGTGTGTGTGTGTGTGTGTGTGTGTGTGTGTCTGGTTGTGTGAGTGAGTGTCTACGTGTGTTTGCGTACAGTACCCTCATCTCATCGAAAATTAATTCATGAACGTGACTTATCTTGGGGAAGTCATTAACTCGTAAGTGCTTGATAATGCCACAGTTTGACTGTCAGCAAACTACTGAAATTGGTTTGGGATATATCCTTATCCAAAGAACCTTCTCAGGCAGTCATTAAGTTTGTGGAACAGATGTTTTATATCATGGTTTATTATTCTTTTTAAATTAGGATAACAAGCCTTCTTTGTATGGATATTGTACAGCACAATTGGCATTAATAATTCTCCTTTTGTGATGGAAACAATCAAAAAGATGCTTTCAATTTCAGATCATGCTGCTTGCCTGACAAGAAAACCAATCATGTCTGTAATACAAAGCATGAAATTTGATGACAGAGAAGGGCTGCGGACATTTTCTCCACTGTGGCTGTCTGGAATATGGTTGAAAACTATCTCTTTGATGTTACCATCAGTCTTTGGAAAAAAGCTGAAGAAAAAAAATGATACTATTCCTACATCCTTTGTTTTTACAGTTTTGATTTTCCGCTCTCCCACTGTCGTTGTCGGTGATAATGTCTGTCCCAGTTATTTCGCATGAACTATTTAAATAAATGGCGACGAGGCTCTGCATACTGTGTGATATCTGCTGATGAATCATCGCCATTCTCTGTTTCCACTCAGAGGCTTACGCTGTTGGCAGAATCATCAAAGAGAGTGGAAGGTGGCGTTAGGAAGGCAGCGAGGAGAGAAACACTTTCCTCTGGGCGAAATGAGATGCAGTCAGAGAGATGCAGCAGTTCTTCTGACACACCTACTCCAGGCTGGAAACATGTGTGTGTGCTGATGAATGGAGGATTGGTGAGCCCACGGCCTCCATGCTTTTGAAGCTCCCTGTCAGCGTGCCGGTGCTGTGGGTGTGCTGTCGAAACCAGCCCTCGCAGTGAGGATGAAACTAAGGCTTGTAGATCTCAGTGTGCGTGCTAGTATCCTCAGCGGATTAGATTCTTGTTGAGGAAAAGAACGTGCCTATTGTGAAGACCTAGGTCCAATATTATTGTCCTCAGTGAGTTAGTTTCGGGTAGATGAAAGAAACTAGAGCATTAATGTTCACAATAAAAACACTGATCAGAATCAGAATCAGAATCAGAATCAGAATTGTTTTTATTGGCAAGTAAGTTTCAACTACCAGGTATTTTCTTTGCCGTATTGGTGCAGACAAAAAACATACAACATAGTAAGTACTACAGAACATATATTAAATGTATTAAAAAATATAAAACATTTAAATTGGAATACATGATTGTGGAGAATATGTGTAAGTATATTTGTGTTGGTGGTGATGGGTTGAATACTTTTGCAAGCCACTGTAAGAGGGTAATCAATTACTTGGCTCCCTTTAGATTAATCATAGATTAGAAATATTCCTTCGCCCCCTACACTGAGACAAGCCACCAATCAAGCTAATAGAACTTGTGTTTATCAATGAATGATATCTCTGGCATCTAAGTCAGTCAGTGTAATCCTCATGGGGATAATATATAGGAATTTCCATTGTTTATCATAAATCTGTGGTAAATAGCTGGCAGATACATTTCATGCTGATAGGGCATAATGACTTTCAACATCCAAGGTAGGTCGTAAATAAAACCAATATTTTTTTTTAATAACTGTATATGATGGCTTTAATAATGTTTGTTAATTAATGCTGGCTTTGATGGGGAAACCAAAACACTCAGGAGATGTTGATCTTTACATCTCTTCACTTGAGTTAAATTATCTAGGCAGCATTCCTGTGCTTATAAAATGATATGTGATACAGACCATGAATCAGCGGTCACAAATGTATGATTTAGTTGGCGGCAGATCATTCAGATCATTATTTCAGGTTCTGGCAATTTAATGCAGATTATATTTTTGGGCTTTGGTAAAAAATGCAATATGTTCTACAAATATGCATCAATTCATATTTGACAAAAATAAAAGGCGAGGAAATTGAGGCAATCACTTTGCTTCTCATCCGCAGCAGTGATAATGTTGCTTTTTGTAAACACAGTTCGATTCTACCCATTGCTCATGCCTCTGTGGTATTGTTTCATACTTCATACCCACAGGAGACGTCCATTTTACTCTCAGTATCTTGTTTGGTCAAGGAATTCTGTGAATGGAATTTCTAAATAAACTTTGAATTTGTGAATGTGGTTTATAGTTCAATACTTTTGACCCTCGATGGACAACTGTACAAATTGTTTAGATGTTTTCCCCTCCCTTACAACTCCACGAATTAAAGAACACATGCATATCATACAACCACATCCACATGCTCTTAATAATGACCATGAAGACAAGCGAAAACAAGGACCATTGGTGACAAAATGCGAGAATCAGAGAGGGAATCCCAGCAATGACACTTTTTATTTTTCCACTGCATCATTATTATTATTATTATACAATACTTAGCAAACGAATGCAAGTTTGTCAAAAGTAATCAAAAAAGAACTCAAAGATTGCAAAATTGACATTTTCTTTGGGACCATTTGGTACTTCAGAATACCTTATGCAGTGAGAGCTGACACTTCCTAAGTGGCCTGCTTTACCACCTACCCCTCTTGCCCCAGTCCTTGGGGGCAAAGTGCAGGCAGCAGGGGTCAATCCTCAGGTGGCGTTTCTGTATAGCTCTTTCATGACCCAGCACAATGTCTTCAGAGAGGGTGAGGACATACTGGCCCTTGTAGTAACTGATAAGGTTAAGGTACTGCAGCGTAGATATGATATCCTCTTTCTTTATACTGGTCATCTCACTGACCTCCTGGATGGTGATATGTGGTCTCTCTCCATAGTTCAGACTATTGAGCAGGTTGAGCAGGATTTCAAGGATGGTCTGAGACCAGTAGGACCGGTAGGACAGCAGGCCAAGATCGGAAAGGGGTTTCTCGGGAGTCCCCGCCTTGCTCTCCAACTTTGAAAGCTCGTAGCTAAACTCAATGAGTAATTTTCCATAACCTCTTCTCTGGTAAGGGGGCAATGTTAGAATGCATGCCACGTTGTAATCTTCTGCGGACTCCTTCTCCTTAGAAAAGTAGCCCACAGTATGAAAGCCTTTGGGATCGTACTCGGTCATCACATAGAAGAGGAATGGATCTGTGTCGTAGTAGAGCGTCTTGTGGTCCAGGAAGCACTTGGCCAGCAAGCACAGGTTCTGGGCGTAGGTTATGTTCTTCCTGCCGTCGATCTCAAAGAAGGACAGCGTTCCTTTCCGGTAAATCTCATTTCCAGGGGGATTGCGAAGGGTGCACTTTGTGAGGTGCCTCTGAAGGCAAGTGATGCTTTTGAGGTATTTGAGGCAGAATTCACAGAGGTAGAGTATAGGGAGGGCAGCAAGCTCTTGGGGGTACGGAGAGAAGTACCAGGGCTTGAGCCTGTGGCGCCCCAGCTCAATGCAGTTTACGTTCTTCATGCGCGTGACGATGTCGTCGTTTCTGCAGTCCGGCGCCATGCTGCCGGTGGTGCGGGGCACAGGAGGCGTTCCATCAGAGCTGTCCTGAGAGTCCTCCTCAGGCACCACGCAGGCGGTCTTCCTCTTCCTGCCTCGCTTGGAAGGAATGATTGGATGGATCCCACCATTGCTTGTGAGGGACAGGTGATTGTCATCATGGCCATTTGATTTAGGATCAATGGCTGCTTTTGGGGTCCGTTTCATGGATACCTCTTCGACTTCTGTGGCTCTTGGAAACGAAAGCTTTGAAGCTGTTGGGGATGCTTGTGACGCCAAGCACATAGACCCCGATTTCTTTTTTGGGGTGATGAAGTTATGTTCTTTGAATGGATAGGTGACACTTTTAATGTTGGACTGCATACCCCTCCGTACATCTTGTTCGGGGGAAACTGTCCCGGAGCCAAGCAGCCCGTTTGTGGGCGACGACTTGGCTTCCTTTTTGGGCGACTGAAGTGTGGTCATGTCCAGTCTGTTTGGAGGCACCCATTCATCCAAACGCTTATTGAAGTCAATGTAGTGGACATAGAAAAGCTTATTTCCTGAGCTTTCTTTGACACTGAGTATTTCAGCCAGGGACCACTCATCTTCGTCCTCCTGATTTTTCCGTAGAACAGGAAGGCGACATCCTTCGATAACATCTGCTGACATGACCAACAACACTGATGGAACAAACAAACACTTAAATCAAACTAACAACTATAATCTTTGCTGATACACATTCCCTCTACTCTCTCAAAAACAATCAACATCATACAGACAGTCTGAAAGCTTATCCCAGTTTTTTATAGGTTCACAGATGGTTTCTTCAATTCATCATCAATTGCTAGTTTGGAACAGCTGCTGTTAATCAGTAGTTCGAGCTAAGAGACACTCAAACAGTCCAAGGCTGGATCAGAGTGGCTAACTAGATAACTAGCATGATCTCATTCATTTGCATTGATTTTGAAGAACCTCAGAGAAAGCCTTTCACCTGTTGCAGTCCCAGAAGCTCAGAGAAGATATACTAATGCCATTGTACAATATTCAAGTAAAGTAGACTGCAAATATGTAATCATATGTGTAATTTACTCTCTTATCATATCAGCTAACTTCAATGTTTGTAATTGAGTTGTGGTGAATAGGCTATTAGCTAAAGACCGTTAACATAAGCTTCTGTAAAGCCCGTTGGTTTATGAAGGTAGCCCACATGGTAAAGTAGCGCATCTAAGGTTGTAGCAGTAGCCCCATCTAGGCATTTCTACCTTTTCAATCCCAATACAGTTCAGCTATATGTTTTTGTAATTGATGTCAAGTTTTACCGGTGTATACCTCATCACAAGGACATGTAACAGGATAAACAACACCTTTGGTCGTACATGTGTTTACTTCTTTTATATGGATATTTTAGCCGATCATACAAGTTTAAAGTCATATCTGTACTATTGCACTGAGCACATGCATTGCAACTATAGTTACTGGGGTGACGAGGAGCCAATATCTGTTTGGAAAGTTTAAGGGGAATTAAGTCTAAATTAACTAGATGATCCACAAACTACTAGAAAATACTAATAGGGAATCAGAGAATATGCCAGTGCTTCTTTAAATTGGTTTTAAGTTCTGACTATGTTCTCAAAACACATACAGATATGATCTGTCATTAATAGGACCCTGGGAGGCCAGGTATTACATGGCACTCACACTGACAGTGAACAGATAATGTTAAACTAAAATAGGGCATAACACGGCATAAGCATGAAATGAAGTTACACACACTAACATCAGACATATTACGGTGACTGACGTCAGGACGCAGAGGTGGAGGCAAGGCAGATTTTATTGAGAGTCAGCCAGAGAATGGAGAAGACGGGAAACAAACAGTGAGAAACAAAACACTAATGACGCAGTAGACGCTCAGAAGTAGTACTTATCAATGAAAACAAGACACAGAAGTTTTTACGAAAAACCAAGATACACCGAGATCAAACTATGGAGAACCACGAATTAACAAGAAACTTTTCAGTGACGCAGTGCGCATGGTCGCGGAACAAAAAAAGAGAATCTCGGAAGTCCTGGAGACAGAAATCACAGAATTTAGCGAGATTGCTTGAGTAATCCTTGGGAACAGGTTGCAAACACAGGAAAGCTGGAACACAGGGGCTCGGAGATATATTCGCGCTACAGGGAGACTTGGAATGAATTGAGTAGAGCGCAAGGGCATGGCACAAAACGGAGAGAAACTCTGGTGGCTGGTCCTAGTTTAGAAGAGGCCAGGCAGGGAGTGAGGAGTTTAAATGGAGATACTGACATGTGCAGACAATTAAGGGGATTGGAAAGGTGATTGCGGCAGGTGTGTTGAATTAGGAGGGGGCGTGGCAGGAGCAGGGCTCAGCGCTGGCGTTACAATTACACAGGGATGAACAACCTGACTGCTAACAGCACAACATAACACCAGATTCATGCTAGGTAACTCCCCGGCACGCCACAATATAATTAGCAAACAACCTTTCCATGGTTAATTGCACGTCTAGACAAGCTTGTATTCAGGGGTACAAACTGTAAATGTAAAAGAATTTAAAGATTACCCCTGAACATTGTGTCTTTAATACATGGGTCAGAAGGAGCCATTAAGGAAGGCCGTGTGGAGGATTAAGCCAATAGAAGCATGACCAGCTGCCATTTGCTTTGGACACAGAGAAGTTCTTACCACACAAAGTCCCCATTCGGAATGTCTGACAAAAGAAAATGAATCATCTTTTTAAAACCTTCACACACTAAAAGGGAAATTCTACAAATGAAACAGACATATCCTTCATATTCACATTTTTGTAATTTGTGTTGTCATCCAATCTAGAACCTAGACCCCTATAGCTGCCTGGAGTTCACCCAAAGAAAAGTTCAACACTAAGACTGCAATATTGGAAGAGAAGCGTGATTTGGGCCAAATATCTACTCAGCAACTGTGTTTCAGGAAGAGGAGCTGTAGATTGACTTGATTGATAGATTGAAAATGGAAGTTGGTTATAAAGTTTTCCCTCTAAGTAACATCTCCTGTTTCTGTTTCTATGCGTATCTGCCCAAGGGCAGGTCAGATATCTGCCCCACTGGTTGGCTTTGGCTGTCATCTAGTCATGACTCTTAATGCACAGGTTAGTCTTGGTAGAATTTACCAGGATGCATATGATGGAGGATCAGACATGTGTGCATGATTTGATTAACTTGGATGAAAAAGGACATGCAACCACAATATATTTATTGGAAAGTAAACACATTTTTGGCTGTAGTTGCATTTTATAAACATGTGATTCAGACCAAACACAATTGCGAAAATGACAATCCTTTTTTGTTTTAACTTTATGTTGGTGTAAAGAATATCTGACTTTAACCTGCGGCTGCTTAGTTTTTTTGTTGACACTGACTTGCTCTTATTATTGCAGACATACAAAGACAAAACCTGTTTTGTGTTTCCCCAGTTAGCCAGCAAATGTTATGTGAGGTTTTTTTTTACGCCATTTTTTCATAGGTAACAGAATGCATTTTTTATGTCTTCCCGCTTAGCTAGCTGTCCATGGTTAGCGTGTAGATTAGGAGTACAGCTTTTTGAAGGCCGTCTGAGGCTCTCATTCAGTGATGCTAATAATGCTAATAATTACAGTGCATGAAATGCCCTGTATTGTTATTCCTAGGCTTCTTCTTCTTCTTCTTCTTCTTCTTCTTCTTATTCTTGTTACCTTTTTCTGCGATTAATTCAGCCCGAACCACTTAACGTAGAAACTTCATTCAAACTTTGTCGCGTAGGTCTTGTAAACGACACTTATGCTATGTATTTTTCACTTTTCTAAACTTTATACTTTTTAAGATATTAAAGAAAAACGAATATAAATGTCTCCCATTGACTTACATTGGGCCATTATGACATCATAATAGGGTCTTTAAACTGGCTTGCACCTGTGCTTTACTCTGCCGTGCTAAGGCAAAAGACCGTAACTTCAAGTTTGGTCAAAAATGAGTTTTTGACGTATTTGTAAAATATCAGCAGTAATTAAACAAATGTACTGATATTAAATGTACTACTAACATGCCATTATCAAATTAAAGCCAGTGACATCAGTATTTTGGTTGATTTCACGATGTATAGGCTACCGACAGTTAGCATACCAAGCTAGGTAGCATTACCATTAGAATTGCATGGCAGATATGCTAAGCTATCGGGCTATTCCCCCACCCAGTGCCTGTGGCTAGTCCGAAAAAGGTGCATCTAAATCGGGTAACTTCGCTTGGCGAGCGGGGGCATGTGGAGGGGGAAAATGGGCCTCATTCTCTATCGTTCTCTCTCTCTCTCTCTCTCTCACACACACACACACACACACACACACACACACACACACACACACACACCCCCCCCAATGGACTGACATAGATGTTTTATGTGTTTCATGTGACAATTCAAGTTCATTGTTTTATGTGCTTAATGTGATAATTCAATGGTGTGTGTGTGTGTGTGTGTGTGTGTGTGTGTGTGTGTGATAATCATTGTATTGGTAATTGTGATAAATGAAATAGTATTACTACTGATTAATTAATAGGGTCATTATTCCATTGTTATCATACCACTGAGCTTTAACATAGAAGTTACTGCCTTCTGCCTTAGTATGCTTCACTGACACCTGTGCCAAATCCAAAGAACCTCTTCTCTCTCTGTCCCTCTCAATTTAACTGTAACTAGGAACATTAAGACACCATCTTTCTCTCTGTCAACTTTCTCTCACACTCAATCTCTCTTCTTCACTCCATTTTTATCTCCTTTTTTCAATATTTTCACTCTCTCTTTATCTCTTCATCCAGAGCCACTCTTGTTCACTCTTCTTTCCTTCTTCCACTCTTCTTTCCTTTCTTATTTTCTTCTTCCATTTTTCTTTCCTTCTTCCACTCTTCTTGCCTTTCTTTTTTCCTTCATCCACTCTTCTTTCCTTCTTCCACTTTTCTTTCCTTTCTTCACTCTTCTTTCCTTCTTACACTCTTCTTTCCTTTCTTCTTTCACTCTTCTTTCTTTCCTTATTTCCTTCTTCCACTCTTCTTTCCTTCCTTCACTCTTCTTTCCTTTCTTCTTTCATTATTTCACTCTTCTTTCTTTTCTTCTTTCCTTCTTCCACTCTTATTTCCTTTCTTCACTCTTCTTTCTTTTCTTCTTTCCTTCTTTCACTCTTCTTTCCTTTCTTCTTTCCCTCTTCCACTCTTCTCTCCTTTCTTCACTCTTCTTTCCTTTTGTCTTTCCTTCTTCCACTCTTCTTGCCTTTCTTTTTTCCTTCATCCACTCTTCTTTCCTTCTTCCACTTTTCTTTCCTTTCTTCACTCTTCTTTCCTTCTTACACTCTTCTTTCCTTTCTTCTTTCCTTCTTTCACTCTTCTTTCTTTTCTTCTTCCTTTCTTAACCTTTGCATTTCATGCACTGGTATTTCCTTCAGGAAATGCATTTTCTAGTTTACATTAATGGTACCTAAAACTTTAATCATTTAACTTTAAAAAAACAAAAAAAGCTCTGAAATAAATGTCAGCACTCAAGGAGTGGAGGCATATCATCTTAAAATGTTTTTGAGGTCTCTGCCTATGCAAGTCGCCCCTGTAATTTGTGGTTTTCAGTCATTGTAAGGATGGATATGAAACACTAACAAACCCTACACTAGAATCAAATCAGCGATACTAGCAGTTAAGAGTGTGAAAGACAGACCTGTAAGTGTTCAGGGATTTAGACTGGCAGCAGAAAGCATTTAAAGCATTAAGCTGTCTATCACATGATCCTCTGGGATTCTCCTCTCCAAGTCTCTCTAACCTCCTCCTAACCACACACCTTAGCATAACCGTCTTGACTGCTCAGTGAAAATAGTCATGTTTCCTAAGCTGTTCCTCACAGGCACTCAATTGCACCTGATAGATGAGTAAACGAATGACTGGTTAATGGCTGTGTGTCCAATGTGCAAGATTATCTCAATTCAGGTGTCAAGTGAATTAATCGCAATCAGATTTAGGCTAACTGAATTCAGTAGTTAAGTGAAATAATCACGCTTTCATTAAATAATAGGTTTCAGCAGGTTTTAGTGTCAGTCGATGTACCTGTGACCTCATAATAAACCTGTGACCTCATAATGAACCTGGACTTCTCGTTGTAAAGCGAGGAGCAGAGGACTTGACCACACTGCCCATTCAAACTATTTTTGAAAAGACTCATGTCTTTTAGAGAAATTAGAAATCTGTCCACCACATTTTCAGAATGACACTTCTGTCCTCTCCTTTCCTGTGTGGAATGGAGATGAAACACTTTTTCAAGAGTTTTTCAAGGTTGCTGCTTCTGTCCACGTTTGGACACGCGTCACTTTCAACGCCCATCCTGCCACGCTTTGATTTGGCGGGTGAGTGCGCCGTGGCGAGGGGCGTTTCAAAGGGGAGTGGTGCTCATTTTCTGGATGATCCGAGATGAAGCTTGTCCCCGTTAGACAAGAGAGACGAAAGCCTCTCTTTAATCATGAGCGCTACAACATCACAGGAGTGCAGGAGCTGACGCTGATATTTCAGTGATGATTCTCCCCTTTAAGTGGCACCATGAAGGATATAGCAGTGAAGTTTATGGTTCACAAGAGGCCATGGAAAATTACTGATTTGCAGCTTTGCAGCGATCACCGCCTTAGTTCTCCCTTCACTTGTCCGAGTCAGTTAGTCAATTAGCCTACGGGAACGTGCAACACTCTCAATGGTTCTGACTGAACAGAGAAACCTATGTGATGCAGTATTCACAATGTAAGGACGTGAGCTGCGTTAACCAGTCATGTTCCTGCATTCCTGCAGCTTACTATGAACTCTCTCAGGACCCTAGTTTTATACTGTATATATATATATACATACATATATGTGTGTGTGTGTGTGTGTGTGTTTCTGTGTCAAGGGTCTCTCAGGGATACACCCAATGTGAAACTTTGGCTTGGAAAAGTCTGCACCATATTGTCTGTATCTGTAAGCATCACTGCCAGAGCCAATCTCTTCACACATAACCCTACTGCTTATTTTGGGCAAACAGTGAGTGTGTTTCTGTGTGAGACACAGAGATAGAGATAGAGAGAGTGTGAGTGTGGGTCTGAAGCTTCTTGTAACCCAATCTGGCTTTATTCCTGCTGGCAAAACCAATCAACTGTTTTCAAACTGTTAGGCAAACTGTTAGGCAAACAACGTAGACTTGAAATCAGTTTTGTTCTCGCCTCAATCCCTTACAATCGGCCCACGACTGTGATGTTCGAAAATACACGTTAGTTGCATTCTAAAGCTTGAGGGAATATGGTGTGTGGTTTTCACTGAAAAATATCATATCTTGTCTCAGTCTACAATAGCTTACTGTCCGTAGCTCAATCCACAACACACCGAATAAGTGAAAGTATGATGAGAAGTCAGGAACAGGATTTAGAGCCATTTCTTGCAGCAGTTTTGCAGGCAGTGTATGATGATTGCCTTTGCTAGCATGTGAGTGTAATGTGCTGCATTGTCAACCAGCAGTGACAAGATGGTTTGGTTGCGAGGCGAGGCTTGAGTTTGGCGGAAGCATTTCAGCGTGTAAGGGGGAAGTGCTTGACACATCAATCTATATGGAAATGTTTACACTCTCTTACTGTTAACTGTCCTGGGAAGATCAAGAAATTGTAGCGGCCCTTCAGAAACCGACGTAAAGGGAAATAGGGCAGTAGGAGGAACAGCTGTGCGACCAGGAGTGGCATTAAAGCCTTTGATACACATGTAGTGTGTGTGTGCACCTTATACTCCTGGGGTCACCCAGATTCAGATCTCTTTGGATGAAAAGGTAAGTGTGTAAGTGTGTGAGAAGGGGGGGGGGGAGGTATGTGTGTGCATGTGTGTGTATTCTACAGATTTAACACTGTTCTATGTATGGTGGTAAAAACACTCGTGCAATCAGGAGGCTACACCTCTTGTGTATACATTACTACTGATGTACCTCCTCAGGCAACAAAAGACAAATCTACACACAAAACACACGCACACACACACACACACACACACACACACACACACACACACACACACACACACACACACGCACACACTTGGTAGATATGGTAGATGTATAGTTGAAATGAAATGAAGCAGAATCTTGCTTTCAAACTTGATTGTGTTGTACCCCGCAAGCTACAGAAGGCTTTGAGATTGCCTGGTTGCTGTAGCTTATACCCTTGAGAGGAGTCTTTGTACATGTGAATCCTGTAGGTGTGTATACTAAGGGTGGGTGCAATGTGTGTGTGTGCTTGTGTGTGTGTGTCTGTGTGTACATGTGAATCCTGTAGGTGTGTGAACTAAGGGTCTGTGCAATGTGTGCGTGCGCATGTGTTTGTGTGCGTGTTTGTGTGTATGTGTTTGTGTGCGTCTGTTTGTGCGTGTGCGTGTGTATGTGTATGTGTATGTGTGAGTGTCTGTGTGCGTGTGTGTGCGTGTCTGCGTGTCTGCGTGTGTGTGTCGGTCTATGTTAAGGGTGTAAGTGTCTGTGCTCCTGTGTTATATGATGTTCTCCCTGTCAACCAACCTAAAGCTGCATTTAAAAGTATCCCCCAACAAAAAAGACTAAAAAAGGCATCAGCTCTTGTACTTATGAAGATTTAATTGCCAAAGTCATTACAGCACTGCTCTTTGATTCAAAGCCAGGGCCTCACTCCCAAACTATTCCCCTCTGTTCTACAAGACCTTGCCATGGGGTACACTCTTAATTGGAGACTACCTGCACATAAATTGGATATAATATCCTCTGTTGTTGTCATTAACACGCGCTCAGCTTTCCTTTGTCGTGTCAACTTGAAGGTGTTGACAGACTTTATTAATAAGGGAGGTAAAACTGCCTCTGTTGCCGAATGTTGAGAATCTAAAGCAGTATGGTTCGTGAGTAGACTACAAGTATGGGACTAGAGGCACCGCTAAATGTCATTGTGTTCCATTTATGTGACAAATGGGGTATAATAACAAAGACCTTGTTTACAAAGCAGGTGGAAAACAACGTGCATGTCTGCCTGGTGAAAATTCAGAGCTAGACTGCGCAGCCCTGTTTGGTTCTTGGCTCACTACCTCACTATTTCTGTCACCTTCTAGGAAATTAGATTTATTCCTTTCAAAATCAGTCTTGGGGAAACGCACACACTTCCAGTGTAACCTCAGACTCGATCCTAATACCCTTTTGGCGGCTGGGAGAGAGAGAGAGAGAGAGAGAGAGAGAGAGAGAGAGAGAGAGAGAGAGAGAGAGGTAGAGAGAGTGAAAAGAACGCCAGTGGAGCCAAGTTCCCCTCTTTTTCCTAGAACCGCACTTGCCTCTGATGGCTCCTTAATCAGGTTTGTGGGCTTTCAGGTTGGCTTATCGTGCTCAACATAACACCTCACTGAGGAAATGGAGGTTAATTACCCACTCAGGCACC
>NC_137915.1:5715521-5773021 GCF_963457725.1 Sprattus sprattus | reverse complement strand
CCATCTGAGGGCAGAGTAATGGCTCAGCATTCGCAGCTGGAAAATAAGCATAACTTTTAAGAGCAACAATAACAGGGGGAACAATAAAAGCTGTGAAATAAAAGACATTTTGGCGAGACGCGCCGAGTGTGAGAAACAGAAATGGGCTCGAGTTTATGGAGAGTTTTACTGGCTCGTAGAATAATATTGGCCATCTGTAAATATCTAAAAGCGCGGAAACTTTATGGAAAAGGGATGAGATGTCTAGCGGGTGCAGTTGCGTTCACAGAGAAACTGAGCTATGGGGCTGTCACGTGCCCAAACATTTAAGAGCCAGGAAGAATATGTAATTAGATGTCATTACATTTGGAGTAATCTGAACGCTCGGGGTGAATCTCATGTAAATGAGCTGAGACGTATAAGTACGTGTGAATTTCCACATAGCTGTACAGAGAACCTGATCTCGTCACATCCCAACCTGCCAAACAGGCAAACGCTCTCGCTCTCTTCCCTTTGATCGAGTGGAGCTACTTCACACACACAACTACAAAGTGCACGGAGAGCAAACAAATCAATTCCCTAGGTCCACACCCCCCAGAGAGACACAGCGGCGGAGCAAGAATTGAATATTTGGATTTCATCAGAAAAAGGGGAAACAACAAAAAAATATGTGTTTTTAGTCAAGAGTAAGATTCATCCATTCTGAATCGTGTTTTTTGTTTTGTTTGGTGGGCCATCTTTCAAAAGCTAATGCAAAAGTCCCAGTGCATGCAAGGTTGTTTTCAGCTTTTGTCTGATGCCAAGTAGTGTAATTAGGATTTCTTCCTGTGGTGGTTTCATCTGCACTATGCAACTGGACTATGCAAATTGAGTGCATTGAGTACACTTCAACTTTACACACAATCATGAAGGACCCATAGGAGAGGTAGTCACTCAGAAATCAGTGGCTACAGACCCTCCATGGCTTGCAAAAATTCTGTAGCCCTTGATGCAGGCATACTTCAGATTATGGTCCTTTTAGCACATGATACTGATTGTTTCTATTTATGTAAATAAACCTTATTTTATTACTAAATCACTACGGTGTGGTCTACCCATTTAATGTCAGGCAGTCGTGACAATAGAGAACGACAAATGGAGTGCCGCTTCCTGTGGTCTGGGCTGAGAAAAAAACAAGAGACACTATGTGTGTGTGTGTGGGGGGTGGGGGGGGGTTGGCACCATTAAGAACAGAACAAGGACATTATTCAGTGTGGATTAACTTTGGGAAGAACCTTGGCTTTTCAGTCCTTGTGCAAAATGGAGAGTTTCCTCGATGTTCAGATACTAACACATCCTTATTTATTCGGGTCCTTGTTCTTTGACAAGGCCTTGCTGGAACAGGCGATAAACAGAATACATGGCCTCCAGGTGCCATGATTGATAGGCAATATACTTACAGGAGGTTTCTCTACACGTTTAGCCAGCTTTAGGGAGACACAGCAACAGCTCAGCATCTTAAGGGATGGGAATCGAGAACCGGCTCCAATTGAGAACCGGTTCCAAAATGTCTGATCCATTGGAACCGTATGCCTCTGAGGTTATCCTTTCCTGTTATCGATAGCAGCATGTTTTTCTGACAGTTGCACGTTGCAAAAACCCATGCGTCATGACCTCAAACCCATGCGTCTTGACCTCAAACCCATGCGTCGTGACCTCAAACCCATGCGTCATGACCTCAAACTCTGCTCCATTTCCTGTTCGACCAAGATGGTTGTGTGTGAACCAGTGGCGGTTCTACAGGTTAATACGCCCCGGGCGAGGCCCCCTCCGATTTATTGTTGTATAATCATAGCAGAATGGCAGGCTAACAAATGTAAGAGTTATAGACTACCACCAATTAACATTAGCCTTTCATCACTTCATGGATACCGTAATCAAACAGAGAGAGCATAGTGGCATACCTTTATGTTTTGCTCGTTTCTCTTCTTTTCTTTTTTTACGAAATTTGGCACCTGACAGATTTTTGCCTTTTCCTATCCATCTCTGTGCTTATTTTGCACTCGACAATCAACACATTCTCCATCCCCCAACACCGTCACTCGTACAGAAGTTAAGACTAAACCAATTCACCTTGACCTTGGTGACACATAATCGTTCAGTATTACCTATTTGCCTATTATTAAGCCATTTCACACAATTCAGAAAAACAAAAAACGTGCAGGAATTATAGTCCTGTAATTATAATATTATGAATGTGCGTTTTTTGCAAGAAAGTCGAGGTGTGACTGACTGGCGCCCACTAATTGTATTAGAGTATTGCTCTATAGCCTACAGTGGATCCCCCCATCCCCCTACTTGTCTGTTCCAGTTGGGAGTCCCAGAGGTTAACTTTTCCCCCGCGCTCCATCCCCTTCCCCGTTTTCACACATACGGCACCTTCTTAGCAAGCAGGGGCGCAAGCAGGAGCGCCTGCAGCCGCAGGGGGCGCCAATTCGCCAATTCCCCACACAGTGATATGATAGATAATAGAAAACCACTTCGCGGCCCAGATTATTATTTATTTATTTACTTGGTCGTGCCGCCCTCCACGTGACTTGAAAAAGTGCCGCCCCGGACCACCGCCCGGGTGGCCCGTGCCTAAAACCGCCACTGGATCGCACAGCTCAGCATCTCAACCGTTTTCCCAATATTCCTTATTCCCGAATTCCCTAGTCCCTCATGAACTAAAGTGTGGCGTGTGGGAGTATTCTGCTGTCCCAATTCAAGCTAAACTGAAGCTAAACACACACCCATCATCTTCCTTCGCTTATATGCTGCCTCTGACAAACAAACTGGACAAACAAAGATCTGGACCCTTACAATCTGTATCAACTGACTCTGCTTTCTGGTGGTGGCAGAAGAGAGACACACTGCCCTCGTTGTCAGATTTGTCTTGTTCAAACCCATTTGTGTGTTCAGGCATCCTCCCAGAGAAAGCAGTCATGCTCATTTTTCTGCAGAAGAATTGTGGATTTTATGTGCCAGTTCCAAGCTTATTCCCTTTCTAAAAGGAGAATTGGAATGTATTCAAATTTTACCAGGTAGACATACCTATTTTTCTAAATTATATATACCGCATATAATTATCTATTTTATCAGTCATTTAAAAAAAATCATCATTTAAAGAAATAGAGCATTGTGACATTTTAACCTTTTACATTGTGTTATTCTACATTGTATCATAAACAACTGTATTAATGCTAAAAACCTGTGTAGGCCTTTTTTCTCACACAGAACATTGATCAGAATCAATAAAGGAATCTAAAAAAAGAATTGGACCAATACGCAAAATCTATAATGGCAATATTATCAATACAAATCGTATCAATTCCCATCCCTAGCTAGCTATGTGCTTTATGAAAGGCACTCTGTCAGATAACCTCCTCATCTGTAAGGTGGTATGAAGTACAGGTTCACTGTCACAGACATTGTTCTGACAATTTCGTGGTGTAACTGTACGTAACCAAGCCATTTGTGTTGCCACAAACACACACCCACACACACACACACACACACAAACACACACACACACAGCCATTTGTGTTGGCATAGAGCTGAAAAGTGCAGACATGATGTTATGAGAACGTTCTGTATGGGATTAGCAAGTAGATCAGGGTGCGACGGAGATAATGGAGCAGGGTCCACGAATCCAACATGCTCCGCGGTTCGGTACGGATTGAAAAAGGGCGGCATACAGTGGACCACTGAGGGTCCCTAGAGAAATCCCAAGATGCCAACAGAACGGTGCTTGCCATACCAAATAGCCAACACTGCAAAAACACATTACAGTGACGTGGAAATGTTATTACACAGGCTTGTTAGGTTCCGTAGGGAAAAAGAGACCCAATAGCAGACCAAGAATTGCGGGCAAAAACCTTGTATTTATTTGTCCACGAATGTTAATCAAAAAGGTTCAAAAAGTCCAAACATAAAATATGCAAAAGTCAAAGTCAAAAGGTAACACTCAAAAGATCCAAAATACAAAGCAGGCAGAGCAAAAGAGAAAAACACAAAAACAACAACTTATCTCACACTGGCAGATACTCAGAGAAAGCAGAAGAGTTAAACTCTAGAAACCAGGTCAGACAGACAGAGTCTTTCACACAGACCTTAGGTGGCGATCAGACATGGAACACTGGGGAGACTGAACTTAAATACTAGAAGGGAGACATTCAATTGGTGGGAAACAAACAGGGGACAGGAGAAACTAATTAAGACAATGAGTGGACTGATTAACGGACAGGTGTGGTTATTGGTGACAGGGAATCCAGGAAGTGACAGAGGGCAGGTGGGGGCGGAGTCTTAGGACAAAACAGAAAACACATGGCATAACAAAAACACAAAGAGCACATGTAAAAACAAACGCAGGGAAACACATGGAGAACACACACAAGAAACACGAGACAAAACAGGCAAACACAAAATGGACCGAGCAGGATCCTGACAAGGCTTTGCTGTGCACTGCTGCATTGTCAGCATATACGGGCAGGATCATGCAATGACTGTCATCACAAATATATTCTCATACTGATTGTAAATGAAAGGATAGCTGAAGTGAAAGTTCCACCAGGAAGACCCATAGTCTATGTCATCCATTAATTCATTACATCAGCCAATTATGGCTTGAGTGAAAGTTTTCACGGGAAGACTCATAGCCCAATGTTACCTATTCATTCTTTTCTTCTAAACTAATAGATGACATACACTCACCCCTCTGCCACCTACAGGACGCTGGATCTGACCTCTGACCTCTACAGTACGCTGGCTCTGACGTCCCCTCCTCCTCCACCGCCACCAGTTTTGTCCCTGACTAGATATCTGTAAGGCTCCTCGCCCCAGCTTCCTCCCATCGGCAGGATCCCAGATTTTCTTGCCGATTGCTGGATTGTGGACGGAGGCCTCCTTACCTCTGTTACATTTCTTCATGACTTTAAATCCTATTCAGGATTAAGTCCTCCAATTTCCTGCCTCCCAAGTCTTTCTGGTAGAAATGACATTTCATCATACCCCTATCTTGGCAACCATATACACATTTTGGACCCAAAAGCAATGCTATGTACAATATAATGTTTTACTGACTATAGACTGACAAGAGCATCACGCTTTTCCTCAGATTAAACCATGACGTGGTGGTGGATTGGTTTCCTATACTGTGTAGCTACATTGAAGAAAATAGACATCCTAAGTTAACAATCTATTACTGATATGTGTTCCTGTATTGTAAGACCATATCATATGTTTTGTGTAACTAGGCCTGCAAGAGGGACAATAGATGTAAAAAAAAAAAAAAAACATTGCCTTCCTCATTATTTATTGATTCTATTCTGTTCTATTCAAGCCAGAGAGATACTTGACGTTTCAGCGTGAACGGGTGAAGGCAAGCTAGCCAGGCTTCTTCCCTTACTTATTAAGCGGCAATCTGAAACCCTCCTGCCTCCGTGAGAGCTCTCTTCAGTGTTCTGATTGCAGTAAGGCCTCCGCTACGCTGGCATCCTGAGAGCTCTCCAGGAGCTCTTCTCCGTCCACATGAAAGTGATTCATCAGAGAAAACAGGCCGGTCCTCAGGGAACCACCCCAGGAGTATTCTCAACCCCTCTGATACCTTTGTGGAACCTGACCACAACACCCGACGGATCCCTCCCCACCACTGCCAGCCTATGAGGACCATTCCTCTATGATACAAAGGGGCTTCTATCTCGATGATTTTCATCTCTCTGCACCTCAACCAGCTCAGGGAAAGCAGTTTCAGCTGGCACTGAAGGACGACGCCCTGGCAACTAATTGGCATGCCTGCTCTGCGCTCCTGACAGTGTGTGCTAATTCCATGCTAGGGGCCTGGGAGATGTAATTAACAGGATGATGGTGCAGCATAACTAAAAGGCGGACGAATGATGAATGTCAGCTGTATTGACAGTTTCCATGTTTTGGCATTCACTCAATTACCGAGGATTATTGAATAATGCATCTTCAAGTAGGGGGAGATGGCAGAAGGGCAGATGGGGGCCAAGGGGAGAGAGGGACAAATGTGGTTAGACTCGGAGGGCGCAATTACCGGGCGCACCATGAGCATGGATTTGGGATGCTCCAGCGAAAACATGACACGGGTGGTGACTAAAACTCTGCCACACGGGTTCACACTTTGCCAGGGTCAGTGGTGTAGTCCAGGGTATACGCAGGTATACGGATTATACCCACTTATTTTTCAGTCAGCATTGCGTATACCCACTTCTCAAAACAGGGCGTTTATCCTGTGCTGTATGGGCTGCTTTAAAAAATGTAAGAGTATACCCACTTCTCCAGGGACCACTACACCACTGGCCAGGGTCTGAGACTAAACCACCCGGAACCAGATGAAACCTAGTCCACCACCTACCTTCTTCATGGAAGTGTATTATGCCCAGAATTATTGTGTTCTCTCTCCAGTGAAAATGTGATTTATTCCTTTATTTAGTTAGTTTAGCAAGCAACCCTGGCCCAGACAAATGCTCAGTGCTGGCTGTAAATGACTCGCATCTGCCAGGAACAAATGGAGTGTGCCACTCCACTTTTTTTTCATTGCAGCATGGAAACTCATCTGGACGTCAGTGGTGGTCTGCATCACTTGGCATTCGTCCTCTCTCTTTCCTTCTCCCGGGTCTTGCCTTCTCAAAAATAGAGTTTTTAGTTACATCTGAGCGCCCAAAAAATAAATCCTTGATATACAACATTTATGGTAACCACTCTCCGAGCCTTGGCTTCTCTCCTCTGTCTTCGAATATCCATCTCAGTGATGGCATGGATCTGACAATATCAGCCTGCATTATTTATTAACTGCTCCAGAATGAGCGCAACATTGGTAAAGTATGCCTTGGACTGAGATTTGATGAGACTTCTGGGTCAGTTGAAAGACCCCTTACTTGATACCTCAAGATGCATATGCTGTGTACAAGACGTACAACCAACACACCAGGCCTCACCATTCCTCTTCACTGCTCATACCTCAGTCACATGCTGCTGTCCTGTGCATCGGCACATCCCTCACCACAGCACACCCAAGCAGCCGTTTACCTTCCAAGCCGTTTGTTTACCTTGAAACTGTGTCAAATTAAAGCGTTATTAAATTATCCCTTCTCCTGCTAGCATACTAATTGCCCTGACACTTCTGTCACAGAGTGTTGTTAATACCGCGGTGTCACGCACAGAGGCATTAGCGACAATCCTTCATTAGTTTTGGACTGGGGTTTAGCACATCATTAACCCTTGGTCTGCAATATGGCAGATATGTGTGTGTGTGTGTGTGTGTGTGTGTGTGTGTGTGTGTGTGTGTGTGTGTGTGTGTGTGTGTGTGTGTGTGTGTGTGTGTGTGTGTGTGTGTGTGTGTGTGTGTGTGTGTGTGTGTGTGTGTGTGTGTGTGTGTGTGTGTGTGTGTGTGTGTGTGTGTGTGTCTGTGTCTGTGTCTGTGTGTGTGTGTGTGTGTCTGTGTCTGTGTCTGTGTCTGTGTCTGTGTCTGTGTCTGTGTCTGTGTCTGTGTCTGTGTCTCTGTGTGTGTGTGTGTGTGTGTGTGTGTGTGTGTGTGTGTGTGTGTGTGTGTGTGTGTGTGTGTGTGTGCGTGTGTGTGTGTGTTTATGTATGTCTGAAAGTAGGTTGATGGATGTGTCATTGTTACAAGGCAAATCTTATTAATAATGGCGACCTGGTCTTGAGAGTGTGAAAAGTGTAACATTGCAGGCATACTGGTTATCATGATCATGCATGACTGAGTGAGTTTCTAAAATGGATTCTAACACAACTGCCACCATGTCAGTGCCAGTCACTCTCTTCGTCTCTGTCCCTCTCTCTACCTTCTTTTTTGTGTATTCCCCCTCACACTCTAGCGCGCGCACACACACAGTGTGTGGATGTAGATAGCAAGCTGACATTATGAATACTGACCACCATCTGTTAACCCCTGGGAAAGGGCTTTGCAGTCGTTCTAAAAATCAATTTGGTGGCCGTTTCCTCAGCGGAATGATCTGTCCCACTTGTGTGTTTGTTTATTTGTTTGTTTATTTGTCTTCTATTTCCTGGCTGGCAGAGAGCCACAAGTCTGCCCATCACCGAATAAAATCAGCCAATCAGATGGAAGGAGAAGCCTGGCTAAAAGCTTTTTTCTCATTGCATAATGAAAACTACCTAGTTACCTACAGCTACTTGTTTTTTGTCTCGTTTTATTCATTTTGTTAAACCTTCCACCAGTTCAATCTGATATCGGCCTAACTCAAAAAGAGGCTTAATTACTACGTGTCTCAGAGGAGATAATCCTTATGTCTTTTCATTAGCAATTGCCATCCGTCTCTCTCTCTCTCTCTCTCTCTCTCTCTCTCTCTCTCTCTCTCTTCTCTTCTCTCCTCTCCTTTCTCTGCCTATCACACATTCACACACTTTCATTGCTCTCTCTAACTCTCTTGACAAGATCTGAAAAAGAAAATGTGAATGAATTATTCAGGATTTGTTTTTGTGATGCAAATTGAATTAGATCCTATTAAACCTAGACAGTGCCAATCATCATTGGTACACTGTGTGTGTGTGTGTGTGTGTGTGTGTGTGTGTGGTTAGCTAGCCTGTCGTTCCAGAGGACATGTGAGGATAAGGTGTTTCTCACGAGCGCCATCATTTGTGGTCCACATAATGACTTGTGAAAACCGGGCAGTCTCCTCTTCAAGCTTAAATCAGTTTGTCAGTTCCTGGCGGCACAAGCTGTTCTTACCTTCCCTTATCATTTCCCAAATGCTCGACTCCCATGACTGAGTTCAACCTGCGGACACTCTGGCTGTTTCCTCCACGGGGTTTTTGTTTTGACAGTCGACCAATCAGACTGTCTGCTTAAAATCAAGATGATCCAGAAGATGTCCCTGCTTTTTTGCCTGTGGAGTGGGGAAATAAAGATGTTCAAAATGCTGTTATTTCCACAGTAATTCATTGTGCATCGTGTTGACCATCATAACTACGAGGCAACCCGCCACGGTGACCGTAACACAACATCTCTCTCTCCCTTCCTATCTCTCTCTCTCTCCTCCCATCTCCGGTGAAGACTCACTTAAAAATAGATGAAAAACAGCGCCGTGTCTGTTTGGCTGCAGGCTTATACCGGCCCATGTCTTTGTCATCTCGTGTTGAGAAGCAAAAGCCATTTGGAGACCATGTGAACTTTCTCTGCCCTGCTGCCATCTCGCCCCCCCCCCCCAACCCTCCAGTCCACTCCTCCACCTCTTTGTCTCTTCCCCCCACTTAGATCTCTCTCTCTGTCTCTCTCTCTCGTTCTCTTTCTCTCTTTACACGCTACTGGTTAACAATGCTGTAAGGGATGTAATTGCCCTCTCTGCCTGGCAGAGGCTTCTACAGCTGTGCTCGATTTGCAAACTAAATGATCCTGTGCTGTGGTGGCATGCATCTGGAAGTTGCAGGGTTATGGATTTGTGCCTCGAAGCCTTTGCTATGGTAAATGGTCGCTTACTTATTCCTCAGGCTGTAGAATGAAATGACCCGAAGCCTCGACCGCCAACGGCCTTACATGTTGCCTTACATGGTTAATTTTTTTTTTTGACAATGTAATTTTGAACATGCTCAAAGCCAGTATGTCTGTATGATAAGAAAATGTCCATGTTCTGTTGGTGGAACATTCAGGAAAATCACAGATAAGTGTATACGTCACGTCAGATCTTGATGGCGGTGTTTACAGAGATGTGAGGGGAAAAAGCAGTGGTTGGATGCTGTAGGCAGTGGTAAACAGTCATGCAACTGTCACCGGTTTCAGCAATTCAAGCCTTTATCAATGTAGCACAATTATTTTTGCACACTCTCCTTTAGAAAGCAAAATTCCATTCACCAGCATCAATTTGACCGAGGTTTGGGCTGCTGTGAAAGCGCCCACATTCAGCACATATAAATCTCTTGACCACATGAAGGTTCAACAGCACAATGGAGATTCAACCCTGCTTCCTGTTCGACTCAGTCTGAACACAGTGATGTTTTGCAACTGATGTTGTGTGTCCGCACCTGCGGTCCCTCCAGAGAGAGGGGACACAGCCAACTGGAGAATATCAACACGTAGGGCCCCATAAGCGTGGGCTGTCTACATGAAGGCTTTGCTCTGAGGAAAGGGAATGAATAAATAACAGCCAACGTCCATGAAATCCATTTGCAACTGTGGTCATCTATGCAGAATTTGACAAGATGAAGACAGATGTGGCGAAGGAGGGACGCAGTCTGAAGGTCTCGATCAAAATGCATGAAATAGGTGCGGAACTGCAATAGCTCGAGCATTTGTCATTCATTTGAAGTTATGCCAGAACTTAAATATTCACTCTATGGCCTATGTATATTTTCTGTTTTTGGTTTCTTTGTGTAATGTTGATAATAATTTCCATTTTAGTTCATTTTATATACCTGCAGTAAATTCAGGTATGTGTCAAAGAATGGAACAGAACGCTGAGGAGTTTACGTGAGTAATATTTTTCCCTCAGCATCTGCCTTTGTCTTCCTGCGATCGAAAAAAAAAAACATTTGCAAACCACACAACACAGAACCTTAACAAGACAAACAAAAGCCGCTACGCCAGCAGGGAGATGTTACAACACGTCGACAGTCACAAGAGTTAGCATTTTATTGTGTGTGTGTGTGTGTGTGTGTGTGTGTGTGTGTGTGTGTGTGAGCTGCACTGCTACTCTTGTCAGCCCAAAGCCACGCTGTAGTGTAGGAACCAACCTGAGCAAATATTCTCCAAGTCCCACTGGCAGAACAACAGGAATACACAGAAGGCAGGCAAACAGAGAACACAGACACATAATTCCCCAACAAAGTTACTTCAAAAAAATGATAATATATTTAAAACAAAACATGCTGGAAGGATTTGTAAGTTGAGTAAACTACCACTGCAGCTGAAAATGGAACTATACATGTGAATTATAAAGCAGAATATTAAAACAAGGCTTGTTGGCAATGGACCTAAATTCCAGCTGTATCTGTGCATAAACACTGTCGTCCATGGGCCAAGTAAATATTACCTACCTAAACATGAAAATCAACAGAATTTAGAGAACGTTGAATGTTTCATGCTTATTGTGAGTGCAACCTCCTGCCAAGAACACCCACCAAAATGCTCTTGCTTTTTGCGTCAAATATGAAACTAGACGTAACGCAAAGCGTTACAAAATATGACCGCCGAACTGTTCGGTAGGTTTTGTCACAGAATGAGTCATGGTTGTCAGTGTGTTTGTGTGTTTTTATGTGTTTTGTTTGTGTAAATTGGTTTGTGTTTCATTTTTATGTATTAAAGGAATTATTTGTGATAGATGTTGATGATTTGGTAATGTAATGTTTTGTGTACTACTTTTTTGTGGATTGTTTTGGTATATTTTTCTTTTGCAATGTAGTTTGTTAAAACAGGTCACATAAAGAGGTGTGGAAACAAAGTGAAGTTTCCAACCACCAACAGGTGGCGCTATAGGTGATATCAGTCAGGCATATGTACAGGCATATGAACGGGTTCGGGCCAGCGTCCACCCTAAGACATTTTCTCTAGATCAACCAATCCCGGAAATCGTTGACAGAAAATCTGCAAACAGAAAAAATATAAATAAATAACCAGAAAAATAAAATCCGACTAAACCTATATGACCGCCGCAGCGCTCTCGCATAATAACAGAAGGGCAACATTTAGATCATTTGACGTCAAACATTCAATCTAATATTGGTAAGGAATGTCCAGAGTGGCTCTCGCAAAAGTGGATATTGTTCCAATCTTCCTTCCAGCCTATTCAGAACTGAAGTAGAGACAGGGGCATGGAGCTGGAGAAAGGCCACCTGGCATACTCTTGAACCTGGCATAAGTGCTGATGGCCCATTTGATGTAAAAAGCCAGCATGCATGTCTGTTGTGGCCCTCTCTCCCCTTGTGTGCATGTGTGTGGGTAGTGTGCTCCTTTAGTCACTTCATCTGCAGCAGAAGTTTCCCCATGCCTACTTCAATCTCCCCAGAGTGCAAGCTGCTGATTTATAAAATACAGCGTTGTGGATATCAAGGTGTTCCTGTGGCCCAGACTTCCAGGGTAGGACATGTCACACACTGCAAAGCTCCGTGAAATCCAGCCAGCCCAAAGGGGCAGTAGACAGGACTTGAGAGGGTCTGAAGGAGCTCACTGTGACATCAGCCTGAAGCACGTCGCCATTCGATGTGGTTAGTTAGTCAGGCCTCCCTGTATTGTTGTTAATATTTCCTGACCCAGATATGTCATGAATTTAAAGGCCCTTTAATTTACTAAGGTAGACAGCACCTAAAACTTATATTTACTCTGACAGTCTTTCCATATTGTTGAGGGACTGCCAGCAACATCACTGAGGCGTGCTTCTGGTAATTGCGGTTGCTCCATAGGTCAGGTATACACAGTGTTGCCTCAGACATAAAAAACGCTTCTTTTACAGGGCTGTGTTTATGGTCTACTGCTGTCTAGGTGATGCTGGCGTTTCCCCATTGACTTCACGGCATTCTCTCAAGACCTTCACCCCCACCCTGATTTTACTCAGTCATCACACACACTTTAATAAAAAGCTTCCTCTTTAAGTTGAGACTTAATGTATGTACACCACTAAATCACATCGACTGACCTTTTTTTTTGTTTTGTTAAAGATTTATTTATGGGCTTTTTAGCCTTTATTTGGAAAGGACAGTGAAGTATTTTGGACAGGAAGTGAGGAGAAGTGAAGAGGTGTGGAGCAGGTCGGAATCGAACCTGTGTCCCAGCGGGCATTGTAGCCGTAAATGGGGGGCTTAATGGCTGGCACCACAGTGCCCCCCGTCTGACCTTTTTGAAGCGCATTTCAAAGCTAATTGAAGTGGTTAGCTGATTCGGTGAGGATAGTTTTGTTCCATGTTTTTTCAGAATCTATGAGCCTTGCGTGAACTGTAATTTGCCCACAGAAAGCAGTGCCACGCTGTGCCATTTCATTTTACATTGAATGCACTAAACCTGCGGCTGATTACGCAACTAATGCATATCACCGCCCGCAGTGTAACTGTAATTTGCGATGCCCGCAACTGCGGTATCATTAAATCATGGCTGTTACTGTTGGCTGGAAGTGTGGGTATCAAACCTACCGCTGAGCGACATTAAAAAGAAGTTTAGCGATCAGGAAATAAAGATAAACATGCTAATAGGGTGTCATCAAACTGAAATAATACAGGGCAGTAATTCTTCAGTACAAAATACTAGGTCTACTTGTGCAGCTGTAACTTACAAATTCAATAGTGTAGCAGGCATCTACACGTAGGAGGTGGATGAAGTGAACAACAATGGCAAGACATAAAAAGGCAAACAAAAGTAAAAGTTGCTTTTAACACTGTAAACATGAGCACAAATGGTGCTAAGAATACTGAGTATTGTAATTTTTTCTGGAATTATTTTCAACATCTGAATGAAATGAAATAAACATCTAACTTGAAATCTTGCTTACACCTGCTTTTGAAAAAGGTAGAATATTTTCACGGCAAACCATACAAGCGGTGTCCCTTACAGTTTTCATACACACATTTGAGATCTCGTTATTTTCTTTTCGGCATAGTGTTGGTAGGGAGTTGTTGCTAGGGACTCACTACTGGGCACATCCGAAGCTAGTTTAGTCGCTATAAATACCATGCCATGTTTTTAGCCATATGTTGAAATGAAATTACGCCTAAAACAGGTGCTATCGAGTTAGTACCTTTGCCCCTGGCTGAGTGTGGTACGATGTGTACAACTCTTCTGCTCTTCCCAATTAAATTGGTAATATAGGCTTCAGTAATTAATTGTGTGTTACATGGTGGAGGTAAATTGCATTTCACTAAATTTCACTTACCATGATTGATAGTATTGCTTTTTTTTTTTTTTACCATATATTGGAGACTTAGTCTGAGTTATGATCAGTTCAGGAAACAGGTTTCATCTTGTACAATGGTGTGCACCCAAGGGAGAGAGAGAGAGAGAGAGACAGAGGGTTCACTCAACAGCTTTTCCTAAATCTCTTTCTAATCAGCCACTGTAACATTTCAGTTTATATGCCCTCTGAGTACAAGGGCTGTCACCTTGTATTCATGAGGCCCAGTAGCCTGGTGACACCAGCCTACGTATTTCCGCCTGAATTGATTTCAAGCTCATACTCAGTCTGGCCCAACCCCATTGACAATCGTCTCCAGAACTCAAAATTTTGCAGGACCAATCAGCGAACAGTTCAGAGCTGTGACGCAAAACTCGCCTTGGAGGAAAAGACACGAAAAGCTATCGGAAAAGTTGTCTCAACTCTCGAGAACATCAGAAAATTAAAAGGAGAACAAGAGTATTTTCTTGTAAGTTTTATGATTGGAAAGGACGTCGTAGCTCTTCTCCCAACTGGCTTTGGGAAGAGTTTAATCTACCGAATGCTTACTAAACGTTGCTGATTGGTTAAGGGAACTCCAATGATTTTAAACCTCAAGATAAGCACCCGCCCATCTCGGAAACCAAAATGCATTGGGTTGGCCCAGACTGAAAGACGGAATGAAATGGAGTCACAGGCTGGTAATGGCCAGGCTAGAGGCCCAGGGCCTTCAGGGCAGATTGACTTGACCAAGAGGAAGGGAGTGAGACCACTTATCACACCTTATTTATCACACCTCAATCAGGTCAAACCATACTAGTATATTCAACCTGAAATGCTTACTTTCTAGACTAAATGCAAATAACAGCAACAGTTATAACTAGATTTAATGGTATATCAATATAAACTCTGAACCTTACATTTTGATTTCTTCATGGTGCATGCACTTGCACTAATATTGGTAGACTATATGGGTATTATGTAGATAAATAGACCCTCCACACCTTCATTCACATCATCAGTGATGTCTTATCCTTAAAACTTGACAGGAGGGGAAAACAAAACAGGAAAACAAAACAGTAGAGTAATACCAGTAAGAGTCACATGAAGTTCTTCCAGACTTCATAGGTTCACGAAGCAGAGGAGTCATTTTCAACATGAGGTGCTGGTTATAGTGACTCTCACCTGAGTGGCTAGAGGGACGCTGGTGAGAGTGACGCTGGTGAGAGTGACGCTGGTGAGAGTGACTATGGTGAGAGTGACGCTGGTGAGAGTGACAATGGTGAGAGTGACACTGGTGAGAGTGACGCTGGTGAGAGTGACGCTGGTGAGAGTGACAATGGTGAGAGGGACGCTGGTGAGAGTGACGCTGGCTAGAGGGACGCTGGTGAGAGTGACGCTGGTGAGAGTGACACTGGTGAGAGGGAGCTGTGGCAACAGTGACTCTCAGCAGAGTGGCGAGAGTGGCGAGAGTGTCTCTCAGCCCGCCTGTACCCCATGCCAATCAGTGCCACAGCAGGGGATTGACGCCATCCAACCTAATTTAGCACAATCACATGATACGCAGAGGTCAAAGTGAAATGGTTCAATCTTTCCTAACAGGCAGAGAGCTCTTGACATAAGAGCAGTATAAAAACTGAGAGACAGAAACCATGATTTCTGATTTTCTGAGTGCTCTTTTGACAGGGTTGGGAGAGGGGGGGTGCCTGGAGAGAGAATGGGTCTCTGTTATTCTCCGTTGCATGAAGGAAAATCACACCACAGACTCTTTTTTTCCGGTTAAGCAGAAGCAAAAATAATCCACTTCATATCGAAATCAAAATAGGTCACTTTCCCCCTCCGAAAATCAGTCACGGATGTTTTAGTGCCTTTTCAGTGAGTTTTGGAAGGTGACGTGTGTCGAATTGTTGGCCACATAGGCTTAGAGTTAAGAGTGTAGGTTTTTATCCTTGACTGCCATGGCATGAAAGCACCCTGAATGTTGAACACAGACCCTTTTCAGCTCGACTGAGGAAGCTGAGAGGAATGGGAGTGAGGTGGCGTAATGGCGTAATTCAAGTTATGAGCCGAAACAAGCATTAGCATCAGAATTCGTCAGCGTTTCAATGCATCGACCGTCTCAAGCCACTGCCCTGCGGTTCCTTCCTCCTGCTGGTAAACAACACTGAAAATAACCTCGGAGATCATCCCCCAACCGGATGCAGATCCACAAACTCTTCACTAATAGAGGGGGGTAGGAGAGGTGTGTGTGTGTTGGGGGGGGGGGGGGGGGGTGCCAGATACTCATTTATTTATTCTCCCCTTGCCCCTGTCCCCTGCACCGTCCCGAAAGCACCCCGTGTCCCATTTATCTCCGGCTTAACGAGGCGCCCGCTCTCACCCGGCATGTGCGCGCTTATTTGGCTGTACACTGATGAATGTCGTCTAATTATCTCAGTCTTCCCAAGCGCTCCCGTCCGCTCCAAGAGCACTGGGGGCCGCTGGGGGCTCTGGGGGGAATGTGCCCTCCTTAGTTATGGAGTTGGTGGATGGAGCCCATTAGTGATGAATAATGTTGTGTGCCTCTGATGCGGGGAGAACCTGTTGTGTGATCATTCATGAGCAGGTGGTCTAGAATCCAGAAACTGGATCTAGAATAAAGTGCTGCTTATACGAAGTCTAGTTTGTCTGCGTCCGATCTGTTCATAATACAGATAGCCCTATCATTGAGACGAACACTCTCTATCCGCACACGGTATCCGCAACAATCCGAATCGGGGGTAGAAAGTGAGGAGATTTTAATCGGTACGCCTCACCTCTTCATCTAGCAGAGCTCGCCGGACAGCATGGCTTAGCCCAATCACAAAAGAGAACATCAGACTTCATCTGACTTTTTTGTGATTGGACTGACTTCTTTTGGGAATGTAACCGTTGACCCAATGCTGGCCCGTGAAGTAGAAAAAAAAAATGAAAATGTTTTTATTTTATCTAATTTAAATGAGAAGCAGGACAGGTGGTCTTTAACAGCAGGCTAATTCAAATTTTAAAATGTGACACCCCCCTCCCGCCATTTACTCCTGCACAGTTTAAAGATAGGGGCGTTAATCCTGTAAGGTCCTTTTGGCTGTGCCAAGGCTTGAAATGCATCAGTCAGTTTACCATTACAATCCCATATTTAGAAGAAGCTTTTTAACCAAATCAACTTGCACTACTGACAGTGTATATTATGTATATGTTTTTAATATTTGTGTTCCATTGGAGTGGGATATGATGTATTTTGTGTTTTGTACAGCTGGCTTTACTTAGAAGCTCCACAAACACATTTTAATTCAAATTTTCAACACGATTAAGTTTTTAGGATTTAGTTATAATTGTATGTGAGTTTCAGAACATCGCCTAGCATGCATGGAGTAATACGAGTAAATCTGGCCCTTTTTTAGACCCTATGCATTTAATGTCATGGTATCAGGGAATTAGATGGTGTTCTCAAAAGGTTCTCAGCTATTGTTATGGGATGATACTGCTTTTGTATTGTGTAAGGTACTGAGTAACCAAGGTTTTGCATTGCCATTTTGTGGCAGCTTATGTGTGTTTGTATGTCTACGTAACAGGCAATTACCCCCTAACTTTTTCAGTTATACGGCTCAGAGTTCAAGCCTGTGCTTTCACGAATAATTGCCCAAACTGTATTATTTTAATGCTGAATGTGAGGTGAAAGACACGAGCATTGTTTAAACAACATGCACCAACAACCTTCGGAGGTCTTCCCAGGGGAACCGTGTGCCTGGCATTTCACTAATTGCCTCCATTTTTTAAAATGTTATCTGGTATTATACGCTAATGCCGAAGGCTTTCCTTCCTCTCGCCGTGGAAGGCTAGTGGGAGCCACGATCCATGTCACCAAAAACATCTCCAAAGCCGCACTTAAGTCACGAGAGGGAGGACTGCAAATCTCCTCTGCGCTGGCACGGAGTCACTTCAGATTCGATAAAGCAAGTGAGAGACGAGGGAAATGAGGAAATGTTTGCTCATTCTGGACGACATCACAGTCCTCCAGGGGGCCATTAAGATGTGTGGGGATGGACTGTATGAGGGAAGGAAGTAGGCTGAGCTACTCACCTTGAAGATGTGAAGATGTGACGAGCACCAATTACTCACAGAAAAAAGGTAGACATATACTCCATGTTAAACGTTCTAAAACCAGTGACCGTGAAAACAATATTGTGTTTTATTATTAGTCTTTTGAGGATTCCAGTCTCAGTATTGTGGTATGAACATTGCATTTGAATGAAGATCTTTGTCAGATACATTAGTTCAAAGCAACATTATGCAGGTGTTATGTTAAAGGTTTGTACTTTTGTCGGTGGCTGGCTTTTATAACAACCTCAGATTCATTCTAGAGGTACTTAGTCATGAGAAGGGAAAATAAATCACATCTGTATCACTAGCCTCCTAGGCCCCTCACTGTGTAGTTCTGTGAACCAAGTTGAAAAACCTGCAAAAATGTCCAAACAGCTTTTACATTACATCATTGCGAGATGTATCACTGATATTTACAGTAGTCGGTGTCAGCTGTGCTGTGTTGTGTTGGCTGTTAGTTGCCAGCTAGTTAGTTTGCTTCTTTTAGACCCAAACTCTAATGCCACTAGTTGTGTGTGTGTGTGAGTGTGTGTGTTTGCTGGAGTCTGCTGAAATGTTCAGTCAATGATACCTGTGCTTTGAATGCTTGATAATAATCGCTTTGATTGAATAACCAGGTTTCCTGGTTGACCACCAGCATGCAAAGCTACCATTTCCCAGTGGGCTGCCACTTCCCACATCCCCTCCTCCCTAAGCCCCCCCAACCAACACACCCTTAACCTCAAGGGTGCATTTACCAACGCGGAGAACAACAAAGGATCCAGAGATAGAAAAAAAAAAGTAGAAAGTAGATCAATGATTCAGGAAAAGGCAGCCTGATCGGAAGAGCAGTCGTTTTCTCAGCGCCTGATTGAAATTCAGCAGAGTCTGAGGAGGTGTCTTTGGAAGGGCTGTAGAGCCTTTGGCTGTGAGCGGCTCTAATAAGAGGCAAGCCCATGTGGGAGTTTTTGGAGCTGACTTTTATCCACCTTCAGAGCCCCAGCGCTGCTCCGCGAGCACCTGGGGGAGGCTAGGTGTGTGGGGAGGGGTTGCCGTGGGATTCGGGAAAGGGTGAGAACTATAAATTGGGCATAATTAGGGGTCAGGTCTATACCCCTGTGAAGGAACGTATCCTTTAACCGAGAATGGTGTCTGGATAGACACACACACACACACACACACCAAAAACCCTCCTGAGAGTATTCTGCAGCACCAGAAAGATGGAAACCAGGGGACTGTTACCTGCAGTTTCTTGAACGAATAATGAATTACTGAGGGCTTCTGCATTAAGTCTTTTAAAATTATAGATTTCATCACATGTCAGCTACTGGTCATTAGGAGAGCAAAATTTATTTCAACAAACTAACCAAACCAAACCATTTTCCAAGATGGCGCTGTGCTTGTGGTACCCTGTTGCAGTAGCTCCAGTCAATGTCTTGTGTTTTTTTTTTGTTGTAATTTCTGTTGTTATCTATTGCTTATAAATTATATGTATATCTCTTTCTGTCTGTCTGTATCTCTATATCATATATATACAGTTTACATACATATATCCAGTGCAATCCTCCCTGCCATACACACACACACACAAGCCATACCCTCTCCCCATGTCTGTCAGACACATCAGCATAATTTGTGGATTAAAGGGCTTTTAGCTAGAGGCCAGTTATAATATGACAGACATATTTGCCTCTGGTGCTTTGAGTGGAGCATTGTCCTGAATGACGCAGACAAAATGTGACATGACAACGGCCCTATAAAGAACATTAAAACCCCTGTGCAATATGAAATGTCAGATAAAGGCAAACACTAAGTCCCAGATTGAGAAGGATCGAACAGTGACCTTTCATGTGTTGCCAGCTCAATATGATTCCCCCTCTCTTTTTTGAGATGTGCTCTTTTTATTCTTGGCATTTTTACGGCTTTCATTTGTCATCAGATGTTTTATACTCAAAATTAGATTTTCTGTCAGCATTTTCCCTCTGGTAAAACACAGTTTGCTGCAAGAATTCATTGGATTAGATGACAATCAAGACATCAAGAGGAGGATATACTGAACTTGCTATCCAGAAGAATTATCATCATATTGCACTTTGTATATTGGCCTCCCTTACGAGGTTTCAGCTTCAAGAGTTCACTTTGACACACATATACGTAAGGGATAACGGCCGACGAGCTGTGCAGTTCTACAAAGTTAATGGACGCTGCGGGGCAAAGAACTCCACGACGCGCTTATTGTACACCTCATTAGCCAATCAGAAAACAGTATTTCGTTCCAGAGGGAGATAAATGCACAATCACAAACCTTCAAATACAGTTGATTAAAGGTCGGAACTCTTGGTTTTAAAGTTTCGGAGTAGGATTGCAAGCGCAGCTGTCTTTTCCCCACCCTGTGAGCAGTAGATCCCCAGAACACTCCAGGATGTGGAAGCTGTTTTTCAAAGTCAACATCAAAGAATTACTGATTCCCTCTTGGATAAAAGTGCACCTCAGTGGTACTCCACAGAACAGGGCTACATTTGAAAGCTGCCAGAAGGTTAACCTGAGGCTGATGTGACTGTCGGAGGGGATGACTTGTGGGTGGGTCGCAGATATGTGTCTGTACTGTAAATCCAGTGAAGACGTTTGATCGGCACAGGAGATGATCACTTTGAAAATCAGACCAGTGGTAGTGTTGAAATCTGTCAAGGACTGTCCCACTACTGGCCAGGAAGAGCAGTCGAGTAGAAAAAGTCATTTTATTATTTAACTGTTTTTTTTCCCTCAGCCTAAGACTACATTTACATGCTTGTGGAATTCAAGTTCTTAACCTTGTAGAATTTTACATATCTAAATATGCAGAAGTGCAAACTTCAAAATCAAACGGGTTTGGGAAATAAATGCAGAATGATTCACCACCCCCATACTGGTCACTTACTTTGTGCAGAGTCAATGAAGCCCTTCAGCTATAATAGTTTTCAGTGAAGACTTAACCACACACTTGAAGCACATATCATTACTTGCCATCCTCCTCCTAACACACTCAAATACTGAACAGGAAATGAGAGGGACCAGTAGAGCACACTGACTGATGGAGTGAAGGAAGGGAAGGGAAGAGTATCCGTTGATTAAAGGGAAGTTCATGACCTCTACTGTTGCCACCCTAGTGGTAAGACAGTGAGTGTATGAATACTGCCAAGGCTTGTCTGTGGAAACTGGACACACTGGAGAGACTTAGTGACATATGAAACTCATTGGTGTGTGTGGGGTGTGCATGGTACAGAAAAGCACATAACATAATCTAACATTATACAAAGCACTTTGAACTGCAACTCTTGTACGAAATGTGCTGCACATATAAATCAAGTCTTACTTACTTACTAACAAAGGTAGATATTGGCAGGAGTCTGTTCTTAATCTATGCATTGATGTGTGGACTATATAAACGAATATTCTCCCCCTACTGAAAGATCAATTCTCCTCCACACAGACACAACCAACACAGCAGGATGAAATTGAATTAGCCTCAACTTCGTCCCTAATGTCTCCAGAATATGGTGACACTTATTGGCAGAGTACAATTTACTAATTTTAACTTTTGTGTACATTTTGCAAATATCAGCTTTTAGATGATTTAGAGCCGAATCTATTAGAGAGGCAGTTTTAGAGAAAAAAACTACAAGCTGATTAAATTAATATATCGGTTTGTTTTTATTGAATAACAGAGCAGCATAACAAAATGAGTGTTTGTTATAATCCAATAGCATCAAGTATGGGCAACAAGCAAGTAAATACTGGGCAAGGTGCTTTTCAGTGCAAGAGTAATTGCTTGAAAGTGCAACTGAAAAAATTCTTTGTGCGCAGCTGCCAAAATGAATTATTGGGAGACGCTTGTTTTCCTTTATAGATCAAACTACTTTTTTAAAGAAGTTTCACTTCAGAGCTGGGACAACTCTTGGAACTACCTACTGTACAGGGGTTTTATTTAGCTGCCGCTGCTGTAGGAAGACTTCCATTGCCAAATTGCTGTGTGGTGAAGATAGTGTTAGCTCACCGTAGCAAGGTCCTGGGGACAGTGCTGGCAATGCATAAATATGCATTTCACGTGTTGGTTGTCAATCTGTTTTCCTGTTATGTATTTAAGATTGACATTCTGTTTTCCGGTTATGCCGTTTAAAGCCACATACAAACCTCTACATCATCGATATATATATATCTATATATAAAACATGAAATGTTAACAAACCACAGTTGTCACATTCTCATGAATTTCATTTTTCCTGGTCATGGCCGAGCTCCAAGTTATGAGAGAAATGTTCTCAAGATCTTCTAAAGCTAATGCTTTCCGGAGGCAGTAGAGGAGAGCTGAAGCTGAAGACATAAAGTTGTAAATTCATGCAGGCCCCCTAGCCAGCCCATGCAATCTTTCCACACAAACTTACCATCCTTCTGCCCAACCAAGGAATACATGTCGACTTATTAAATTAGTCCATGCCTTTCCATAGATCCAGGGCAAGGAAATAATCCTGAAACTCAACGGTCCATCTGATGTGAAGCCAATCCCATGAGCATAATAAGTGTTTAAGCAATTCATTCAGTTGTTCAATAATTAAAGGGACATTATGCATAATTTAAAAACTATTTTAAGGCATATTATGTCAGCTGTTAGCTTTCTGTACTAGTTTCATAATTCATAAACATTTGGAGGGATTTGAAATCAGTCATGAACATGAAGGAGTCTTTATGAATGTTCATGACTTGTTGACAACTTAACATTAACCAAGAAAACAAAACATGTCATAAACATGCCATAGCAGGTCTAATCTCAAATCAGAGCTAAGCACTAATTAATTATAATTACAGACTATGCACATACCTTCAGATAAAGTGTGACCAAATGATTTGATGGCCTATGGTCATGTGATGGAGATACACACACCTGTTACCCCCACCAGTCTTTGCCTCTCTCTTCAGTATGGAATGCCTCTGGATTGGACACACACACACACACACACACACACACACACACACTCAAAGCAAACATACTTACATCATGAAAATTATGCCATGTATGTCACCAAAATATATTAGTTAGTAAGTACCTGCCTAACTACCTTTTACCAGTCCCAACTCTGCTGTTGATGGTGTTTGCAAGTCATATCTAATGGCTGTTGCTTGGCTTCATTATGCCTCTTTAATAGCTGACACCCACCTACTGTACATTCACACACAGTTACACACACACACACACACACACACACACACACACACACACACACACACACACACACACACACACACACACACACACACACACACACACACACACACACACACACACACACACACACACTTTAAACTGCATGTCAAACTTAATTCTCTGCGTTTTCGGTGTGAGATGTTATTTTAGGGTTTACAGCAGGTCAGCTTCAGGCCAGCGTCCACTATTGCGCGTGCATGCGCAGATACACACACACACATTAACACACACACAAACTTACAAACAACAGCAAAATACCATGTCATATAGTCAGAATCTACAGCACATACAGGCACAGTTAAGAGCACCATGGAGAAGTTTCTAGGGAGGAATGCAAATGTAAACATGTAGACTTATGGCAACTTCACACACACACACACACAAACACACACACACACACACACACACACACACACACACACAAAAACTCTCTCTCTCACACACACACACACACACACACACACATTGCCTTGTAGGTATTGCAAAACGAGATCCTGCTGAGATTAAAAGCTTTCTTTCGTCTCATAGGTGGAACCTGACTGAAAAAAAAACATTTCAGTATCTGCCCGCAAAATGTTTCCTCAAAGGACTGCCAAGGGCGACAATCCCCCCCCCCCCCCCCCCCCCCCTCCATTTCCTCTTTAACTGTGGAGGCTCGGCGGTTATATATTTATTTTGTGCCAGGGAAGGGTAAACAGATGAATTTTGTCATCATGTAAGAGAAATTGAAAACTGCTGTATGAAATACACAGCAGATTTTTTCCCAGTTCATCCCTGGCATACTTTGGTTGAAGGAAATTGGCAGCTGGGTAGAGCACTGGAAATGAAAGAGAATTGGTTGTTTCAGGAAGACACGAAATATTGATAAGGGTTTTCTCGTACCCACATTCCATATGTAGGTACTTGCCATTTCTATTTAGAGGAGATGGGTCAATGCATCCTGAAACCTGAGAGAAAATCCCTAATAATCTAAAATGTTTAATATTGCATCTTGGGTGCTGATGTGTCTCAAGGGCTTGCAGTGTAATCACCACGAATAGATCAGAGGCCATCTATCGGCATTTCCCCATGGATGATAAACGTGCACACAGAGGTATCTATAGATTGGTTGCAGCAGGTAGGTTTCAGGAGTGGTGTAGTCCAGGGTATACGCAGGTATACAGAGTATACCCACTTGTTTTTCAGTCAGCATTGCGTATACCCACTTCTTAAAAACAGGGCATTTATCCTGTGCTGTATGGGCTGCTTAAAAAAATTGCAAAATGAAGAGTATACCCACTTCTCTAGACACCACTCGACCACTGGGTTTCAGATACAATAAAGCAGGGCAAAATTAGCATAATGCTAATAGCCATTGATTTGTAATATGCAGAAAGATCAATGACTCCAGGCATCAGGAGTTGAGCCAAAGTATCAAAATACAAGTAATCAATGATTTCTAATATGCAGACAGATTAGACTTTAGTGTTGAAAAAAGAAAATGCATTGTTTCATGATTCTGTAGTGGAAATGACACCCATTGGTTCTAAGGAGAACTGGGATCTGAAGTAGGGCATTCTATAGGGTCAATGAAGCCGATGCAGGGTGTGATGCGGATGCATGAAGATGATGTAATCGTCTTCTGGGCATGGCTCTCAAGAAGCTTTGCAGATGTATTCCAAATGCATTGCACTGTGCACAAGAACTTTGCTCCCTCGTCAGTGGCAGGGGAAAATGGAACATTTCCCCTTCAAATTTGACTCCCATAAATAAAAGACTTTCAAATCGCCGTGATGAATTTCTTTAATATAAGAACATGGCTGTCCTTGGGCCAGATTCTCCTCTCTTATGTAATGGGCTGTTATTACATATAAATAATAAATGTCTCTTTTCGACACAGAATTCAAAGGAAACAGCGATAAAAGCATCACATCCAGTAAAGTGTGTCTCTTTCCTCTGGAGTTGACACTGGAAGGATACAGCCTTGAGGCAGAGGTCGTTCTTTTCCTTTTTCTGATGGAGGAGACACAGAGATATAGACAGAAGGAGACAAACTGAGAGAAAACAGACAGACAGAGAGAGAGAGAGAGAGAGAGAGAGAGAGAGACAGAGACAGAGAGAGAGCGAGAGAGAGAGAGAGAGTGAGTAAGTGAGTGAGAGAGTGAGAGTGAGTAAGTGAGTGAGAGGACAAGAGTTAAACCATGTGATTTTCATTCTCTGCACCCCTCCATTCTAGCTTCCTCTTCAATCAGAGGAAGGGTGTTGACCTCTCAGAGGATATCAAACATGTCTGAAGCGCTGCAGCACTTTCTCCACTGTACAGTGTCCATGGGTCCAGTTACAGGGTGTGCATCTTGAATCAGGAAAGACCCCGCACCATTGATATATATAGTATAACTCAGGGGTTTTCAACCAGGGGTCCCCGGCCCCCTGGTGGTCCGCGACAGCATTGCAGGGGGTCCACCGCGACATTAGCCTATGTTGATCAGCATTCACCATTGACTTTTTTATTTTTTTATAAAATCGCTTTGATATTTTAACACATTTTCCAGATTACTCTTGAAGATCATAAAAAAATCTAAAATTAGAAAAATATGTCTAAAGGAGATTCACGCTGACAGAATGTTGGTGCACTGCATCCATCTAGTCTATGGTAGCCTGTGCTCTGCTAATGTTAATGCATTGCGTCCCTAATTACGCCATACGCATATTATTCGTAACATACAGTCTGGCGCGCGAAGTTGACAATCATCTGCGGTAAAGCATAGCCTACGTGTACTTTTGAAGTTTAGTCGAAAAAGTAATACTTTTGGTGAACAACTGAAGTTATCTACTGTCCTTAGCTAACATTTTGTTCTAACGTCAAGTTAGCTGGTCAGAAGCACCAATGGATTCGTTTTAAGTAAGGAGAGTGGCAGAGGGACAGACTGCCACGCCAGAGGGACACGGAAAGGCTTCCAACAAAGCTACACCTTCACAGGGTACAGGGAAACAAGCTGAAAAAAGGAAAAGAAAATACAATGAGGAATACATCAAATACAGATTTACAGTGACGACAGACAGATCAGGAGAGGAGGTACCACTGTGTCTCGTGTGTTCAACATTACTGTCAAATGAAGCCATGAAGCCGTCAACACTCTTGCAGCACTTAAAGACGCATTACGTTTTTTTGAATGCCAAGCCTATTGAGTACATGCAACAGATGTTGCGTGATTTACATATGACTTAAGTTCTGGATAAGTTGCCAGACAGAATTTTCAGAGCTTGCTGCAAAAGCAATGAGGGGTCTTTTGCCCTTTCCAGCTATCTACCTATGTGAGAGCGTTGTTTCTTCACTTGCGTACATGAAGACTAAGTACAGGGCAAGGCTTGAACCAGAGAATGATATGAGACTGTCGCTGTCTACCTTTTCGCCATGAACAGACAGGCTGGGTGGACTTCACCATGTCCAGATATTACACTGACACGTATCCCCTCTCTCCACACACACACACACACACACACACACGCACGGACACACGCGCACGGACGCACGCACACACACGCACACACACGCACGCACGCGCACACAGGCACATCAGTGGGCCGCGGATTTCTTTCTAGTCATAATGGTAGTCCCTGGGACAAAAGCAGTTGAAAACCCCTGGTATAACTCCCTATCTGGGCTTACACGTGTTCCATAAGTCCCGTAAATGTACTAGTGTCAGGGGACACAAGCCAACCAAACTGGAGCGTAATTGCTACTATTAATCATGGCCATTGATTTGGACTGACTCTATTGGTTCATTGGCAAGAGCATTGGTCTTTTTATCTGTGTGTGTGTGTGTGTGTGCCAGTGTGTGTGTGTGTGTTTGTGTGTGGAAGTGCGAGGGAGCTGTACTGAGTGTTTGCCAAATTTGCCATTACAGCCAGGGGCTATTCTTAGAAAGCCCTGAGAGATTTTCCATGCTTTCACAGAACAAACAAACCTTACCTTTCCAGGACAGCAAGAGCAGGGAAGAGTCTGTGCATGAGCTGAGACTAACAGTTATATTTTTTTCCTCGTTATTGTTGCTTCTGCTGTACAATACTCTACTTATTCAGAGGATACCCCAGTTTTTACCTGACCTCAATACATCAAACCACCGGCAGGTACATGTAACGGTTATGGGAAATGGGTACATCGCTGAATGATCTTATATATTCAGGCTAACTTTCAAGCTCTCTCAGTGTGAGACTGCACATCTGGAGTCATCTCTCTCTTTGTTTATTTCTTTCACTCTTTCGTTTTAGGTGTGTGTTTGTGTGTGTGTGTGTGTGTGTGTGTGTGTGCGTGTGTGTGTGTGTGTGTGTGTGTGTGTGTGTGTGTGTGTGTGTGTGTGTGTGTGTTCCCATTAAGTGGCTCCTACCTACCATGTGAAAGGACATCATGCCCAGTAAAGGTAAGCCGTTGTCGAAGACCCGGCATCATTGTTTAACAAAACAACTTGAACCTTCAATCATGTGTGGTCATGGTGTGTGTGTGTGTGTGTGTGTGTGTGTGTGTGTGTGTGTGTGTGTGTGTGTGTGTGTGTGTGTGTGTCTGTCTGTCTGTTCATGCCTGTGTTTAAATGTGTCTGTGCCTCATGGATTTGACTGAATGATGTGTGTGTTCTGTGCCCTGTGTGTTGCACTGCAGTTAGGGTACCACATTGGGACTGTGAGCCCAAGCCCCTGGAGAGAGTTTTGAGCCAATGCATATATTCTATTTGATTTTCTCTGGCCCTCCTCTTTGTGGCATGCAACCAGGATAAAAATGGTCTTCCTCCCTTTGTGTGTGTGTGTGTGTGTGTGTGTGTGTGTGTGTGTGTGTGCGTGTGTGTGTGTGTGTGTGTGTGTATGTGTGTGTGCGTATGTGTGTGTGTGTAAAAAGGAAAAGAGTTATTGAGAAAGTGGTAGTTGGGGATAGAAAACGGAAAAGAATCCCGCTGTGTCATTGGCTGATAAGCTGTTTCTGCCAGTTCTGGGAAGATTTTTTTGGGGGGCTGTAAATCCAGGAGGGAGATACAACTTCTTTGTGTGCAGAGCTGTTTCGGAACAACGTGGCCCAGACAAAGACACCACATCTTTTTGTTTCAGATAAGAACAGTGACAAAAGGCAGAGATATTTTTGGTATGCAAACTGAGTAAAAAATGTCCGATTGCTGTGACATCTGCTTCATCGGCCCAAGACAACAGCGTAGGCTCTGTTCTGTGTGTCTGGATCCTCTCTTCCTCTTCCTCTTCCTCGTCACCTTGCCCAGAGGCAGTTCCTAGTCTGGATGCTTGTCCTTTGTCCCCTCATGTACATCTTTCCCTTCAGTCAGTGGAGCGTCACTGCCACCCTGATATTAATCAGACTAACCATAGTGGCTAACATAGTCAGTCAAATGGTTCTGCCTCAGAAAAACCCAATTGGTCCTACCAAGAGATTACCATAATAGCCGTATGAACTAATCATAGTCATCTTAGAACGAACCACAGTCCAAACCACCCAGTGTTCAGAGATGCCATAATGAAACGAGTAACAAAAGAGTTATGTTGCAATAGTAGAATTCACTGTAACTCTCAGATCTCTGCCATTCTGCTTGTTCTGCTTGTGCATTCTGCTTGTATTTGTACTACTTGTACTTCGTTTGATGTAATCGAGGAACCACGTCTGGAGTCCACGTCCTCACCTTAAATCCCTCATACACCGATACACATGAAGAACTCAAGGTTCTCCTTTGATTCTCTCTCAGTCAAAGAAAACAAACTGGATGGAATAATAGGGCGCTGTGGTGCACCACATATCTTGTTGTATGTGGATTACATATATTTAAAACAGAGGCTGTTTGAATTAGAGTGTGGTGCCCACACATTTGGTAGCTTAGCCACCCACCCATAGGATTATTTCTGCACACATCTGTGATGAAACATGTAAATTGCTTTAATTCAGTGGTTCCAAAAGAGTGGGGCGGCCCACCCAACCAGGGGAGCTCGGAGCTACAGCAAGGTTATGCATGGATTGAGAACAGAACGAGAACCTGAGTGTGAATGTGGACATCTGATTTTAAAAGTTTAACGGATGGATGAAATTGAATTGAAAATGTAGACTGTAGAATCTGTAGAATCAAATGTTTATGAAACATTCACCAGCTGATGGGCATTATACCAGCGTCTCCATCTTTGCACCCTGGTGTTACCAGGGTGTGTGTGTGTGTGTGTGTGTGTGTGTGTGTGTGTGTGTGTGTGTGAACAGGGGGTGTGCAAAGTTATTCTCATTATCAAATAGGGGCTTGGCCATCATAAGTCGGGGTGCCACTGCTGCCATGTAAATACATGGGCTTAAGCTCCTTTGTCTGCTGCCAACAGGTCTTTTACTTGAACTTTAAAGTTATGTTTACAACTCCTGGAACTTCATCTCACAACAGGTCTTTTACTTGAACTCTAAAGTTATGTTTACAACACCTGGAACTTCATCTCACAACAGTTCTTTTACTTGAACTCTGAAGTTCTGTTTGCAACACTGTTAGATAAATTATATTAAGACGTTAATATTGATGAGACAGAGGCCAGTGATCAGAATTAAATCAGTACTTTATCTTTTGCAAAAGAGGAAGTGTGTTACAACCAAAGGTCATGGACATCCCAAGATGAGCTGAAGCGCAGCCAGCATTATGTGAGTAGAAAAAACAGGTTGTATGACAGACAAAGGGCGGTATTCTTTCGTCCCATCCCTTCAGAAGTTACAGCAGTGATCTCAGATTATGTCCTTGAGAGAAGAGCGGTCTGCATAACTATCAGTACAAAAACAGGTGGTTTGCCTCAGCAAGAGAGTAGGCCTCCTGTAGGCCTCAGCACACAGGATAAGCAAGCAGATTAAAATACAACTAGAAAATGCATTTCCTGAAGGAAATACCAGTGCATGAAATGCAAAAGTTAGGAAAGGAAGAAGAAAAGAAAGAAGAGTGAAAGAAGGAAAGAAGATAGGAAAGAAGAGTGGAAGAAGGAAAGAAGAAAGGAAAGAAGAGTGAAGAAAGGAGAGAAGAGAGGAAGAAGGAAAGAAGAAAGAAGAGTGAAGAAAGGAAAGAAAAGTGAAAAGGGGAAAGAAGAGTGGAAGAAGAAAAGAAAGAAGAGTGAAGAAAGGAAAGAAGAGTGAAAGAAGGAAATAATAGTTGAAGAAGGAAAGAAGAAAGGAAAGAAGAGTGAAAGAAGGAAAGAAGAAAGGAGAGTGAAGAAAGGAAAGAAAAGTGAAAAGGGGAAAGAAGAGTGGAAGAAGGAAAGAAGAAAGGAAAGAAGAGTGGAAGAAGGAAAGAAGAGTGAACAAGAGTGAAAGAGAAAAAGAGAGTGAAAATATTGAAAAAGGAGATAAAAATGGAGTGAAGAAGAGAGATTGAGTGTGAGAGAAAGTAAACTGAGAAGGATAGAGAAAGATGGAGAGGAAAAAAAAGTAGAGAATGGAAGGTGTCTTAATGTTCCTAGTTACAGTTAAATTGAGAGGGACAGATAAGAGGTTCCTTGGATTTGGCGCAGGTGTCAGTGAAGCACAGGTGCAAGCCAGTTTAAAGACCCTATTATGATGTCATAATAGCCCAATGTAAGTCAATGGGAAAATTTAGATTCGTTTTTATTTAATATCTTAAAAAGTATAAAGTGTCCTTTACAAGACCTACGCGACAAAGTTTGAATGAAGTTTCTACGTTAAGCGGTTCAGGCTGAATTAATCGCAGAAAAAGGTGAGAAGAATAAGAAGAAGAAGAAGAAGAAGAAGCCTAGGAATAACAATACAGGGCATTTCATGCACTGTAATAACAATGTCGTCATTAAAGTTTCTCTATCATACACCTGGAACTTCATCTCACAACAGTCCTTTTACTTGAACTCTAAAGCTGGAACTGGAACGTCAATTGTGCCATTGTGTTCTTTATGTTCTTTAAGCACGGTTGTTTAATAAGAAACAATGACTCAATAAGGTACCAGCTGACTACATGTTAAGCAAATCCTATGTATTGTACAGCTAACAAATAAACAAGAATAAGAATGAAAACAGACGATTGGTTGTCTTTGTCCTTACACACTGTTTCTGAATCTCCTGACAGGGAAATTCTGAAAAGTTGGTGGGGTTTTAATGTAGGCATTCTGCCTCAGTTTACAGCTTGTATGTTTTAAGGTTTCTGTAAAAATTAAAGAACCATTCGACTGTTGCGGAGGAGTAAGTGTGACTATTGGAAAAGTGAGACTTTGCAAAGCTTGAATCCCAATGAGGTGAGGGTGCGCTGATCTCATTAAAGCACAGCAGTATTGGACATCATTAAGGCTCAGCCATGAAGGTAGCGGATCCTGGCAGCTCTCTGAGGAGATACCCAAGTGGGAGTGCTGTGGGAGTGGGAGAGCCTAAATCCATTTCCACTTTCCTTTGTCCTCATGTCTCTCTTTTTCTCACTCCTTCTAGCTCTCCCTCTTTCTTTTCTCTCTCTCTCTCCCTCCCTCTTTCTCTTCTCTCTCTCTCTCTCTCTCCCCCTTCCTCTCTCTCTCCCTCCCTCTTTCCCTTCTCCCTCCCTCTTTTTCTTTTCTCTCTCTCTCTCTCCCTCCCTCTTTCTCTTCTATCTCTCTCTCTCTCTCCCTCTCTCTATCTCTCCCTCCCTCTTTCTCCTTTCTGGGCTTTCTCTCTGTATAATCTCCCAGGCTAAAACAGATGCATCTTTTGCACCTTCTTTGAATTAATTCCTCAGGCTGGCGGTATACAGTGGAATAAATTAACTTTGCAAAAGGAGGGTTTTCTCACGACAGTAATGGACGGGCTCTGTTTTCACCTCTTTATCTCCGTTCAGACACTTGGGTTCATAGAGATGTTCTGTTTCCTCCTCAGTGAATACAAAACCTAAGTTAAGGGTTGTGAATGCAGTCTGTGCTCTAGTGTGAGTAATAAACACTAGTGAGCAAGCAGACACATACCACAGTTCAACTCTCTGGGCCTCAGCTGGTGGTTCATGCGAGGAACCTGTCTTCCGGTGCGGCCTGACCTTTGCAGATGTTACGGTACAATCTCACCTGTGTTCTAAGGTGAGGTTGGGTCAGACACCGTGGGGATTCTCTCAGTTAGCTTCCAAACCAGATGACCAGAGTCGGACTGCAAATGTAGCCATCGATTCTGAAAAGCACAGAGAAGTGTTTGTGTGTGTATATGTGTGTGTTCATGTGGACATCTTTGATACAATTCATGTATTTTATCTTTTGTCTATATGGACACATCACAATTTCTGCATGTGATTTCTCGTGTGTGTGTGTGTGTGTGTGTGTGTGTGTGTGTGTGTGTGTGTGAGTGATACTTTTGAGGGAAGTGATGATGGTGGAGGTGGCAATGGGCATTCATCTTCCTTGTCTGGCAGGTTTTAGTAACCCCCCTCCCCCCCCCCTCAGCACCCCTCCCTCAGTCTCTGGGTGATCCATCAGCGTTACAGCAGAGATGACAGCGCGATGTGATTTCTCATCAATATCACACATGAAAACTGCTGAACCATTAAAATGCTTTCATAAGGACTGCCTTAGCTGCGAGAGGCAGAAAGAGAGGGAAGGAAGGAAGAGACGGAGGAGGAGGGAAATAGCAAAGACAAGTTATTTTTTGTCCTTTCATCTTTATCAGCCTCCGACCGCCTTTTAATCTTTCCGTGCTAAATGAAAGAAGGTCTTGACGGTTTTGTTTCATAAGTTCCCTCAAATAAATCTATGCATCCTAAAATCACATCAAATCTGTAGACACCCACACATCATTCTAAAACTGCTGTGGTATAAAGACTGATAATTATGATATGATGTAAATGTTTAACGAAGTGGCTATTGGTATTGGCTATTGGTACAGATCCTGTGGCACTAAAACTGGCCCTATTGCCCCCCCCCCCCACCCCCCCCACCCCCCCCCCCAACTCACACACACACACACACACACACACACTATTTATATTATGCATGCAGCCTGAATTCTATTTTCTTATCAGCTGACGTTTCCATCAAAGTCGAATAAGGACATGTGATTCCTCAGCCGCTTCTTCTGCACGACCCAACCTCCTTTGGGGAGAACTTTTCTGATGCCAGAGACTTTGAAACTTTTGCCTAGACAGATTTTCCCCTGGTCTCTGCCGGAATTATCTAATGAATCTCCAACCTCTGACAGAATATATCATTGATGTTCAGTAAACATTCTTCAGAACGTTTTTTAAGCTTTTGGTCCACATTTAACTTCTTCTTTCAAAGAGTGTCGATTTGTCAGTATTAGCAAATAATAAGAGACAGCAGCTAGAAAAAAACATTTCCAGAGAAACCAAATCAAATCTCACTGAATGAAATGAAGTCTGTTATTCAACTGTCACTAGCAGGCGAGGAAGGGACACATTTGCAAGAAGTTCTCCGCTTATATCCTCACTGACATCAGCAGGCATCAGAAACACTCAGCCTCCAGCTGTTAGTGTTTATCAAGATGGGGCAGAGCACTCCTAACAGACTATTGTTTTCTGTTTTTATTTACACACTAATATAAGGACTGAGGACTCGGTTGGTCTAGTTCTGAGTGGATTGGTTGCCATCCCGCGTTCGTCGATGCATGTGAGGAGGGGGGTCATAAGCGATGCTAAAAACTACTCACGACTCTCTGGACCTCTGGAGGGGGGTCATAAGCGGGGCTAAAAACTACTCACGACTCTATGGACCTCTCGAGGGGGGTCATAAGCGATGCTATAACTACTCACGACTCTCTGGACCTCTGGAGGGGGGTCATAAGCGAGGCTAAAAACTACTCACGACTCTCTGGTTTGGGCTCGGACAGGGACCTAATGGAGCATGTCCACATTCAAGTGAAGGTGATTTAAACTCTGAAACATTGAATAATATCGGATTTAGATTGGTCATGTCCACATTCATTACAAGTCAAGTGAAGGTGATTTAAACTCTGAAACATTGAATATTTTCAAAGGATCCGCATTGCCGCACATACCCTCGTCCCCAGGCAAGCTACCAGTGCAGCCTGCTGGTCATGTGAATTTCACATTTGAATATTTCTGTCTGGTGTGTAAACTAGCCTGAAATGATTATGATTAAGTTATGTGCAGACGATGCCCCCATGAGATTTGAGTGGTCTATGCATTACAAATTACTTTCTCCCTCTTCCCCATTGTCAGACATCAGTAGTCATTTTTCAGGATGATATCTCGGTTGTGTGCAGCGCTCTACCGTTTATTCTAGTTTTAAATAAGCGCTTCCGGCCTTCTTGCAAGCCTGCAATACGCCACTGATTTCCTCCTCTTCTCTTCGCAAAGTTTCCACAATAAAGCTTTGCAGCGAAGCTTTCGTGAAAACAGGAGAGAATCCCCATGGTCTTCTGGAGCTCCCCCATATTCCCCAGAGCTGCACTCTAAAGGCCAGTAAAGCCTTGTGTCCACACACACACACACACACACACACACACACACCTTCAGGCCCACTAACGCTTAATCTCTAGAAGAAATAAGGAGAAAACATCCATACCTCTTGTCTTCTTCCTTTTTTAATGCCATTTATATGTGTTAGTGCTTTTGTGGTCAGCTTGATAGAATCGGAAAATATTGAGATATACCATCACCTTAGGGGCATCTAGGTAGCTTATAGCAATGCAATCAAGCACAATGTTGTCATATTTTTTATTGCAGTTGAATTGTATCTTAAGGCAGGTGATAAGGGCCAGGACTGGTGTGATATAATCACCCTGAAATTCAATGTTAAATGGATTTACAGCAGCACAGGGCAGACTGTAGGTCTACACATACTACCCAAAGCCCTCCACTGCTAACGAAAAATGTTATATTCCTCCAAAATATTTGTGGCTCTGTAAGTCTATTTGTAGCTGCTCTTTGCAGTTAGCAAAGGATTTTTAACTGAGAAAATGGCCAAATGCCCCCCCCCCCCAAAAAAAAATAAACCAAACCCACCACTGCCACATTATTGATGTTATTCTTTATCAGCAGGATTAATTATAGCAGCAGCAACAGTATTGACCAAAGAGGATCAACAAGCTTTGCAATAATTTGTGTCCATGTGTTCCTAGTGTCTGTGATAAAATAATGCAGTCATACTTTTATAAAAAAAAACCTACTCCAAAACAAAGTGTTCTGTTCACAAATTGTTCTTAGATGCAAAGTCCTATAGTACTTAAAATGAATTGAGTTGTTTCTTTGAATGCTCATTGTGGTCTCTTCCCTGTTGACCAATGACCTGCGTTACCTAAAGACCCAGTGGGAATTCAAAAGTTTGGGCGCCCCTGGTCAACATTACTGTAACCTGAATAGCTAAGTGAGTAAAAGATGACCTGGGACCATGATCACAAAGCATTTCATCTTACCACTAAGAGTACTCCTCAATTGCACTAAAAGTTTCTAACTCAAATTGTTCTTGTAAGTGCTCTTCACAAAGCTGCTGAGACCAACTATAACTTATCTAAAGCGAGAAGGCCTATGCTAAGAGAAAGACTCATTTGCTAGGGCTGGTGTCAAGTCTCATGAACGAGTCTCACTGCAGTTACCTCAGTTATTTGTTTGTGAGCTAATTAGCCTTCCACAAAGAACAATCAATAAATACATATTTTACAATATTAAATAATAACAGAATATGCTTCCCACAGAGTATCTTCAGAGTATCAACATATTATCTTCACACATTTTTCAAAATGCATCTGAATGAGCTAGTCTCCTGTGCAATAAAACGTTACATTCAATTCCATTTCTACCTGAGTGGTTTGTTTCAGCAGTTGGTGACATATTGCATCCTAACAAACTCTATAATTCATGATTGATCACATTTCTTTATTTCTGCATCTACATTCAAAAACTAAAAATTATAATGACGTTTTCCATTTGCTTGGGACCTTGTCTTAGTGAGTAAGGAGTCCTCTCAACTACTTTGAAGTTCTCCAGGAATTAGGGGCTCCTTAAACCACTAAGGGAGTTTGTACTCTCAGTCAAGAAAATGAGGACAAAGTTAGGACTGATATGCCCAGAGTTTCTAAAATTGCCAAGTTAGGAGCTATTTTTAGCCTTAAGATGTTTTGTGAGTATGACCCTGATTTCAAAACGCCATAAAGTTAAAGATGATACATTTCTTTAATATTTAATTCATTATTCAAGATTACTTTTTCAGTTCCATCTTTCAGGGTTTCAAAATAACAATAAGGTAAAAGGGCCCGTAGCAGAAATGTGTGCCTCCTTTATGGTCAGTACTTCACAACACCCCCTTTGGCAAGCATCACAGCTTGCGAAGGATCTTTGGAGCCAGCTAAGTCTTTCATCTCCACTCTTTGTTGCAAAAGGCTTCCAGTTGTCTGAGATTCTTGGGCCGACTTGCATGCAGTGCTCTTTAGAGTTGTATCAACGGATTTTCAATTAGTTTAGGTTGAGGAGCTGGAAGGGCCATAGCAAAAACCATGGCTTGCACCTCAAGGTCGTCCGTCCATTGTGGGTTCTGAGGTGTGTTTAGAATCATTATCCTGTTAAAGAAACTATCCTCTTCATCATCAGCTTCAGCTTATTTACAGATGGTGTGATATTTGCCTCCAGAATCTGCTGGTATTTAATTGAATCCATTCTTCCCTCCAGATAAACGTTCTCCATGCAACAGACTGTAACACAAGGCCAAAGCGTGATCGATCCACCCCCGTGCCCGAGAGGTGTTTGTTTCAAGAAATTCGGCACAATATCTTCAAACATACAGTACTGTGCAAAAGTTTTAGGCAGGTGTGAAAAAATGCTATGAACTAAGAATGCTTTAAAAAATGTAAACAATAAATGTTTATTTTTTATCCATTTACATGGTAAGACTGAGCACAGCAACAAGACACAACGTAGTTATACTGCATCAGCAGGGTCTCTCCCAGACAAAGATTTCAAAGCAGACAGGGGTTTCAAAATGTGCAGTTCCAGCTCTTTTGAAGAAGACGTTGAGGATCGTAGACGCAGTGTTCAGCCAAGGAAACTTAATGCAGCTGATGAAAAACACATCAAGCTTATTTACCTTCGAAATCGGAAGATTTCAAGCAGTGGCATCAGCTCAGAACTGGCAGAAACCAGTGGTACCCAGGTACAGACATTTACTGTCCGGGGAAGTCTGGCCAGAAGTGGGCTTCATGGAAGAGTTGCAGCCAAAAAGCTCTACCCCGACAAGGAAACAAGGCCAAGTGACTGAACTAAGCACGTAAACATAGAAACTAGGGTGCAGAAACATGGCAGAAGGTGCTCTGGACTGATGAGTCAAAATTAGAAATATTTGGCTGTAGAAGAAGGCAGTTTGTTCGCTGGAGGCTGGAGAGAGGTACAATAATGAGAGTCTGCAGGCAACAGTGAAGCATGGTAGAGGTTCCTTTCCAGTTTGGGGCTGCATTTCTGCAAGTGGAGTTGGAGATTTGGTCAGGATGAATGGTGTCCTCAATGCTGAGAAATACAGGCAGATACTAATCCATCATGCAATACCATCAGGGAGGCGTATGATTGGCACCAAATGTATTCTGCAGCAGGAACATAACCCCAAACATACAGCCAATGTCATTAACAACTATCTTCAGCTTAAAGAAGAACAGAAAGTCCTGCAAGTGATGGTATGACCCCCACAGAGCCCTAATCTCTACATCATCGAGTCTGTCTGGGTTTACATGAAGAGACAGAAGAATTTTAGGAAGCCTACATCCACAGAAAATCTGTGGTTAGTTCTCTAAGATGTTTGGAACAATTTACCAGCCGTGTTCCTTCAAAAACTGCGCAAGTGTATCTGGAAGAATTGATGCTATTTTGAAGGCAAAGGGTGGTCACACCAAATATTGATTTAATTTAGAATTTTCTTCTGTTCCTTCACTGCATTTTGTTAATTTATGAAGAATTGATGAAAATAAACTGTTAACACTTCCATTTTTGAAAGCATTCTTAGTTTACAACATTTTTTCACACCTGCCTAAAACTTTTGCACAGTACTGTACCTTTGCTCTCTGGGTTTTTTTTTTTTCAATCCTCCGATCAGTTCCCTCTGAAAGTTTTCTTTGGTCGACCTCAACTTGACACCTTCTGTTCCTCTTAACTGCCATTTCTTAATTACAATTACAAAATTCTTTGCTATCTTATAGCCTTCTCCTGTTTTGTGGGCATCAATGATTTTGCCTTTAAGAGTGCTGCTTGGCAACTGCTTAAAGGGCTCATGGTTGCTGACAGTTGGGACAAGGTTTGAGGAGTCAAGAGTTTTTATAAAGCTTTGAAATTTGCATCACCTGGCCTTTCTTAACAATGATTTTGAACAAGCAGTACCCCCTAACAGGCTTATTATGGTCTGAGACCTTAGTCAAATTTAAGTTAAAGCTCAAATCTCTTGGAGTGCCCAAATAATGAAGAAAAATGTTGAAAAGAATGTTTTATGTTTAGCTGTATGCCTTTTGGAGATCAGGGCATGATTAGACATAGCACCTTATGGCTAAAAGTAGATCCTAACTTGCCAATTTAGGATAAACTACTTCTTCTTGACCAAGAGTAATTTACAAAGCTGCTTGTGGCACCTAAGTCGGGGAGATCTTCGAAGTAGTTGAGAGGACTCCTAACTCATTATTAAGAACAACTCCCTGATGAACTGAAAATGGCAGTTTCTCTTAGAATGTTTTGAAATGCAGAAGCAGAATTGCTGTGAAAGCAAACGTATCTGGACTAATTAGCCTATGGAGCTTGTAAAAGTTGCAATAACATCAACCAACCGAAACAACTCACTAAGTGAGTCCCTAATTGAATTGAATGTAACGTTTGATTATAAAAATTAAACAAGCTCCTGTGTACACAGATGCAGTTTTAAAACTGTGTGAAAATACTCGGTTTGTGGGAAGTGTTACGTATTTATTTGATGTGTGTGTAGCCTGTGTCACGTTCAGAATTATTTATCATTCATTGCAAAGACTCTGAACCACATGCCTATTCACTGGCACAGACATGTTACTCATCAACCAATCGCAGAGGTCTTTGAAAGCAAGCCCGTGCATGAGACCTCACGTCAGCCAACAGTCTTTCTCATAGCTTAGGAGTTCTTGCCTTTCCTTAGTAAAAGTTGGTCTCAGCAGTTTTGTGAATAGGATTGAGGAGAAAGACTTTAGTTAGAACTTTTTAGTGCAATTTAGGAGTACTTTCAGTGGTGAGATAAGGCCTCGTTTTACTCTTCACAGTCACAGATATTTTGACCAGGGGTGCCCAAACTTTTACATTCCACTGTATGTGGAAAGAGCACTTCCTCCCTGACCTCTCATTGACCCTTCCCCTTAAGATAGTCTGCCAACTCTCCCTGGCTAAGGTTAAAACTCAGATCATTCGTAGTCAGAAAAGTGTTCTTAACAAATGAAATCAAATCCTTTAATCCATCTCTGACCAAGATGAAAGTGTATGCCGTGTGCAGAGACTACAAAGGCCCCGGCATTAGGAGAGAGCGAGTGGAAAGGTTGGATGAGTCCTGACTAATGGCTGCCAGGGCCTGCTGTCATGTGTGACTTTTCCACTGATTTATGACCTTCATATGGGAGAGCCTGTGGCGAGAAGTGAATGAAGTGTACTACTGACAAAACTGTTGAAAGAGAAGTGGCCTAAAACTCTTAGAGAGGTAGTCATGTTTGGGGAACACCACAGCACACCAGTGGTGCAGATGGGATTTTTAAACTGTGGGGGAAGCTAACATCGCCTAATCAGCTGTGCAGAGTTATCAACTGATGATTGTTGCCTTACGTAGGGAGAGTGGGGGGGACAGAGCGGGGCCACTATGAATCTGGGGGGGACATGTCCCCCCCCGTCCCCAGTGCTATCTGCACCACTGCAGCACACATACACAACGATAAGTAAACAGTGGAACAGTAGTCAGTGGTCAATTTAGGTTACTATGAACATTTTTGATCCATTTTCTACAGTCCTATTTGCATTAATTGTTTCCAAGGGACAGACACAATCATCATTTGTGTCTCAACAACATCTACAATTCTGTCAAACCTTTTGTCTTCTGAGGTCACAGATGCCACATAAACACTGATATTTAACAAAACCACTCAGCAATTCTTCACTTGCCTATGCCTTTGTGTGTCATGTTATCTGGACACATGCCATTTTCATCTGAAGTGACAAGGGCAAAAATTACAATTAGACTAATTAGACAACTTGTGAAAAACATGTCAGTTGACAGTCTGTTGGCTGCACACACTGAAAAAAGCATTCCTGGTACTACATGAAAATCAACACAACAAGCAATGGTCTCTCTCTCTCTCTCTCTTTCTGTCTCTCGTACACCATGACGAGAGGCATGCACCCCCCTACCTACAAGAACTCATCACTCCCCAAACATCAAACCGCACCCTCAGATCCAAAAACAGTTCGCTCCTGCAGGTCCCAAACACCAGGCTACGCACCATGGGCGACCGGGCCTTCTCCTCTGCAGCGCCGCGCCTGTGGAACAGCCTCCCGGACCACCAGGGGCGGATCTAGCCATTTTGGGGCCCTAGGCAAAATATAGACATGGGGCCCTCATTTTTGAAACACGTACACAAAACAAATAACCATCCCAATACTCTTAGAATCGCAATAAACCCATAGTGCACTGCCACTCAACTCTCCACAGTAAAATCAGTTTCAGATTTCTCCAGCCTTTGCCAAAATGACATGTTTATTACTCAGATCAAACGAGAGAGAGAGAGAGAGAGATTAGAATTTCCATTCTCTGCCAGAGATACAAAATGATCTTGCACTTAACAGAACTAAAATACAAAATGGATATGAGTCTTTGAAAACCACCATTTACATTTAAACAGGACCAATGAAAAGATTTTGTGTGTGGACAGGAATAACAGTGGCTGTGTGTGTGAGTGAGAGACAGGCAAAGCAGTGGTTCAGTGTGAGTGAGTGAGTGAGTGACAAGCTAAGTTGCGCTCGGCCAAGTGTATAATAATGGCGATCAGACGTTTCAAGATCTCTCTCCATTTGTTTACTTCGTTCACAAACAGCTCTTGATTTACATGATCTATGGCTTTACCTGTTTGGAGCCGTTGCTGAAGCGTTCGCCAAACAGCCATATTTGCGAGGTGATCAGCAGACTTCTCGTGTTCTTTTAGGAAGGCTGATACATTTTTCCAGTCGTTCGTGCCGTCAATTTCGGCAGTGTATCTGTTACAGAACCTGTTATCTATCTGCCGAGCAAATGTCAGGCTCATATACAAAAACATTAACGTGAATTAATTAGTGTGCTTGCCCGAAGGGAAGCACAGTATTGTTATCGTCAAGTTTTCTTTATTTATTTATTCTCCCCGTTTTTCTTGCAGCTAACTACTCCTCGCCCATTTGAGATAGAGACGCCATTCAAACACCGAAATGTCCGGCTCGATCCGGTGCAAGCCGCTATGACTTTTCGTGGCGGTACTCCTTGCCACTCCTTTTTTATTCCTCTTTTTCATCACCTTTTTCTCTCATTGACTAACATGGTGGAAGGTTGAGCCATTGTGACGTCACCCACTAAGGCGAAGCTCTGTATTCTCCTGTAACGGCCATTGACGGCCAGCGACGACCAGCATACAATCATGGATATAAACACTAGAAAAGCTGTTGCTGAACTTCATCTACACACCTGATTTAATTCTTTAAGCCTTATTGAACATATTTTTATCTTAAAAGCTATATATTTGTATTTAACTATTTTGAGAAATGATAACGTTATTACGTGATGTGCCTTCGCTGCAGAACAGGATGGTATAAGAGAAAGAGAGCGGAGATTCTCCTAACTGGCTGGCTAATGTAGCCATCCCATTTAAGCTATTCATATTACCGCTAAGCTATTTGTGACATTGGTAATTATACAGTATAATTTGTTACATTTCACTCTCAATATTTCCCGCTACAAACTGCTTAGTATTCCACTTTGTAGCCTTCTCTAATCACTCGATTACCTCAGCCAGCCAGATCGGCAAAATGACAGCACCGAAACGTCCACGTATGTTTACCCTGAAGGGAGCAGTAGTGCTTTGCCAAATTGAGCCAGAGATTTTCGAGTCGAATGACAACGAAACTAATGTAAGTTGTAAAATGAATGTTGATGGATAGCAACCTAAATCTGAGCCATAGTTGCCAACTCTGACATCTACAACATTTCTGATTAGCTACGCTAATTTGACTCACAGAGCCTAGTTTGTGTTGATGCGCCGGTCAGTGTCTTTCAATAGAGAGTTAGCCTACACATAGCCTCTTACTCTATAAAACATTAAGCAAATATGGCGATTATTATTTACCTTATCTGCTGGTAACCATAGAAGATCGTGAAGTAGGCCTACTAGTGATTTGAGTCCAAGCCCATATGTATTGTAGATGAGGTAATCCACTTGGTGCTAGCAAGCACATCAAAACTCCAGTCAAAACGATGGTCTGTCGACAACGCAGATTTCGCTAGGATGTTTATCCTACTTGTAACTTGTTGGTTGCTAGAAAGCTCTCTGAACATATGACCGGTCTTACTATACTGATAGTACACAGAGTATTCCTATTTTATGGACTGTATGGCTTATGAACAAAGCTCATGTAAAGTGACATTTCTAGTAACGTAATCTTGGAATGTAGCCTGGCTCGCGTCGCTGTCATTCTTCCACACTGTCAGTGGACGAGCGTTGGCTCACTGTAGATTCACTTTGTTTGCGTTATTTCAGTGTAGTATTTATTTATATATTTAATTTTGCAATTAGGCTATATAGGCTGTCAAAAAGGAGTTGTATCGCTATGGCAGGGTTACATGAAGTAAATATGAATGTAATAGGCTACTTTGTGCTACTGAATAATGCAGCTGAGATAATAAAGTCTTTGGAAGATGTTTTGTGTCATGTCTATAGGTTTATGTCTGTAAATGTGAAATGGTTAGTAATAGTATTGTAGTGTGCTCAGTTTTCGAAAACTAGACTGAAACTAAGAAGGATAACTATGACTAAATGTGACTAAAACTAATATGCATTTTTGTCTTAAGACTGAATCTAAAATAGCTGCCAAAATGAACACTGATAGGGGACCCCTTAATCTGCAATGCATGGTTGCTAGCTCTAATCAGATGTACTAACTAGGCTTATAAGAGAAGACTAACTTTTTATGCCAACGAACACACTAGACCCTTTCACAATAAACAAGCAAACATGAGAGAAAAACAGAGCAAGCACACTCTCGCAGTTCGTTCACGAAACGCATTCTAGTTGATGCTAATACCTAGCGCAGTCTCTGTAATTTCCCCTATACGTTAGTATTAAGCTAACGTATTTTCTATCACAGTTTAAACACGCAATGCTATGTGAAACGAATGTTACGAGATGAGATTACTAAAATGTATTCTGCATGTCTGCTCAGTTTTACAGTGCTACCCAAGTAAAGGTTTGAAAATAACTTCAAGCTTCAGACTTTCTGTTAGGGATACTGTTTTCTATCTGCCAAGCAAATTACCTATTGTTCTGGAGGTTTATTGCTTTGCAAACGGGGCAACCTTTCTAGGGATCCCTCTGCTTTGGTTTGAAGTAACGTTATTTCGCGCTGCGTGCGTTACATAAGGGATAACGGCTGTGCAGTTCTACAAAGTTAATGGACGCTGCGGGGCAAAGAACTCCACGACGCGCAGCGGAGTGGTGTTGGTCCGCGAAGTCCATTAACTTTGTAGAACTGCACAGCTCGGAGGCCATTATCCCGCTTATCTCCCGTTTACAACATCCAAAAATGTTTTTATTATTATTATTATTATTATTATTATTTAGAATTTCCTTTATCTTTAGGAAATTTATTATGCATAATAACCTGATGAATTCTTGATTTGAAGCCTAGTGCTCCCGTTAGAGAAAATAGTGCCTGGAACCGGCTGTTTTTCAAAAAAAAAAAAAAAACGTTACGTTGGTTGTCAATGGTAACCATTCAAGAGCATTGATATGGAACGGCGATTTAACTTTTCTACTGGGACTACGTCCAAGGTGTGCGGTTCCACGAACTTAATGTACACCCCATTAGCCAATCAGAAAACAGTATTTCGTTCCAGAGGGAGATAATACGTGATCATATTCTGGACTAGTCCAATGCACAATGGAGGGGAGCATGTGTGCTGGAAAATTATTATTTAGGCATTAGTTCGGCGTTATGTTGATATTTTTGTTATTTTTTTCTACTAGAAATGTTTTTTTTTTTTTTACTTTACATAAGTAATGGCTGGGGGGGTCAGATTTGGGGGCCCCTAATAAAGACAGATTTTGTTGGGGCCCTAGGCACTTGCCTAGGTTTGCCTAATGGAAGATCCGCCTTTGCGGACCACTTAAGGGCAACACAGACACTGGACTGTTTTAAGACTGGCCTAAAAACCTTTTTATTCAGAAAGGCGTTTCCTACTTTTTTAAAAACGTATGATTTTTAAAGCTGTGGTTTTAAAATATGTTTTTTTAAATTATGCTTTTGTTATGGGCTTTTTTAACTATGTTTTTTTCTATCAATATTTTACTGTAGCACTCTGAGATTCAGTTTGAATGTAGAGTGCACTACAAATTCAATTAATTATTATTATTAATATTATTATCACAGACCAGAACCATGCAAGTCTCACAAACCCTCTGCCTGCCCTTGATCCAAACATCATATGCATCTCATCTCCACAGAGTTGGTCTTAAATAGCAGTGTTGGAGCTGTGGACCCTGCAGGGATATTCAGACCCCCAGGTTGGTGAGAGGAATGCCAGCGAGGGTTCTGGAGCTTCTCGACTCAAACGTGGGCTGCCTGGATCTCCCTGTGTCTCCCTCCCTCCTGACAGGCTCGCCAACCAAGCCTGGGCCCACAGCAACCACTGACAGCCACACAGTCAATATCAACAGCCTACAGCGGCTGTTCCCCTGTGGTGAGTTCTGATTAAAGCACTGCGTGTGTTTGTAGACAACGGAGACAGAGAGTGATGGAGGCAGAGAGAGATGGTGAGAGAGAGAGAGAGAGAACGAGAGAGAGAGAAAGAGAGAGAGAGAGGAATGGAGAATGAATGCCTTGTGGTTTCCTCTCTACACTCACAATGCAAATGATCTTTTGAGTGTTTTTGATGTCAGAAATGCTCCTAAGACTTGTGTTGGCAATGTCTGTTGCGCGGAGCTGATGCGAACACCGAGGTGTTTCTGTAATCAACGCAATATTTAAATGAACTCTGAGTTGTTTTCGTCTCCTGAATTAATAATCGACTGAATTAACAGATGTATGATATTAAATTGGATGCTCAGCTTATTTAATGATTCAGGATTCAAGGGACAACACTTGCTATCCATTCCAATGAGTCACCAAGAGTTAGGCAAGAGTTTTTAAGTATTCTTATTCTTTAGTAAAGTATCCAGTTCTCCACACCAGAGCGCCTTTATTGAAAAAAAAATACATTCCTTTGAAATCTACTTCATTGACATCTCAGTGGAGCTCAGAAAATGTGTTAGTGGCGAGAAAAAAAAATCATTTTATTGTATGCAAAACGGCCTTTTGAATAAACTTGCCAAATCCTTATCTGTTCACCTCACACGGCAGAGTGAAAATGCCCAAAAATAAGTAGAGCGTGACTTTAAATTTTTCTTCCTCTACTTTGAAGCGTTGCCTATCGACATTGGTAAATAAAAGCTGCACGGTGCTTATGTGTTGATGACATACATGGACCTCGGTTTGCAACCAAATAATGTAATGTGAAAAGAAACAGAGCAGAAGCAGGGGAAATAATCACACTTGAGTTTGGAAAACGATCCAAGTGTGAAAACAGTCTGAATCGCTGTAGGTTCAGCCTCCTGAGGTGTGCGTCTAACCCCCAGGGCTTCACGCTTCTGTACAGTGTGTAGACGCCCTCGCAAAATGTGTACGACACTGTAAGAAAAAAAGAATGTTTCTCCTGCATTGATGCTGCAGTCAGTCTTTATTCCAGTACAGAGCAGTAACGAAGCACGTGGAACATACTCCTGATTCAGTGGTTTTAGTATCTCAAAGTCTAACCATATAAGTTACCTCCGAGGCTCTTACTGTAAATGGACTAGGCATCTAAATCAGGTCTGATGACCTTTCGTTATTCTGTATGATCATTTCCCGTTACCTGAGTTGGTTCTGAATGGCCCATACGAGAATTGGCGGGTGTCACTCACACCTCAGGTTGCTTCCTGACCCAGGGTGTCAAGGCAATGCCAGGGTGTGGCCCTTCCCTTTGTAACCATTGTCACGGGGGGGGGGGGGGGGGGGGGCAGATTCGGAGAGGTTTGGATCCGAAGGGGGACGGCACTCAGGTCCCCAGGGAAGTTTGGACGGACAGATTAAGTGGAGGCCCCAGCGCCCCCCCAGCTGTGACACCATGATAAGATTACCATTCGGATGATTGGAGTGAGCACATGCCTGGCTTGGTCTCATAATCTTGGGAAGGTTATACTATAATTCTCTCCCTCCATCTTTCTCTCTCTCCCTCCATCTCTCTCTTTCTCTCTACCTGCATCTCTCTTTTGTCATGTTTCTCATAATCTTGGGCAGGCTGTACTGTAATTCCTTACAACACAAAGCCAGAGGCAGGTGCGTGGTCAAAGGCTAGCTCCCTAAGCGGGACAGACAGAAGAGAGAGAGGGATGGAGAGATAGAGAGGGAGGGAGAGAGAGAGAGGGAGAGAAAGAGATGGAGGGAGGGAGAGGGAGATAGAGAGAGATGGAGGGAGAGAGAGATGGAGGGAGGGAGAGAGAGATGGAGGGAGAGAGAGAGAGCGATGGAGGGAGGGAGAGAGAGATGGAGGGATGGAGAGATGGAGGGATGGAGGGAGGGAGAGAGAGGGAGAGAGGTTGTGGCTCAGCATGATGTGAAGTCAGCAGGAGAGGGAGGAAGCTGGCCTGTTGAGATGAAGGAGTCTCAGGATGAGAGGTACCGGGGGAGTCGGAGGGGGAGGTAGCGGTAGCGGTGCAGGGGGGGGGGGGGGGGGGCGGAGGTGGGCAGGGGCCGAGAGAGGCTGTGAAGTGGTCCTTCAGTGGCCCACGAGGCCGAGGTTATCACCCACATCAAAGCCCTTTGAAAGAGACTGTGTGATGAAAAGAGAGGAAGGCCATCCACCCCCTTTCCTCCTCTACGTTGGCCCAGGGGGGGAGTCCGGCCACTCACAACCCACCAGCCTGCTCATCACTCTGACCGGACAAGACTGTCATTAGCTTTAAAGGAGGAGATACTGCATTCAGAGGCCCGTAAGTCCAGATGGCTTTTGAATCATTTGTGTGGCAGTTCTACATGTTGTCTGTGTGAGAAAAGACAGACATCCAGTCTCACTTTTAGCCATCATGAAATGACGAATGAACTTTTGTGTTAATAGTAGGCTGATTGCATGCCTGCCATAGATTTTGATTATATTATATATATATTATACCACGGCCTTGGTGAACGCATGATTGTGATTGGCTGGAAAGTGCGGCTATGCAACATAATTTTATGGTAATTGAGTACGAAGCAGTTCCTATTCCAAGCGAACAAAAATATGTGTATGAAAGTCATTAAATGAATTCATTATTTTGCAAGTCAAGGGCAATGGACCTTTAGTAGAAGTTTTGATAAATGACCATGATATATTTTTCTATGCTTATACTTAATTTCTTCTTATGATTGATGGATAGCTAAAGGTATGTTTAAGATAGGTATGATCGGCTCCACATTACCCCCCCTACACACACATAAAATCCTAACCAGTCCCGTGAATGTAAACATCCCACCCTGAAACAACGTTTTTTTTTTTTTACTTTCATGAAGAATTTCAAGGCAGTATTCAGTTTGATATAACACCCTCATTAAAGGACACGCTACTCAACGTGACTCCAGGTTTTGGTCCACACCGGATAATTACAATCAAAATGTCCTTTTTTAACTCAGTAGCCTAAGGGCCCAAGTTCACAAAAATATATCACTAGCGGGAAGTTTCCATTTCTGAACCATCCCTGTTCGTGTTGGCCAAACAGAGTGCTGTGAAGCTGAGCCTCATTACCCGACTAGAACGGATGCCTCTGTCCTGGCCTTGTTAGAGTCGGACCTTGTAGTGTCTCATTGCCATTTTAATAGTTAAAAGTTTCACATCAAATATCTTCTCCTTTTTTCTCACTGATGGGCTACTGAAATCTAATGAATGCAGGTGAAATGGAAAAATAGTGAGATGGCCACGACTGATTTAGTGCAAAATATCGCACGAGACGCTGAATTTGATCCAAAGCGTGAGTAAGTAAGTGAGTCGGAGTTTTCTGTGTTTGCTCCTCTCTCCTTCCTTCTGTCCCTTCTTTATCAATTCTTCTTTCTCACACTTTGATAAATAGTTACTCTTTAACACAACAAACAGCACAAGTGGCCTTACAATTTGCATCTGAGGTGATGAGTAGGCCCGCTGTGAGTCTCGGGCTCAGGGACAAGATGACCTCCCTCACGTTATTTTGACCTTTACTTGGACCCTCCCTGAGCCTCGGGTCGTGGTCATTTGTAAACTCCAATGATACAGACCTCACAGTAGCATAGTCATACAGACCTCACAGTAGCATAGTCATACAGACCTCACAGTAGCATAGTCATCCAAGGTTAAGTTCAGTAGATTCATATACTGTATATTCCAAGTCAATCTATCAACAGCGGGCCTGGACGCGATCTGCCTACAGCTTCCTGTGTCTCCTCATCATGTAGCCTTCCAACACTTCCTGTCTCCTTATCATGTAGCCTTCCAACACTTCCTGTTTCCTTATCATGTAGCCTTTCAACACTTCCTGTCTCCTTATCATGTAGCCTTCCAACACTTCCTGTCTCCTTATCATGTAGCCTTCCAACACTTCCTGTCTCCTTATCATGTAACCTTCCAACACTTCCTGTCTCCTTATCATGTAGTCTTCCAACACTTCCTGTCTCCTTATCATGTAGCCTTCCAACACTTCCTGTCTCCTTATCATGTAGCCTTCCAACACTTCCTGTCTCCTTATCATGTAGCCTTCCAACACTTCCTGTCTCCCTATAATGTAGCCTTCCAACACTTCCTGTCTCCTTATCATGTAGCCTTCCAACACTTCCTGTCTCCGAAATAAATTACGCCTCTTCCCTTTCATTTGCGCTCCAGTGATACAGACCTAGATTGTGTTCGCACTGACTGCCAAAGCACAGGCTGAAGAAAAATGAAAATTCAAAGATGAGACTGTTTGCCTAATGATATTAATAAGATTTCCATAAATTGCGATACTGCGAAATGGAATATTAGTTATGGGTTTCACAGGAAAAAGTAATCTTTTTTTATTTTCCACTTTCAAAGTTGCTTTTTTTGTAGATGTAATTAAATGCCAGTGTCAAGTGACACTAATCTGTAAGAGAGCTCATATTTAATTAAACTGGTTCAGCGATAAATAAATATATATAAACGTTTGATTCATGCTAGTGCACTGATACCCATATTCAAAATGCTCAACACTTCTTTTAAAGGAATAGTTTCACTGCCTTGGTTTCCCTGTTACTCTACATTGTGCTATGTATTATATCTATTTTATGAAATTTAAATGTATTATATTTAATAAAAGTATTGCCCCGTTATTTATTTTATGGTGAATGATATGATATTTGGCATGTAACATGGAGTGCCTACTATCTTCCCCAGTGCCAGTAGTAGATCTCAGTTACACTAAAGTTGTGTCCTTAGGCTCTAGTGTCATATTTCATGCATCTAAATAAATCACACAGAAACACACTGTGAACAAAACATACATACATGGTCATGGCCCATGCTGTCAAACTACCGGAGGGCTTATAAATGCAAAGTATGTGTGTAATATTGCCTGTCCCTTGATATTCATCTGAAATGTTTCGTTTGTGTATAAAATGGCTGTTCATATTTCCAACCCTGTGACAACGCTCGCATCGAAATGTGCACATTCCATACCAGTTTCCATGCAAGAAATATGTATTCCTAGGAGGAGACATTTTTCATCTCCAGCTATGGATACATGACAGTGATTCCGAATGGCATGCTGATTTGCCTGTCAGTTGGATCGTGGCAAATGATGGGCGCTATCATTCATTAGAGGATGTCTGCTATCGCACTGTTGCAGGTGAGAGATGCGATTGGCTACGCCCCAGTAACACTTTCACATGACCCGGGGTCCCTGATTGGGCTCTATTATTCATGGTGAATGTGATGCACAGTAAAAAAAAAAAACACTGTCACCTGACTCCTGAGGAAGGGGCCTGAAGCTATGAAGCTGCCATGGAGCGTGTAGGCAGACTCAATGCATAGCGATCATAGGGTACTTTGGAACAGGCTAAGTATTTGTATAGATTCAAAAGAGGAGGGAACAGATGATCATTTAGTTTCAGCTCTGACCTGTCATACGAGCACAACAGCCCGTGACACTTGAGGCCGACTGAGGGCTTACATGACTGACTATGATGGTGAATGCTGAAAGCTCTTCATTCTTTAGAATGACTACAATGGGGGAGTCGATGTGTATCGAGCAAGCTTGAACTGTGCAGTCCTAATTGGGGCTTGGGTTTCGGCTAGCTGTAGCTTCAGTTGTACAGTTTTTTCTTTATTGATTTAGCGCATTCGCTGAAACCATTTTTAATAGTAAACACAGTAAAAACATTTCTCAACATTATCTACATCTAAAATATAAAAGGTTTGTGTCTCTTAGGCCTTTTAAAGCATTTTTTTTGAATGACACAGAATTACATTTTGGAGACATCTCGGTTAGATTGAACACAGCCGCATCACCATTAGTGAGCTATCAAGATTCAAGTGACAAGTCATTTATCAAGATAGCAGACTTGGCAAAATCTTGTGTCACTGAAGGGGATGAAATATATGCCTGGAAAATTCTAATGACTGCTTCAGTCATTTTGCATGTTATGACACACACAAAGAATAGATCCTTAGATTCGCAGATAAAATTATTCCATAACGAATCAATATGATACATTTTTTGTTTGCTTTTTATAGTTGTGAGAAGTGGAGTCGAGTAATCAAAGAGGGAAGTAGCAATACACCAAAGCAGATTCATGGTGTTCTACATCAGTTTATGATTTCCCTGAGTATGTTTATGTTTGTGTGTGTGTGTATGTGTGTAGGTGTTTGTGTGTGTGCAACCATGTGTATTGCATCTTGATTGAATTGGAACAGTTTGTGATGTGCAGTTACTGGGAATGCTACGTCTGCCTGCGCAGAGCACATTTATGAGGTAAAGTTAGAATAAGAGAGCTGCATCATCTCTTGAGGCCTGCGGCTGACTCTGAGAGAAAGAATGAGGGAGATAGAGAGAGAGAGAGAGAGAGAGAGAGAAAGAGAGAGAGAGAGAGAAAGAGAGAGAACGGAGATACTAAAGTATTTTCACTTGTTTCATACTGCAGACTCAAGGGTGGATTTTTTTCCAGTGTTTGCTGTCAGTGTTCTTAATACTTATAACCCTTTTAGTGTGGTTCACACGGCCTTCAGTCTGTACCAATTCTCAGCACATTTATGAAGAAACTGATCCTACTACTTCAAGTTAATGAAGGCTTTGTTGACCCTGATTCCAAGGCAGCTTTCTCTGTGAAACTTTTTGTTCAACCAGAAAGACTCTGGAAGCAGAAGTGCAGGTTAAGAATTGTAATCCTCAGTAGGAAAGTGAGACAAGTTGCAAGTTGAAAGATAACAATTCAGTAAAAATTAAAATAATCTTTGGTGTAGACCCCATCCTCAGTCCAGGACTTGGGGCTTCCCCCCTGGACACCACAGGAGGGACCAATCCGGTGGTGGTGGGGGTGAAAGAGGGGACTATTGAAGTTTCTGCACCTGAAAGCAGCAGAATAGGTACGTTAGTCAAGTCATTGACAGATGTAGGCTGGCGATTGGTCAGGAATAATCAACCGATTAGATGATAGATAGATAGATGGATACTTTACTAATCCCGAGGGAAATTTAGGTCATTCATAGTAGCTTATACAGTTACTCACAAGCATACATACATAAACCACATACACATAGGGCTTATAAACTACCTCACAGACATACATACATTAATCACATACACATAGGGCTTATACACTACCTATGACATAGCATCAAAGTGTTCCTGGCAGAACTTTTGCTTAAGTTTCCATTTCACCCAAAAACGTCCCCGGACTGGATCTAATTCAAGTCAAAGTACTGTTCCTCTGTTCACTGAAGAACCTTTTTAGAGAGAGTGGCACATATGTAACCTTATAAGGCTATCAGAAAGAGAGTCAGCCCAGAAATGAGATTATCTCTTGAGAGTGTCATTATGCATAAGTCTATTATCCAGTTACAGCGCCACCATAAGCCATGAATCAAATTTACATACACGCCATGACAACAGAGGGCTCCAACACAAGTTTTTTTTTACCCGATAGGTTGCATTGGGAAAAAAAATCTTAGTTGATATTAGCACACAAGCAAGTGGGCTTATAGTTGAAACTTTGTTTTATATAACTGAGTGTGCATCTTAACTGAATTGTTACTGATTCTTACAGCATTCCCCCGTTCTCCCACAGTCCTACAAATGCCATCCTCATCTCCATTTGTTCACTTTCTTTTCCCACTTGCATCCACAAGTTGCATTCTTTAAAACAGAGCTCTTCCCTCAAAGCAGTGTTGATATCCCTTGTGGGAGCATTGCCTCTGGTAATCAATACCATGATTGTGAGAGAGGATTTCATTTTTGAAATTCATTTGAACTGGAAGCAGTCCCCTCTACCGCAAAGGCTGTAGCAGATCTGAAGTGCTTATACCACCACAATAACACTGCCGCATCTTGATATTTAGACAAAGCCTGTTGATCTCCTTTCTATTAAATGCAGAAATCTGATCCATTTAGTTTGAGATACAGTCAGTGTTATCACTGTTAAAATGAAAGGTAGCCCCCCCCCCCCCCCCCCCCCGCCCCAAAATAAAAAAAGTTTGTGGTCCCTGAGCAGCTTTTTGTTCATGCTGGATGCAACATCGTGTTCAATTCATTCTCAGGGGTCTTCATAGTGGCTTCGATGTCTGATTCGACTCATTTCCAAAAGGGACTGCCTGCATGAAAAATGAGAGGTCATCACCTCGCTGCACCTCATTGCTGAATGATCTGATGAAAGAGTGTGGCAAACCAAGTCTGAAACCAAGCATGCGGCACAGCATACTTTGAAAATGGTCACCTAACATACTGTGGTTGACAGGTCTGTCTTGCTGTTCACCTTTGCACCGTGTTAACCCTTTAAGATCAGTTCTATTAGTTACATTTGTTGTGTGATAAAACAAGACGACAGAAAGTGAACTGACTTTATAAACTCAGTCCAAATGGTGACATTCTGTTTTTAACTGTGGATGAAATCCCCCAATCCCTCTCACCCGCTGACTCTCTTTCTCTCTCTCACACACACACACACACATACACTCACTCCCTCTTACACACACCCACACTATCATAATCTTAGCAATCAACAATGATTTAAGAGCCCTGTTCAAATGCACAGGATGAGGCTCTCTGAAGAGCAATAACTACAATAATTTTCCTGAATGTCAAAGCATTTCTCTCTCTCGCTCTCTCTCTGTCATACTCTCACTCCTGTATTCTGACTTTGTTAAATACATTGCAATAAATATGACACTCCTTTATCTTTATCATAGCATCTGTTACTAGGTTGACAATAAGTAGGCCTTTACAATCTCAGTCAATGTAAACAGTTCAGCATCGTGTATAAATCCATGTTTTTTCGATGTTCATGTACGAAGAAACATATAAAGAGCTTTAAAAAACTGTACTGCTCAAATCAAACATATAGTACACTGTAGTCTGCAGGGGGGTAGTGCGCTTTTGTACATAAAACTGTCTGTAAATAGTATACCCTATGATGCTGTGTGTGTGCCTGCTAATGTTAATTCTGTGTTTAATGCTATATTTTAAAGCGTAAGATCACGTTCCTCTGTTGTGTAGGTGTGTGTGCATTTCTGTAAGTGTTTTTGAAGTCAGTGTGTAGAAGCCCCTGTGTAGTTTCCTTGTGTATTAGTAATGCTGTATTGTGTCTGTGTATGAGACCCTCTGCATTCCCTGCATTCTGAATCAGTTGTCTCACGTGTTTCAATAAACATCAAAGCAGCCAAAGAAGCCTGCTGCTTGTGCCATTTGTTACACTGGTATCAGAAGAGAGATGGAGGCTGCAACGATAGAAGATCTTATTGAAGACCTGCTCCAGGATGGAGCCCAACCAAAGAGCCAGCCAACTAATGTCTAGTTAACCAGGCTACATCCGGCCGTGACCACCAGGCTACATCCGGCCGTGACCTCGCCACGAAGCTGGCAACAAGAAGCAGCAGATGGAGCCAACGGAGCCAACGTTCCTCGGCATGGCCGACGAGTAAGGAGTAAGGAGTGAGGAGCGAGGAGTGAGGAGCGAGGAGTGAGCCACCTGACCCAGCACCTCAACAGGACCCTAGGACCCAACTACAGCTGCACCGGGACTGGGCATGCCAGTGGGTTCATTTTGACCACTGGCCAGCCAGGAACCACCCCAGAAACTGCAGAGAGGTGCTGCTCCAGACCTACCTCGTCCAAGTTCAGCTGGCAGGGGGCTTCAACAGCTGGTCAGATACAGAAACGGAGGTCCAGTTAGAGCTCCATGGCCCTAGAGCACGGCACCACCATTTCCAAAAGAATATCTGCCTAAGTTACATGACTTCTTAGCTCCCCTGCTCTTCCCTTTTCAATTTTCACTCACCCCCTCCCGCTGTTTACCATGCAGAATCTTCACCTCCAAAGCCTTTACAAAACTTAAAACCGCTTTTTCCCCTTCCTCTCCCTCTCTCTCTTGATTAGTTTTTGCCTTCCGTGCTACCCCTTGTGGATGCATCTCATGTGCTTGTGGTCGCAAGAAGCCAGACATTAAAAAACGCACTCAGACTTTAGAAATATCAATTCATTCTATTTTTGTTCTCAGAGTAATTAAGCAGTGCTCCTAGCACTTTTGGAATATCTGCCTCCCCCTCAGTGGCTGCTCTAAGGCAAATGGGCAGCAGCCGAACAGAAGACTCAAGAGATGGCGGGGGCGGAAGACTCAGGAGATGGCCGGGGCAGGCATCCTTGAGCACGGCTGCAGTCTATGGGCTGCATCGCTGTCCTGGTTAAGAAAAAAGATAGTTCCTGGCGTTTCTGTGTCGCCTACCGCTACCTTAAAGACATCACCCATTAAGAGGCCTGCTGGCCATCATCCTGGGAACTCCCCACCTCAGAGTCCCCAGCTGCCTCAGTTTCTGCTTCTGTCACTTGGCAGAATGGCTCAGTGGCCTTTAAGAGTTAGATCATGTTCCTTTGTTGATCTTGGTTTTAATTTCCGTTTGCGTTTTGAAGTCGGTGTATTATGTATAAATACCCCTGTGTAATTTCCTTGTGTATTAGTGTCTCCGTCTACCCAGTACCCACTGTGTTGTGTCCGCATATAAAACCCTTTTGGCTTCCCTGCAGTCTCTATCAGATGTCTGACGTGTTTCACCAAGTCTTCAATAAACACCAAAGATACTAAATAAGCCTACTGTTTGCGCAACAATATATTTTACAGTCACATGAAGTACAATACTGTAACTGTGTTCGAGGGATCATTCGCCCATTTCACTTCAGCATCCATAGCCTTGTCTGTCTATGAATTCAGGGCTTAAGGTGAACTACTTAGACAAATAGAGGAATTTTTAAGGTAATAAACGTATGAAGGCCTCGTTCTTAATCAGAGCAGTTCGAATGGAGTACACTAGCTCCAAATCTAGCTCACTCTTACAACCCTGAAAACAAATGACCGTTAACTAATTGCGGTGTATATTCTTATGGCTCTGCCCAGTTCACCGACAGATGGCTATAGGAATTTAAAGGAGATGTTACAAAATACTTACAGATACAGACACAGCTAAAGATGAAGTACTAATATTGCAATGTAGAAATGGTGTGGCTATTCCGCTGCACACAGTTAAACACTTCATAACATTTATGAAAACTTCCAAGCATTATCCGTTTTATGGTCATATTACGACACGCTCCGTGAAAAACATGGGATTGAAGTCATCCATACCAATCCAGTTGTTTGAATGTCGTGTATCCTCCACGTTTAAGATTCTAGGCTCGTGTGCCACCTTTCGACCGTTGTGCGCGCGAACTGTCAGCGCGTGCGCCACTGCTCTCTACAACGCAACTACAAAACGCGAGACTCAGCACTAAACGCTACCTTCACGCAGAACTACGACAAAATATTCCGACAAATTGGATTAACAATTATAAAGGGAAACATTTCGCAACTCTTTCGGCTCAGTACCCGAAGTGTGGAGGCTTTTCCTTCACATAGACACGAGCGCGCGAAAGTTTGTTGTGAAACTAATTCCATACAAATTCTACAAGGAATCACATAAGAATCTATTTTTTTTCTCTGAACTCGTTAACATGACAAACATTGGATAACAGCGGTGGAAGTAACGGTGCGGCAATATCGGTTTAATTTATTACTTGGCTTGTTTGTTTTGAATACTCAGGATAGAAAGAGATCCTGCCTCCTGCGGCTTGTTCGGCGTTGCTGTGAAATATTGAGGATAGGCACTCCCCGGGAGCCGTTGGAATACGTTAGGGAGCGCTTGTCTTTGGTTGTTTTAATAGTTGCATCTAAAAATAAGACATTACTTTTGCAACAGCCATTTTTGGCAGCGCGACGAGACGAGGAACTTCTGGGTAACACGTCGCCAGCATTTAGGTAGGTACGCATTTTCAGTGCGCTCTAAAAGCTATCAGATACAAGTGATGAAGGATAGATTATATATTAGAGACCAAACATTACGTATTTACTGTTCACAGGCACCTCGTAAAGGCTTTCTTTAACCATGCACCAAACTGCAGGAGTATCCAACACCAACCGCAGATGCTCCAAAGCTGGGAAGGTAAGTTACTCGGGCATTGGCATTGAACTCTTTTTCCATTTAAGCAAAGTGTGGTTTCCCGCTATTGACACTGCACAAAGTGGGTTTGCTGTTTTTATTGTATTATCGTTAATGTCTAGTGTATAAGGCTCGTCTACTCAAAGATGTAATCTCAGCAGACCTCAGAAGCCGTTCGATTGCCCATCACTCTGCAATGCAGAACTTCACACGCCATGCGTTTTGAATGCGTGAACTCAGAGTCTCACGGGGGAACGAGTATGCTATAGACATTAAGGGGGAAATCCCTTTCTGAAGAGTATGACTGTGGAAAATGGCAGCTAGTGTAGGATGACCTCTTTCTGCAGAGGATTTAAAAAAGGAGCAAGTGTGGCTGACTGTGGTGCCAAAATCATTTTCTGTGGTGTGCTTGTATTTCACAAGAGTAGAAATTG